>NW_018127881.1:6307221-6342394 GCF_001952655.1 Monopterus albus
AGATAAATCAGCGGCTCGGTGTGCTTTCTGCAGACTAGCCTATTGCATTTAATGTTGGCGTCAACAATGTATTTGATGCAATTTATTTGCCAGTAAATTGTGTGCTGTCACTGAATCTCCAGGAACTCAAAGCACACCTGACAAGGTAAGAAAAAAAAAAGTTCCTATTTCAACAGATATCTGACTGTCTTGATCAAACTGTTGATCAAACATTCAGCTTAGCCGCTCTTAAAATAACTGCTATATTTAGATTGTAGCTCAATATCATATCACATGCTGAAGCTTTTTATTTAGTGATGTGATGATGCCTTTTAATAACTGTCAAGTGATACACTCAGTTTGTCATTATTCATACTGTCGGCAGATGGCAGGAGGAATTTTCACCAGTTTGGATAATCTGTGTAATGTGGATGGTACAAATGTCCACCCCCTGGTGTGTCACCTGTGTGACGAGCAGTACAAGTCCCCATGTCTGCTGGATTGCTATCACATCTTCTGTGCCCACTGCCTGCGAGGCCGGACCAGTGACGGCCGTCTCAGCTGCCCCCTCTGTGGGTAAGACATAGCACTTTGAGGTTGATCCGGATCAATTTAGGCTGCATACAGATTGTCAGTCTTACAATGCCAAAGTCTGTCATTTCTGAACATCCTGCAAAAGTGAGAAGTTTATGTTCTTTATCTCCACACTCAAATTCCATCACAGACTGTTCTAGCTTTCCAAGGAAATATGTTGCCATGTACTTAGGATAAGTAAATAATCCCTTAAAAACATGAAGATCTAAAACAACTTTCTGAACTAAAAGGGTTGCTGAATACCGTGCCTAATATGATATCTGAGCCTGGCTATCACACCTGTGGTACTAAGCCATTAATCCCCAAACAAACTGACTAACTGTTTTGGTTGCCTCTAAAACCACTCAGTTTGAATTACAACCTCTCACAGCTTGTATCACGAGGATATTTGGTGATGCTGTGGGTTCAGCTGCGCAAATATGATACAAATGTTACTACAATAATATATATATATATTTTCTCCTTCCTACCCCATGGAGAGGCAAACATTTTGTGTTGAAAGCCAAATATTTTCCCACAGGTCCCAGTTTCGGGCAGTGTTGCCCAAAGGGATTCGTTCCACATAATTTGATTAGTAGATTGGTTTGGTTCATGCAGGAGCTTTAAGGAGAATCCAATTAGTTTCAGAGCACATCAAGTCTCTTTGGTTTGGTTTTAGCGGGCTGCTCAGCGGGCCCATTGCTGGCCTGGTGTGGGTATGGAGCTGGACTGAGTGGCTGGGGGAGCAGCCCAGTCTCTGATTTAGCCCTCAGCAGGGTCAACAAGTTTGGCTAAGACCAGTCACACAAGCAAAGTGTACTGGCATTTGGCACTGGTGTCTGCAGCTTAGGGCGATCAAAAGCAGGCACTTGGTTCCAATCCATTTCACCCCCTGTTAAGGAATGACAGATGGTTTACAATCACCTTCAGGCTTCCAGTCACTACATTATTCTCAGCAGCTTATATAATGTAACATACTGTATATTTTTTAGATGTAGTTTCACACTGAGAATCACATAAAAACCTCCTAGCTCCTAATGATCTGTGTTCTTTTCAAATTTCCACATTATACTATGAGCTAAGTATTGTGATTTACATTCATCTGCCTCACAGTGTTAAGGTTCATCATATGTGTCAGCAGCCTAAGACAAAGTAATGGCTAAGTAACCTGTTTTTAATCATAGTCCAAAGTATTCCGAAATGAGAGGGGAAAACCCAGACAATCCTTGGTTTTCTTTGGAAAGTAGGCACAGAGTCTGTGAGCTCTGCTGTCTGGGCTCAGGCTAAAAAGACCTGCTGCCTGGCAGCTACTATTTCCAGCCGCAGGCGCCACCCCCAGTCCAAAGTATTCCGAAATGAGAGGGGAAAACCCAGACAATCCTTGGTTTTCTTTGGAAAGTAGGCACAGAGTCTGTGAGCTCTGCTGTCTGGGCTCAGGCTAAAAAGACCTGCTGCCTGGCAGCTACTATTTCCAGCCGCAGCCGCAGCCTGCAAACAGCTGCTCACTCAAGAACCATGTAATCTAGGAATTCACTAGTCTGCTATTAGTAGAACACAATAGATCCCCGTTGCCATGAAAACTAGATAAAACACACACAGTAGAGGGGGCGAGGAGTATTTGCATCAATGCAGCTGAATTAGAATTAGGCTAACAGCCTAAGGTTTAAGTCAAACAGGCCTGCAAAAAAGCAGTTAATGTGACAGGAAACCACTTCATTGCATCTTCCTCTATAGCCTCTCCTCTGCTTATTGTAACTAGATTTAACAAACTACTACAGGTGAGATAAGTAATAAGTAAGATAATTATTTAGCATCAATAATAAATATATTCAAATAGTAAAGAAGCCAGTTCTGCAAGCCAAAAAAACAAGCTTTGGTTTTTGTCTGATATTTGTTAGTGGATAGATACCTTGGCGTTTTGGACATGGATGGTTGGATAAAACAAGCTACTTTAACTTCAGTATAAAATGTTTTAATTAATATTGAAAACATTCACAAGTTGCTCTAAAATGTTCTTATTCTACAGGGAAACTGTCCTGTAAATTGCTATGTAAAAGCATCCATATTTTAGAAGCATGTAATTCAGTAAATCTGTGTTTATAGTACACAGATTCATAGATTAGTGCAGAAATTAGTCAGAATTTCAAATACAGCAGCAAACCATCTTCTAGTATCTTCAAAATCAAAGAGCAGAGCTAAACTATCAATGTAGATATCACTTCATTGAGATGTTATGGTTACAGGTGTGCAAAAAGATTCATCTGTCACACAGTGTGTGGTTCACCGGCTTAAAAAAATCCTTTTATTCAGCTACTACAGAGCGCCATCTTCTGGGATGTCACAAGAATGCATAACTGAACTTCAATAACAGAAGCATCTCTTTCTTACTACTATACAAATCAAGTGACTTATGGAAACAACCATGCACCCAGTGCTTAAACTTAAAATGTATTGAAATATGAGGCAATATTACACAGGTCTTAGGGCAAAACAGAAACTACTGACTCATCAAGTCTGTTCAGAATAATCTAGTTGTTCAGTTTTTCTCTTGATATCCTTCAGTCCTCATGTCATTCAGACCGAGCTCTTCATTCTGCTCAAATGAGCGGGTGTACTTCTCGACAGTCATCTCAGGATCTGCCTCTGGGGCGTACACATTCTGCAGATAGCTATTTCCCACTGGGTCATCCAGGATAATGTGGGCATTCAGTTCTCCTGCGATAATTTTGTCCAATTTCTCTCCAAACTCTTTCAGCTTCTGTACCCGATCTGTGCTGCAGCTGTCCCCGTGGACAAAGGGGTTTTTGCCCACGATCAGGTCTTTGATGTCGCTCAGCAGCCCCTCCACAGTGGTGAACTTTCCCCCCAGAGCTCCCATCCCCAACTCAAACTCCAGCTCTGGGATTATGACAGCACATGTCTCTGACTTGAGTACATCTCGCGTTACGTCTGAAGGGTCGGTGATGTGCAGGGTGATCCTAGTGCCAAGCTCCTCCGTGGCTCCACCTGACTTCACCTCATTGGTCCGGTGGCCACAGCTGTCGCAGTTAGTGGCCATGATGATGACCTCCTTGAAGTGAGGGATCTGGACAAGCTTCATGTTGGTGGCAGCTGGCGCATTGCATTCTGGGCAGTTGGTGTTGAAGACCAGCACTTCATTTCTCATGGTCTGCAGGTCACTGCCTGCTGGCTCCTCATCCTGGTCATCATCAGGTCTGATTCCCAGCTGCACGTCCTGCTGGGCTGTCCGCTTGAAGTGGGAGATAGTGAGATTCTCATCCTTCTGAGGGGCAACTGGATTCTCTACATAACTGTTGCCTGACGGATCCTCTATCACCAGAGTGAATTCATTTTCAACATCTTTTAGCTTCCTCAGCTTCTGGATGAAGTCATCTATCATCTCAGCAACCTTAGGGTCATTCGCTCGTCTGACGGGTTGGTCTTGCTCCAACCCTGAAACTGCTCGGTCTAAAAGTCCCTCAACAGTAGAAAGTGAGCCTTTCTGGGTGAAGGGTGGGATTTCAAAATCCAGCTCGGGGATCCGGGTGGTTGCACTCTCTGCTTTCACGACCTCCCGGTCTAAATCCTGTTTCCTTTTGACTTTCAGCGTATAACAAACGCCTTGGTCCTGTATCCGGCCTGCAGACTGAATTTCAGTGTTGGAGAAGCCGCAGTTTCCACAGCTGAAAGAGCTGACTATTATTTCTTTAAAGAACGGTATCCTGGTCAGAAGCAAACGGGTCGTACCGTTCTGGTAGCAGTTCATACACAGGCTCTCGATCTCCGTCGGCTGCACGTCTTCGTCATCGGCGCTGATATCCTTGAAAACACTCCCGCCGCGCACATTCTCCTGGGTAATGGCAGACATTTCGGAGCCCGAATACGTTTCGCTAAAAACACAAACTGTTAAACGCACTGTCTCTACTCGTTCTGTGTTGTCTTCAGCTGGAACTTTCTAGATGATAAACCACGCTTCGACGACTGAGCTCATCGTGTTTCATAACCTCTTCCGCATTTTCTTCTTCGACGGCAGCAGTGTCCTGGACGTCACTGCTGTCCCCTCAGGGCTGCGGCAGTACTGCACCGCCAACTGCTGCAAAGAGGCAGCGCCAATGATTTTAGAGATACTACTGTATATAATTAAAACAATTTATTTATATGGAGCACTGAATTGTATATTGTATTCCTATTCAAAATTAACTCATTTTTATCTTTCATTTTCCTCTTTATAAGTCATTTTTAGATTTCTTCTTTTATTGTTTTTATTACATCTGCTAACAATCTTTAATGTTTTAATACAACATTTAAGTACCATGTTGTTGGAAGGCGATATTCACATAAATTCGCTTTGCTTTGCCAATAAAATGAACCATATACAGTAATTTTGGAAAAATATACATAATTAGAAACATTTTGGGGCTTGAGGACTTGTAGACTTGTCCAGTTGTGACGTGGATGCTGTACCTTGTGGTTTTGGTTTGAAGTGGTCATATGAAAATCAGCTGCTAGCATTTAGGGATTGTTTTTCTCCCATTTCTATTCTTCTTTTTTTTTATCTTTGCTTGGGATGGACCTCAGAATTGCTGGATTTATGCTCTTTGCATACGTCTTGCATAGATAGATGTATGTGGGCATAATTTCATAATAAATTGTTGTTGTTATACACCTTTTTACCAGAATGGGTGGTTTGATTTGTTTGCAGTTGGAGTGGTCTGGTTTGATTTTGTGTCTCTTGTCATACACTGATGAAATATAACCTTCCCATAATTAAACAGCATTAAGCTGGTAGTGTACAACAGCAGTACAAGAACAAATCACTTTTCACTGCACTTTCATTCTTCATTTTTATCACATCAAACAGTAATAATTAAAGATTGAAATATTACTAATTTGAAGATAAATGTCTGGATTTTCACTAAATGTCCCCCAAGCCATTTCATCTTTTGTCCTTTACCAAAGATATTTATCCACGGTAAAAGGGAATAATGGACTCCCACCAGAGGATCGTCTGCTGAAGTTCCTAGTTGACAACAATGCAGACGCTGAGGAGACAGTTCAGTGTGCCAACTGTGACCAGGAAAGTAATAAAACGGTACTAAAACACTTTACTTTGTGCAAAGTTTTAGTGGCATGATAGCATCATCAACAGATACTGAAAGAATATGTAGGCGAGACACAGACAGAAGATAAATGAACACTTATGAAAGCTTGACCATGAAGTGTTGGTGACTCAAAATCAAATGTTAACGTACATAGCTTTAAACAATAAAACCATGACATTACAACCATTATATACCCTTTCTGTACAGGACACAGTGGTGATGTACTACTGTAACACCTGCAGCCAGCCACTGTGTGGCGCCTGCAGGGAGCTGACTCACAAAGCCAGAATGTTTTCCCATCATGAGATTGTTTCCCTGGCCAAGAGAACCAAAGCTAAACACAGGAAGTGCTGTGAGTGCCACCTGTAAATTAATTCTGCAGCATTACAGGCCAGCAAGGTTTTATTACACCAGTACAGAAGAATGTTGCTTGTAAGCTATGGCCCTCCTGTGTTCTGTCAGAACTTCCTGGGCTGTAATGTTAAGTGCTAATCTAGCACTTCTGTGCACTGAAGTTAAAAAGCATCTGTGTCTCTGCAGCTCTCCATGAGGAGCCCTACATCCTGTTCTCAACTGAAAATAAGTCTATGCTTTGCATCAAGTGCTTCAGAGACATGCAATTGTGAGTGAATTCACCACACAAAATGCATGACTTTTCTCTTCTCCACATTAAATGAGATGGTCCTTGTTTACCACAGGGAGAGTCGGACTCACTGCATTGATATTGAAACAGCTTACATGCAGGGTTGTGAGATGCTGGACCAGGCAGTGCTGGTAAGCGAGTCCTGTTTGTTAACATACATATGTGCAACATTCAAGTTAAACATTTAGCATTTAAATAAGTCAAGGATGTAGCTGTGGTGATGAGAATGTGATAATGTGCAGTGTAGGTGCACTCAAATGATCTTTTAGCTCATTATAGTGCATTTTGAATATATAAACATATAAATGAGTGCAAATGATTTGAGCATTTCTTAATTAGCTGTCATTAAATTAAAATAATGTTTGTTCATACTTCACTACTCATGCTAGTTTTAGTTACCAGTAAATCTTTATCATCCCAGTTTACAGTATAAAAGAAAACCGAGTACACACCTGTGCAATGTCAATAAAATGATTCAAAACTGTATAATCTTACAATTGTTGTTTCAGCCTTCTCTGAGCATGACATTACAAAGCTTTTAATGATTGATGTCAAACGAGTAGTAGACAATGGTTCTTTCACTGACAGCCAGCTTCCTCCGCCCTCTGTAGGTGGTGAAGGAGCTGCAGACCTCAGCTCGAGAAGCAATTGTCCTGCTGAGAGCGATGATAGGCGAAGTGTGTCTGAATGTGGAGGAAGAAGAGAGTGCAATCTGCAGCCTGTTCAACAGCCTGCAGGTAACATAATGACCCTGATGCGACACATGTTGTCTGGGAGAGGGGTAAAGGGGGGTAAAGGTCGTAAAGCACTTTATAATTCAATAAATACACATTGTTTGTTATAATATTATACATTACAAAAACATCAAGACTGTGATTTACCAGAAAACCCCTACTCATATGGAACACATTTTGTGTTACTACTATCTACCCTAACATTCATTTATGTTACCACTAAGGCATGTGGACAGCTATCCACAAAAAGCAACATCCAAAATGTGTCTGTATCTATCTCTCTGTCTAATCTAATTCAGATGTCTTGGTGGCAGAGTGTGAAGTGTAAAGATGTAAAACTCTTCCATTGGAGAAGAAGAAATGTGTACATCTCTTCCTCCTCTTGGGGTTATACCACACTTGATACAGTACCAACATTTTGACCTGAGAAAGATCCGACTGGGATTGAAACATTTCCCGTCTGGAGTCAGTGTGCTGGTGTCATGCTGACTTCCAGCAGTGTGATGTAATGGTTTCCAGTGTTTTCCCTAATCATTACAAACATTTACATCATTTCAAAAAGCTGCTAAAGTACCATTTGAAACAACATTTGTCCCTGCCCCTCAGCATCCCAGGTGAATTCAACTTGCGTTAGGTCTGTTTAGAAAAAGTTATGTCAACTACGAACAAGTAGACTAAAGTGAATTTTTCAGATACTTTTGGTTTTTGAGACGTCTGGTGTTCACTGTCTATGTGTTAAATTTAACGAGTCTAGTCTAAGTTAACAATAAGACTCATATATTCTTTTGCTGTGTCCCAAATTTGTACTAATGCTATAGAGAATGTACTACTACTGTATTACTCGTTGTCAGTGTGTACTATGTTATCAGTTAGTATAGAAGCATTTCAACATACATTACCACTTAATACTAGCAGGAAATGATTCACTATGTGTGACATCTGTGGTCAATCACATGACTTTGGAATATCACTTCAACTAAACTTCACAAAAAGACATCAACATATTTTTCCCTGGATTCTAATATTTTTGGAGCTGCTTTCACACAATTAACAATTTATTTCAATTTTTCCAATTTGTGGCAGCATAGTGTGCATCAACAGCTCACTAAGAAATCAACCATATTCAGCAAGAATGTCTTTTTCACTGAGTCTCTAGTCCAGTGTGAACACACTACACAGAATCAGTATGGATGTGGGACACAGCACCTCCATGGCCACTGGATGTCCCTGTTAACTTAAGTTTGAGAGACGAGTGCTTTGCATGATGAACAATCCCAGATCGCAGACACCACACTGTTGAATTTCTGTCTGTTTTTTCCACATACTCTTGAAAATTCATTAGGTATTAGAGAGCTCAAGGGCATTTTCACAGCAGTGTAAATGGGCTGTGTTCTCTGTCGTTCTCTGATAGGAAAAACTAGCAGAGAGGAAGAAGATTCTGCTCAAAGCAGCTCAGAGGTAAAAAAAAAGAAATATATAAGGATTTACAGTCCTTATTTGGAAATGCTCTTTTATTGCCATTGTATTTACTAAATTGAATGCTATTATCCTCCTGTCACTGGGTTACTTGATACCTTTTCCATTGTATCAGGAAGCTTTGTATTTCATGTGATGAAGAGCAGCACCTTGCTTGCTCTGGAATAATCTCTTTCCTCACCAAACATTTTCATTTGAACAAGGCATGGTGCTGAATTAAAACCACTTCAGTGGAATAACATTTGTATACCTGCAGCACGTGTGGCCCAATCAATGAAAATGAGGCAAAGTGAAAGGGGTTGGTATACAACTATACAGCATATGAACAACTGCTGCTGACTGGATGCAGGCTTCAGATTTTGTGCAGTACATTTTGCACCAACTACTGAAAAATGAGGAACTTGCATCTGTTGCAGCACCCATTTACTGTATGTGGTGTCAAGCCTTTTTTCAGCACAGTATATTGTCCTGCAGGACCATAACTGCAAAGTGATTTAAAAAAAAAAAAGAATACATTACCTTGCAATAAGTGCCTAGTGTGAGGCTTTGAAATCATTCATTTACAGTAGCATACCCTGTAAGTATGCAGCCACTGTGATAACTGAAGCTCCTACAACATGCCAACAGGAGTCAGTTAAGTTTGACTTAATGTCTTCTAAGGTTTGCCACTGACGAGTCTTTAAGATCACATTATTACATATCAGTTACTGTAGATATTACAGAAATGGATGGTACTGGAAGATGAACAAACATCTTTGTTTCCACATTCTCTGTGAATCTGTAAACCTCCATTTCCTGTCAGCAAGAGTCTGAATCAAAACCATTTCTGAGCACTTCATGTCCTGTATGCATGGCCGTGATTGAATGAGAGCAATTTTGTGCATGTGATTGAACAAGTGGATCCGGTTGCACTCTGTGGGGATCTTTAATGAAATTTTTTTTGTGCCCCGTGTCATCCATCTCTCTGTCCCTCTTTCTACATTGCCTGGAAGTCATCCAGTGACTGGGTTCCTGGAAGGGTGTTAAGGTCTATTTATGCCCATCTTTGTGTGTCCGACCCCGTGTCTCTCCCTGTGTGTTTGTTATGGGAGAAGACAGATAGAGCAGATTAGCTTCTGGAAATATGGAGCTTGTGGTTGCATCTCCTGAGCTGAATCCTTTGAGTATTTGGCAGGCGTGGATGGTTTAGTGTTACATGCTGTTTGTGTCTGCAGTCAACATGAGGAGAAGGAGAAAGCACTAAAGGAACAGCTGTCACACCTGACGGCCCTCCTACCAACCCTCCAGGTAGAGTCAAATAAAGACCTGATGATAAATATTAATAAGTGGTTACAAAAACAGCTTCTAACATACAGTATTTATAAGTACAAATCCTGCAAACGTCTACTTTGATAAAAGTACAGAAGTATTCTCATCAAAAAGGACTTTATATAATTATCAAAAGTAAAAGTTCTGCAAACCAGTGAGAGTGGTAGGTTATTACATATGACAATATTAGATTGAAAATACTGATGCAGCAGTGTGTAAGCAGAATTTTATTGTCATAGCTGGTGGAGCAAGTTCGAAATACACTGTACAAAAAATTCATAGTTTTACAGACTTTTCATATATATTTGACAAATTTTACTTTTATTTCCAACATAATTAAAAAAAATCATGCCAAAATTAAAATAACAAGAAAATCTTGTAGATGTGAGTTACCATAAAGTTCAAATAAAAAAAAAGATTTTGTTTTTCACATAAGGCTTAAAATAGTTACAATTTCATAGTAATTTTAGAAATATTTACCATTTACTCTTCCCAGGCTTCCCAGAATGACCATCATGGTTTGCATAATTCCTTTAATATTATATAAAAACATATTGTCCTAGATTTACTTTAACTGTATTACAGACACAATAAGTTTCCACAATGAATGGGTTTGTCAAACTGAAAAAGAAAGAGTAAGTGAAGAGTCTTAACTCTCACACAGTGCATGCTGGGAAGCCCGCTAGTTAAATTATGAAACAGTAAAAAAGAAATATTTGTAAAATTACTATGAAATTGTAACTATTTAACTTTTTTATCTGAAAAAGGGAAATCTTCCCTTAATTCTGTAAAACTAAGAGTGTTTTTACACTGAACATTAGCTACTGAAGGTGATGTAGGATGAATGTAACGTGATGTAAATACGTATGGGTTTGCCGCTGTCTCATATTCCATCCCTCACCTATGAAACGTAGCCTTCAGCCTCTGATGTTTTTAGGTTCACCTCGTCACCTGTTCGGCCTTCCTCAACTCAGCCAACAAGTTTGAGTTTTTGGACATGGGCTATGTGAGTACAGCAACAATTGGAGGTTTATTATTATTATTGCATGTCATAGGGTTATTTTTTAATATTAATACAGAGTTACAGCGCTACATGCAGGTAAGAACGAAGGAGAGGGCAGGAAAGGGGAAAATGTGTACAGGAAACCTAACAAAGTCTAAAAATTCACATCAACAACTGGACAAAAAGTGTCAACAAAAATGAATAAATTCAACAGAGTCGAAGTGTTGACGCACTGTGTATACCTTGATGTACACACTATGAATGACACTTTCCATTATCAATGAGTCTAAAACAAGCCTGTCCATTGTATATAACAAAGGACACTGAAGGAGTTCTGAAGAACTTTTCTTGGCAAGAGCAATGTTTCAGTATTAGCTGGTCTGAATGGAGGCTACCTGTAGTCTCTCAGTGAGGTGAAACCAGTCACCCAATCACACCCAGATGTTCTTGCTCACACAGCAACTCATGGAGAGGCTGAAGAGGATTGTAAAGCTCCCTCATCGACTGAGACCGGTGCAGAGCAGCAAAGTGAGTGGAAACAGCCTTCACACTCAGACAAAAGACGGGTTAATGTTAATGTATAGTAAAAGACAAAAACAGGCAAAACAACAAAGCTCTTATATTATGGAGGATACAGCATAAATGAACCTAGTGAACCCACTGTAGAACACAGACCTACTGTACAAGCAGGACAACCACAACGTACCAAAAACAAGACTATGAATATCACAAAGAACCTTTTACTATAGTTTTATAGGTAAAATCAAAGGTCTCTTTGCTTACACTATACAATCGTTTAACAAACCAAGAAATCAATCCTAAACAGCTACGAACCGAAAATCTGGTAGCATCAAAAAATGTTCATTAGGTTTGAAAGTTCACCTAAAACCTTGAGAAAAGCAGCTTGACTAAATAACTCAAGGCCCATTGAACTCCAGAGCCAAGAAGAAGCTAGTAACCAAACCTTGAGATAAAATGATTTTGTCAAAAATCTTTTTCTGTGGCAATGTTTCCCTGTTAATCAGTCGCTGCTGCAGTGTTTTTCCACACGGAGCTCAGCTGGTGCTGCTGACAGAACCAAATGCAGAAAATGGAAAAGATCTGAGAAACACAGTCAGTATTTATCATTGTCATTAGTGATAAACAAGTCAATTATTGTGTAATAAATACTGTATAGTAAATCAGGAGCACATAGATGGGTTTTAAGTCATAGGAAAAAAACAGCAGAAGAGCTTCAGTTTCCTCTTTTGATGTTTCCATGTTTGTGATGGTGAACACTGTCTGACATGTCACCAGGTTCAACTCTGATCTTTGCCACATCCATAGCATATTTATAACATCACTTTCATTCTCATAAAATCATTCAGTGACCCCCAGTGCCCTGTATGAAAGCATCTACATACCTTATGTTTCCCTGCTCAGGTTTGGCCTTTCATTTGACACCTGTCTCTAAACAAAAACGTCCCAGATCTAAGCCAGAATCTTTTAGGCTTGTTTAGTGATTTTCTTTCATTTCTTTTTCTTCTAAATGCTGATAATGAGAATAACAATTACACCATTGTTAGTAATATTTGTCATATTGCTACTTCTTAAGGTTTCTCTTCTTTCCATTATATTGTAGGGTTCACTGTAGAAATGGGTGTGAATCTGGCATCACCGAGCTTTCTTTCTTTCTTAGATCAACACAGACTACAGAAACGAGTTCGCCCGCTCTCTGGAGCCCTTGCTGCTGCTGGGACAGCGCTGCCCCCCCTCTGTTGCTGGATCTACATGTGTTGCAACAAGGTAAGATCACCAACCCAACGTCAGTGACCCAGCTGCCAAATACCATTTGAATGTAATCACTAAATGATCCCTTCCTGTAAGGTTTTATTTTACAATGTACTTCTAATGCCTGAACACTGCCATGACATCTTCTAGATTCTTCCAAGAAAAGGAAAAAATTCTGGGCAGAAAATTTCACACTTGTGAAGCGTCCAAACTTAAAATCCCCACATGGTTTGCAAGTACAGATGGTAGACAGCGCAGACTGCAGCATGAAGGAAAGAGGCGCCACACTGAGTCCCACTGTGGCAGCCATTCTGTCTGTCTATAAGCTCTGTACACTGATATGTTTACGTAAGTCACCTTGTTGCATGGGGGCTTGGAAGGAGGTTTTGGAAAGCTACGGTTCTGCTGGGGCCAGGACAGGAACAAAGCCGCTACCGTCCGAGAAAGGGATGGATGAACATAGATGTATATAGTCACAGCAGTTTCCTGTTTGATGTCTTGTTTTATATAGATATCCAGTTTGTTTGCCACCAGAAAGCAAAACATCAGAGCATAAACAATACAATCTAATCTTTTGACAATTCTATTAACTCACCAGTAAATATTCTCTTTATGTAAACACCCATTAGAACAAAGATTGTCCCTTTTCCTGTGCCTCATGTCCCTCCCCACATACACCCACTCCCATGACAGATTCTTTGCCACATCAGTGTCTCCCAACTGTTCACAGGTCCTTAAGCCCACCCACTAATGCCAACACTGATGACGCTCCTTTCCAACATGTTTAGCACCCTGCTTGTGAAAGACGTAAAGTGGGCTGGGATCGGTGACGGACCGGCTGGCACTATTTTTATCATAATTTCACAGAACTCTCCAGGATTCATCTGGAGGTTGGCACGCAGAAGCGGTGGGGCTGCTTTGTTCCAGGTCACTGATGTCAATGCTTTAGCTCTTTAATTGGCATCACTCGTTGGGAGGCTGAGAGGATGGCATGTGTATGGCAGAGAGAGGAGCATACATGTTTTAGACAAGTCTTCTGTTGCATCAACAGTGGGCAAGAAGGCAGGGCCCAGAGCCTACCAGATCCCAGGTAAATGTCTATATATTTTATTTATCAATCTTAAGTCTTTGCAGTTTTGTGGAGGTTCAAGTAAAAGACTTTTAGAGAGTAAACTAGAAGTGAGACCAGAGGCAGGGTCACAGCCTGGCTGTCTTTGCTTTTTGGTGAATTTCTGTTAATGCCATTGGAAAAGTGAGATGACAGTAGTTACACAAGGTGCTTGACTCCACCATTTTTCTAGTCCACCTCATACAGCAGTTCAAAGATGGGGATAGAAATAAGCTTTTCCTCACCGTATGGTATTTCAGAGCGCCGCCCACCTGGTATCAGCTTGTTGCTCAGCGCGACTGATTGTGTTGCTATGTCTGATGCATCCTCAGTTGCTGTCACAGAGTTCCTTTTCCCACTTGTCAGCCACTATGCAGGATGCAGACCGGGCAGAGACTGGTGGACGGCTAGCTTTTTGTTATCATAATTTCACAGAACAGAAGCTGTACAGATGAGTTCCTTCATGTAGCTGATGCTATTGCTGTAGCACTGTCAAAGTCTTTAATTGGCTGTGCTGGGACACAACCTGGACGCTCAGAGGATAGCGCTGGTAATGCAACGTCAGAGGGATTTGTTCACATCTCCACTGTTGCAGAATGTCTTCATAAAGCAGGACTGAGGTTTTACTAGAGACCAGATAAATGTAAATGTATGTTTAGTCTTGGTGAAGGTAATGTGAGTGTTCTGACTGACAGCACAAGCTCTCTCTACTGTCTGGTGTGTTGATTCACTTCATGCACATGACACAATGAGCAATGATTGAAAAGTTTCTTTTGAATTACTCAGAACTGATAGTAGTGAAATCAAAACTTAATTGTCAATCAACTCAAAGTCAATAAATGAAAGTTCATTTGATGTAAAAGAAAAGTTTGACCTCTTTATAACAGAGAGACAGACACTACCACTGAGTTATTCTTGAGGGATCTACAAAGAAAAGTTAAACAGAGAATATGGTTAGATTAGATTTTCTATAGAAAACCATAGTTGTTTATCTTGCATATAAGATCGAGAGCCATAAGTGGCAGTGAATATGAAATTCAGGTTGTGTTTTCTTGCATATAGAATGCACCAGTGCCCTGCTGCTAGCAGCGACAGCTCAGGGAGCCAGTAACTGGAAAAACAGAGTAGACTCCAAATAATATGCACATGTATTCAGTTCTTAGTTTTTTTTAAGAGTATGTGAAGAAAACCTGCACATATGAGCTTGTTTATATAATATTTATATAGTTTAAGTGTAGAAGCTGATGCAAGCAATAGTGTTATTGATCAGTTTGGTCAATAACAGGGTTTAGTGTATTTACATACTATGAAGCTTTAACCCTTCTGTGGTTTGAGAGACAGGGGTTGGCTACAAGTAATATTTTGTTGGTGGCAAATAATGCCATTCAATTATTAGTGAGAGAAACAAGTCAGCTGTCATGGTTTTTCCCCTCACCACAGGCTCCAGTCCCCTCTCTCCATGACCTGCCGCTCCCCATCTCTCAGTGACATGCCACTGGGCTCTGTGCTGGGGCGAAGACCCACTGCTCACCGCAACATCTGCACCAAGGTCCTCCTGGCCGAGGGGAGGGAAACACCCTTCACCGAGCACTGCCGCAACTATGAGAACACCTACAGGGTGAGCAGCACTGTGACATGAAGTCGATTTACAGGCACATTTCTGGCAATTACTTCATGTGTTTATCAAGAATATTATTTTATAAACTGACAGAAAGTGTATAATGAATTGCACTCACAAGGAAGTTGTAAGGAATTCACTGTTACTATAGAACCATAATCTAAGGTCAAACTTATTATTTATTGGGATAAACTGACTGGAAGTAAGATGCTGTATGTATTAAAATGTGAGTTTATGTTCATAGTTTATTTATAAATCTCCTGTGTTGCATGTGCATGGTTAAAACTGCTGCAGACTTTTCTTCATGGGGTCCACAGCAGTCGATGAGAAGCCATCTCTGATCCTCAAAATAAAGCAGTGAAAAGGCAGCATCATAAATTCTTCTGCAAACTCATTCTCAGCCTGTCTAGTGGGCAACAAGCTTCTCATGCTCAGCTGCATTTCAGCTAGCATCTGCACATCCATCAAATTTGTGCTGTGTTAAAGACACTGAAGCACCTTTTAAGTTTCACATTTGGATGTGTGTCTTCTTAGACTCTTCAGACAGAGTTTCAGAATCTGAAGGACCAGATTCAGGAGCTGCACCGAGACCTGACCAAGCACCACTCCATCATCAATACAGATAAAATGGGAGAGATCCTGGACAGATCGCTGCACATTGACAGCCAGATAGCAGCCCAGTACTCCACTGTGGAAACTATGAGAGTCATGTTTGAAGAGGTGCGTCAGGTTAATGTTCTGGCCTAGCTCTGTCGGGCACTTCTGACAAAATGTTTTCTACATTTGTCATCAGTCAGTGCACCTAGCTGCATGCTAACAAGCTAGTTTTCAGCCACCGCTATAAATGTTGCCTGCTGGGAATGTAAACACAGGAAAAAGAAGAGTAGCAAATGTCAAAGTGTGCCATGGGTTGACTGACCTCAGTTCAGTTAATGTTTCATTTTATGAGACCAGTTTTCCTTCACAGATCTGGGACGAGACTTTCCAGAGGGTCACGAATGAACAGGAGATCTATGAAGGTTTGTCTTTAAAAATCACATTAAAATACACATTTATATTTTTCTCATGTCTGGTCTGTTTCTCATTTCATATATTGATGCTATTATAATCTTTTTTTTTTATTATTCCAGCCCAGCTTCATGACCTGATGCAGCTGAAACAGGAGAACTCCTACCTAACCACTATCGCCAGACAGATCAGCCCTTACATCCTGTCCATTGCCAAAGTCAAAGAGAGACTCGAGCCCAGGTGTTCTATTCAGAAGATGTATTACCTACTTACTGTGCGGTCCATCTGCTGCCATACTGGCTGACTGATGACACTGACTGGGAAGAAATAAAAGCTTTTCAGCAAAGCTTTGATATGAAGAGCCACTTCACAAAGCATGTATAGATGTACAGTTGTATGTCTTGTAAACAGTTGTAGTTGATTTCTTTTTTTTTCCAAATTTGGTGTCACCCAACAAAGTCAATGTGACTTTCCCTCATTTTTAAGCTGCCTTGTTTTCATTTTAATGATGAAATCCATTTAAAGAGGAGTTAAACATTTAAGGATAAGGCTAATTAAGTTCAACAAGTCTCATGAAAAGGACCAAACCAGTTATATTATATGTAATATTCTCTGTGTGGGATATTCCTTTGTACCACACAGCTCTACTGTTGTCCAAACACAATTAAAAACACATCGGTGAACCTTAGCTTTGCACTGGGGAGACATGTTCCTTCATTACCATGAATATGGACACTGTAGTTTAACTTAACTCAGTTCCTCATGCATCGCTTTGCTCTAGGAAATACTCACTAGAGCAGCAAATTTGTATTAAATAGTCTGCAACAGTCATCATAAAACTACAATGCCCTGTGGTTTTAGCAAATTACCGAGCAAAGAAGATGAAACAGCATTATTGTGATCCGTTCTTAAAGATTTACACCTTCAGTAGGAACCGATGGGCCTGGGGATCTGCTGACATTAAGGAGAACAAAGAATGAAACCAGCCTTGTCCTTTAAAGGCTTTCACAACTGAGGAAAGTTATCATATGTCAAAATGTGTTTTCTAGGTTTCAGGAGCCTAAAGAGCACCACGATGACCGCAAAGAAACAATGCTGAAAATCTATGATGACAGCACAATAGCAAAGGAAGGTCAAGACAGGTACTGACGCATACTGCATGTACAACTGTAGTTTTTTTTTAATGTAAAACCTGGTATTAGACAGAATTTAACATAAAGTCAAGTTTCTATGTACACATGCAACTGCAGTACATCGAGGTACGTTAGCTACAGAAGCAGATATAACAAGTTAACGAGCCACTGTGAAGCATAAAAATGGTTTATTTTATATTTCATTTTACTTTATACAGTATAATGATTTAAGAACTGCACTCATTCATAAAATGGTTCTTCTCACTGAAAGATAATTAAAGGTTTGATTTGTGTTTCACTGTAGGGACAAAGTTTATTTGCAGAGCTAAGGGAGAAAAAGGAAAGTATTCTGTACATGATCTATAGTTTTCCTAGTAATTTATGTCCTTGGTGATAAATTGGGTCTCTTATAAATGCACAAAAAAATAGTACAAATATCCACAAATCATTTAAATGTGTGATAATGACTACTCTAAATATTCAGATTAACCAAAGTCTCTGGCATCAGAATAGCATTATGTAATAAATACTTGTTGGATTTTGGAGTGAGGCTCTTCATTTACTCTTGTTGACAGTGACAGCCAGGGCAGCGTCACAGACGAGTCAGGGGAGAGCTCTGTCAAGAACAATCGTCCAGGCAGGCAGAGGGGCCTCACAGACACGACCAGCCACAGTGAGATGCCTTCATAAACACCATGTCCGCCTCTTCTCCCCCCTGCCCCTTTGCAGTCATGGTTCCTATTTCAACCATAACAAGCCCAGGATGGTACAGTATGTACTCGGCTGTCCAGATTCTATACACATCATTTTTTCATCAGCAGGGAGCTGTCAACAGCTCCGAGACGAGCCCTTGGATTGACACTGACTGGATGTAAACATAGAGATCAATGACTCACAGCTGTCAGAGCCTGACACGGACAGCCTCCTTGTTCAAAATGGACAAACATAACAATCCCATGAAGAATTCCTCTGGCGCTGTTTAGGAGCCATGGACCTCTTTAACACAGCGACAGACTGTTGTTCTGTTTGTGCTTTGACTGTTAAAATGATAAATATGCTGAGTGTAAATTGTCACTGTCTTTTTTTCTACAAGTGTTGAATTGCTTTTAGCAGAATCTATTCTTTGCATGAAACATTTCTGTGGAGGCTGGAGGCTGATGATGAGTGACCGCCCAGGTCTGAAGATCTTGATGATTGTTGAACCGGTGCGACAGCAAGTGCAACAGTGTGTGTGTCACTCTGGGTGTCAGCGCAGGTCTCATATTGATGTGTGCAAGCATTAATCTCCTCCAAAATGAAGCGGTCTTCCCCATGATTGTTTCTGGAGAAGACCAACCCCCCCCCCAGAAATGACAGAAGTGTGTGAAAGTTACTGGCCTTAACCCCAATCTCCTGCTCAGCCTACATTCAACTAGGTTTGCCTCTTTTCCTCTCCCTTCTCCTGCTTTCTGCCCTATATATTCTTCTTAATTAATCATGTCAGTGATTTACACAAAAAGTGGAACATAAAGTTATTTACTATACTGCTGCAAAAGCAGGGTGAGCTAGTAGAGCTGCCTCATATCACCAGACAAATGTGAATTTTAAGTGGTTCCAGAAGATAGTGCTGCTGACTGTAAAACATTTTGAAGGACTTTCTTTTTCTGCCAAGAAAAACGGTGTCTTTAAGAAACAGCTTAGTACACAGAAGCGATTCAAGGTGAAACCTCCCCACCTGCTAGCAGCACAGAGACAAGGACGACCCCTGTTCTCTGCTCAGGTAAGGCTGATAATGAGGAGCTAGACTTCAACAAACAGAAGTTATTTACTTTACATAGTCGGAGCTAAAGTGGGTTTGTTCAGAGCTACAGCTCCACAGCAACTATTGGGGTCACGCTGGCCTTAAGGAGCAGTCCTGCTCTGCAGAGGAATCAGAAGTGCAGATTCATTAAAAATACATCTGTGACAGCAGAGTAACAAATGGCTGTGCCTGTGCTCTGGTCCTGTACTCCCTCCCCATGGTCATTCATCATCGGCACTCATCGAAGCACCTCCTCGTTCATTGTTCATTATTCTCTCCTTCTCTCTCAGGCTCTGCTCAGCTCCCTCGCATACGGAGAAAATACATAAAACTCCAAAGGTTATTTTGCTCCAAAAAAGGTATTTCTGAGAGGCATTTGTGACACATTCAGAGGCGAGATTCACAGAGAGATGGTTCTCCTTTGTTAACAATTAAGACACCTTTGCTCCATTCACTTTACAACAGGATAGACTAAAGGAAAAACCCTCATTCAAGGCTGCATTTTAAACACAAGTCTTCATCATCATGTTAATGAGTAGCAACATTAAAGATAGAAAAGAGAGACGAGATAAAATTAAAGTTTAAAAATCTGAGTGTTAAAAATGGGTCACTGAAGAAATAAAAGAGTGTGGCATTAAAATGAATACTGGATTTCCAGTATAATAAATATGAAAATACAGTCACAGGTTTTAATTATGCTGCATTCAAAGCTTGCTACTTGTATACTGAACTTGGGCACATTTACATTTTCATATATTTGCTATAGTTTGGATTGTGGCTATAAAAGCATGTGATGAGTCAATCCAACTTGTTTCTTTTCATTTCCAACAAACAAAACCAGTAAATCAACTGATCAATTGGTTCTTTGCCCACCGGTGAGGGATGTGTTGGCCCCTTCTCTGCCCTCTGCTGTGGACAGAAGGTGGTTTGAAATCAATTTTTATGTCATCGTTGGTGACAGATGCAGGAGGCCGCATTGTGAAAAGGGCAAAGGGTTGAGGGAGCTCCCCTGTGGGGCCTCGAGATGCTTGAGGCATAAAAATGTCATTCCTGAATCAATTTCACATATGAACACTGGTTTAATCTCTGAGGGGTTCTGAGCCAGACTTCAGGCATCAGGTGGGGGTTCAGTAACAATGTTCAGTTTATGGATACTCCATTACTGTCTTTCCATCCAAGCCAGGGATTCATTCTTCTGTGCACCTGAACTCAGAGACATGTAGGTCAAAGTATATTCTTTATCACTCAGTGCCTCCATGCTGGTAATTCACTCGGGAGTCATAGCCAAAGGTTTCCATTTGACCCCAGAGGCTTTCAGGGCCATATTTATATTCCTTTGGTCCTATTTCTGGAAGTGTGTCAATTAAAAACAAACATGCCACCTGCATCTTATTTGTATTGATTTATTTAAAATATTTAAATATGCAAAGACATTTTGGGAGTTGGGGCTCAGTTTTAAAGGCTAGTTTACACTGAGCTCTTGTTTTCTGAAAATCAATTAATAAACAGAAATGGTGAGGGGAGAGTGTGGAAAACTGAACCTAACAGTCTGTGTTAAATTAACATTATGAATTAAGGTTGTAGGACTAAGATTGTGTATTGAGTCTTGATGTTATTTGAAATTGTATTTATCTCAGACACCACAGACAAATCATTTGTCTTATGTGCACTGCATTTTCTGTATAAAACTGATAAAGAAGTAAACGTTTGGTTCACTGTTGTAGCTTTTCTAGGGTCTAAACAACATAAAATACTTTAAACTCTATTGACCAATGTGATTTCAGAAATATGTCACTTCAGGACGCTGTGAATAAGACATTTAATGCTGTGTTGGAAGTCTGCAGTCTTTCTCTCTGGAGATGGTTGCTAATGCAGTAAGAGAGCTGACAAATTGAGTTCCTTTTATTGCATTGAACAACGAGGGCAGCAAGTGAGCGTGTCCTTGACTCGGAGGAATCACAGGTGTGAGCCTCAGGATGCGTCAGACCCGCACACATGCAAGACTCAGGAGATGCAGCCCAGCGGCTCCTTATTAATCAATAGCTTGTTGGGCTGTTGGTGTTTCCCACCTCCCCTACTTTTCACCTCCTTCCTTCTTCTCCCTCTCCAATATCCACCCTCTCTTCTGTTTTCATTTTCAGCCACAGACTCCCATTCTGGTTCAGAGTGGGGCACAAACGAACTAACACTGGTTCCCTGTTAATAATAATACAGGAAAAAAGAGTGGTAAAGAAGGCACTACAGGGTTCAGCTAGGACAAGGTGGACAATAGGGTAAAATGTGCATAGCTGAGTTGGGCATATTGGGGGGGGGGGGCATAGATTAGGAGAGCTTCTTGGAACTAATAATTTTAAGACAATAAAGACGGTGCTCTTTGGCCGAGGGAACTTTCTTAAGCAATGACTGTATGTAACAGAACAGAGATGTGCTGACCACAGACAGGCAAAAAAAAAACAACCAAACAAAAGTTAAATGCCTGCATTATACTGGCAAATTCTAGAAACGCAATGTGATTAACAAATAACTTTGACGCATTTCAACTTCTAACCTTCTTCAAGAAGCTACAGACCAAAGCCTGGAAGGCAAACTTAAGTAGACAGAGGAAGTAACTAGCAGGTGAAATCAACCGCTCACTTTGAGAAAAACTAATGGAGAATATGAAGAACCTGGTTAAAAATCCTGGCAAATTAGAAACATACATTTGTGTTTTTGTAAGTTGTGCAGTGCCTGATTCACTCAGTTTTATGGATAGCTGTTGGCTGATGTACCTGTAGATGTCAATATGTCAGTGGACTGACAAGTGGATAATTCAACAACTTCATCTAGCCAACATCTCAAACTTGGATTAAATTTACATACAGTATATATCTATTTTATTTGTAACTATTACTGTTTTTTCTACAATATTATTTGACAGAATGGTCACACACTTGTTGGTTACAGGAAAAAAATGGATGCACAATATTTTATGAGACTATTTCTTGGGTGTGACATTGTTTTGTCATCAAAATGTGGTGTTAAATGTTGACGCTGACAAAGAAAATGGCTGGCTGTAGCTGTACTATGAGGTCCTGAACATGCCATAGTGGTGCAGGCAAATATTAGTACTGTATGTGTACATGACTGCCTTGTAGAAATGAAAGTCATCAGAGACACAAGCCTTGACTAGACGTTCACATTCTGTGTGTACTACAGCAGTACTTTGTAATTTATTGAAGTACACTTGTTATTACCTGGGGTGTGTGGAGGGTGATTTCAGTTACTTTAATTACAGCACAGTGCAAAAGGCAGCAGACAGAAAATAAGTTTTTGTCTGTCATGGCAGTTTTTAAAAATATTTTTAACATTCCTGTGCCATTTTAGGTCAACTACATTAGCGATGTTATGCAGGGTATTGTATCTAGTGGCTGAAGTGTGTTTGGGTGGGTTTTGGCTCTCACTGAAAATGGGTTAAAAGTGGTCTCCGGGAATGTGCACAGTGAAGTGAACAAAGCAGGACAAATACACTGTGCTGAATAAATAAAAGCAGGGCAGTAAAGATATCAGAGCAGCAGGGTGAGAGTAAATAGACACATGATGGAGAAGAAGAATAAAAAAATACCTGAGAGAAGAGCAGAGAGATTTTCAGTTTCAAAATGCTTAGGTATTTGTGCATACAGATGCAAATGTCATGTAAATCCTCTATGCATGGTTGTTTTTTTATGTAAAAACAACTCCTCACACTTTAAATCAATACCAACCTTGACAAATATGATCAGTCATAAAAACAAAATCTGAAAAAATCAGGATCAAAATTAAAGTAAAACTGCAGGATTTTCATACATTTACATCTTTGTATCTTAGAGTAGTCAAACCCTGTGCCTTTTTAATATTATTTCCCTCAGAGCAAGTGATGTTAATGTTTAATGTATTTTTTACAGTTTACAAGAATGAAACTTGCATGTTTTTTGATATTGACCTGTTGTAAAGCTGATTGTATCTTGTAATTTAGAAAGCCTGTTACTGGGCTTTACATAGGATTGAACATATTGTCACTTTTCCCTGTGTTCTAAGAACTCAGCTCACTTCATTCATGTTTATTCAACCAGATGCAGGGTAATTAACTCAAGAGGTTTCACCTGTATGCAGTGTTTAAAGAAGCAGCTGTAGTGTGAGGCTCTGGTCCTGGTGAAGGCAGAATGGTCAAAAATGTTCCGTCTTCTCCCAGAATAAGGTGATTTCTTGTCACTGAGTGTGATCCTAATTTATAAATACAGTTTAAAAGACAACATTATTTAATAGATATCAAGTAGGAATTGACTGAACTCTGTGTGATGATATTTCACAGTAAAATATTGTTGCCATTCTGCAGATGTTTCTCAATCCACATTCAGCTGCCCTATTCATGATCTAGGGACGTAAAAAGTGCAGCAACTGATTCTGACCTTAGATCAGTGGTGGTGCTGTAAGTGGATATTACAGTACTATAGTGTAGTGTAGTGATTTAGCAGGGAGTTCCTATACAAGTCCATATATATAGGCTCATTGCATGTGTAACTAGCAGGGTTATAGTTTGGTCACAAAAACAATCTAGACTACTGTATCTCAGTATATAAACTGAATTAAGGTTTATTAAGACACTGTGTAAGTAAAAAAGATCTTCTTTTGGCTGTTCTCATTAGGGGTCGCCACAGCGAATCATCTGTTTCCACCTAACTCTATCCTCAGCATCCTCTACTCTCACTCCAATTAACTTCATGTCCTCTTTTAGCACATCCATATATCTCCTCTTTGGCCTTCCTCTTGACCTCTTGCCTGGCAGCTCCATCTCCAACATCCTTCTACCAATATAACCACTATCCCTCCTCTGCACATGTCCAAACCATCTCAATCTGGACTCTCTGACCTTGTCCCCAAAACAGCCGACCTGAGCTGTCCCTCTGATGTGCTCATTCCTAATCCTGTCCATCCTGGTCCCTCCTAAAGAGAACCTCAACATCCTCATCTCTGCTACCTCCATCTCTGCCTCTTGTCTTTTCCTCACTGCTACAGTCTCTAACCCATACAGCATAGCTGGTCTCACTACTGTCTTGTACACCTTTCCTTTGATTCTTGCTGCCACTCTTCTGTCACACAACACTCCTGACACCTTTCTCCACCCACTCCAACCTGCCTGCTCTTGCCTCTTCACCTCTTTCCTAAACTCCCCATCACACTGGACTGTTGACCCCAAATACTTAAACTCCTGCACCTTCTTGACCTCAGCCCCCTGTAACCTCACTGCTCCACTTCCAAGATACCCCTTATAATTCATATAATTCAAACCAGGGTACTGCTACTACTACTACTACCGCAGGTCACATGTCCACAACATAGCCAACATAGAAGCAGGTGACAAATTACAAAAAAAAAAATCCAACATAGTCGGGCCACCACATGGCACCAGAGCAGCTTCAGTGCTCCTTGGCGCTGACTTTATAAGTCTCTGAACTCTACTGGGGGGATGAACACCATTCTTCCAAAAGATATTGCCTCATGATACTCTCCCATAGCTGATCAACTGGGTTGGACCTGGTTACTGTGAAGTCCACAGCATATGATTCACATCATTTTCATCCTCATCAAACCATTCAGTGACCCCTCATGTCTTATGGATGGGACCACTCCCATCAGGACAGACATGTTTCATTACAGGATAATGGTGATCACTCTAGGGATTTGCAGTGACTCTTCCCTCTAGGGGGACAAGTGGACCAAAACATGTCAGCATCTGTAGTTGTTATATTTCTCCACTCATTTATTCGGGTTTTCCCTTTAACTTGTCTCCTGTCTGTAGTTACCACATCTCTGTTCTGTTACATACAGTCATTGTGATTTCAAAACAGGAACATTTAACACTTTCGAAAGGAAAGTGGCCGTTAAATACAGGTCCAATCATCAAGTCTTTAGTCACAGTGTCTGATTTCCTCACACTTTATTATAACTCTTAAGTAGTTTGCACACTAAAACTGAGTGCACACTTCACACAATACTGCAGTTACACACACTGCTAACTGAGCACCAATGACTGCTGAACATGACAGGGTTTAAAACCCTTTGTTTAACACTGGGTTCAGGTTACAAGAGCATTTATGGCAGTGTAATGACCCTTCACTTGTAACAATAACTAATACATTTGATCTTTTCATACAGTGCTAGATATGACAGTCATCTTAAAAGAGAACTTTCACACATATCAGCATTAGACACAGTAAATGATTGTGTGCTGCACTGCATGCAGGTTCTGCTCCGTTGTGAAAAGAAATGCCTATGGCTCCAAGTCTTGAACTCAGTCAACATACTTTACTGCTCTTATTATTTAGAAAGCACAGATGACATGATACTGAGCATTCATTTCAGGTCTCCTCTGTTAAACACTGTCCAGGGCTTTAAGCATTTCTGGGCCATCAAGCAAAGACTAACTGGAAAATTACATACTGCATACAAGGACAACAAGGAGACGCAGAGAGAGACATCTGTAAAAATGGCTCATTTGAAAACATGAACTGACACAACTCCTGCACACACACACACACACACCAGTTCCATTCAACACCTCTCTATTAACAATAGTAGGCAGTAACAACAATAACACAGGAGTAACATGGGGGGGCACAGCAGTGATCCACCAGCTCAGCAAAAACACTGTAACCTTTGAAGAGAAAATTAAAATGGGTTTAATTATGCCACATTTTATCTTAATGGGTTACCATAAGAAAACTGTTTGCAGTGCTGCACTCTGCAGCAGACCAATTGTACAAAGCACACAGATGATGAGGAATCAACTGTAAAAATTGTACTGCTGCATAAAAAGTCAGAAGAAAATACTGCGTTGTTCACTGCCTGGTTCTCTCAGTATGTGCGGACTCCTGGTTTATTTCCCTGGGCCTGGTTGAAGGGATGCGCTGGGCCAGAAGACTCATCCTGATGGTCAATGGCCTGGTAGCTGTCTCTGTTTTGTGACACAGTGGGGAAACCTGCAGAGACAAGCCAAACATCTTCAACACAAACAACCCCTGCCATGCAAATGCAATATCCATTGCCATATCTAATCAAGATACTTGTTTTGGAGCACAGACTATTGCGGGAGAAGACAGAACAGATGTATTCATAGAACAAGAGAAGGAAAGAATAAAAGAAAGCTTCCTCATAACATCCCCTAAGGGTTTCTTTTTTTTTCCTCCTTGGTTTTAGGGCTTCACATTCATTTATTCTCACACACCTGCTGAAATTTCACCCCTCTTAGTGATTTTAGGTTCACTACTGTCTGATCAGCTTCTTGAACTGTGGATGTTTAGATTTCGAGGAGAATCTGGACACAAACAACTATCATCACTGTACAGGTCACCAGTTTATCACAGGGCTGACATGTAGACAAACAACCACTCACACTCACTCCTAGGGGCAATTTAGAGTCGCCAGTCAACCTAAGCTGCATGTCTTTGGACTGTGGGAGGAAGCTGGAGCACCCGGAGAGAACCCACACAGGCCCCGGGTCGGTACAGGCTCAAACCTGGAACTTTCTTGCTAATCACTGTCTCGCTGTGCTGCCCCTCATCACGTCAGTGAGTGTGCAAAACCTCCCACAGCTTGTCTGACAGGAGCAGTCTGCAAACATGTAATCCAGAATCTTTGCATACAAATACCCGTCTGCACCATAAGTCATGTAAACATAGTTAAAATTCATGTTTTTGGTAGTTCAAAGGCCTGCACACATACTGTACACGTCTGCATGGCCCAAATATGCACATAAAAATAGGACTCTTACTGTCTGCAGAAGATTTAGATGAATTTCAAAAATATACATTATTTTGCTTTCAGCTCTCTAGTTAATGGTTTTATTTCATTTAAAGCATAGAAAAGCAGAAATCATTTTAAAGAACTGCATCACATTGGTTTAAAAAAATCTTAAATTACCTGCTTTCTTCTAAGTGTGCATGTAAACAGGTACATTCATTGTCAACATTATGTTCACTTTAGTTAGACTGATATGAGAATGAGCACCAGTGTGCAGCTCTGCTATGAATGTATATGCACACAGAACACACAAACAAGTAGGACATCTGGAGAGTAAAAATGTGAACAAAACATAGATGCAAACTGGTAGAAACATCTATAGCATATAATACAATAGACATGAAAACAAATACACTGTGCTGACAAACAGAGTTATGCAGGCAGGTCATAAGAACTGAGGGTTCAACAGACATTTGAAAAGACAGATGAACATAAATAAATACAAAGAACATGATGGAAAACTCAACATTAACATGACAACTACTGGAAAAAGAAATACTTTGTGTGTGGAAGGGATGGAAGAGGATGACTGAAGGAGAGAAATGGCAAAAAAGAAGCCAGAGATCAATAGCGGCGACCAATAAAGGCACTGTCAGCACTATCCGTAGTGCATCGACTGTCCACAGAGGTCTCTAAGTCTGAGAGGTCAGATGAGGAGAGGAGAGGAGAGAAAAGAAGAGAAGAAATGATCAAATCATACCAGGAAAAACAGAGACACTTGACAAAAAACACATGACCTTGAAGCATGACAAAGAGCAAAGACTGAAGTTAGAAATGATGACATGCAGGAAAAGAACAGGGACAAATTTGTTGACAAATTCTCACTAACACTACATGTAACCACACAAAATAATGTGGTTCACTGTAGATACAATAACTTTAAATTAGCCTTGGAGGTGGTTAATGGAACTACTGTAGTAAGCTAACATGCTAATGTTTGCTGCTTATGTCACAGCAGACAAACAGTGTTTAATCCATCCATCCATTATCTATATCGCTTAGTCCTGAACGGGGTCGCGAGGGGGCTGGAGCCAATCCCAGCCAACATCGGGCGAGAGGCGGGGTACACCCTGGACAGGACGCCAGTCTATCACAGGGCCAATGTTTAATCCATCCCTTGCAATTTTGCAGCAATCCTCACTAGTCAGACTACTGCGCTTACTTCACAGTGCCATTGCTTCAGCATGTTAAATCCACTGTTTAGCAAACAGCTAAATTAACAGCAAATGTGTGACTGCTCAAACTTGCCAGCTTGTATTATGCAATATAAAAGTAAACCTTCAGGGAGCTGTGGATACCTGAATCAACAGTTGACTAACATGAACCTGTCTGCCTGCATCCCAGAGTGCTCACTGCAGGAGGGAACCATATTAACGCCAGCTATGCAATCAGAGAGCAATTAAAACAGATACCGTCTGAAACTAACATTAGCTACATCCAACAGTCGCTACGCAGCCAATCACAGCCTGACGAACGTACCTGCTGTGTCTATGTGGTGTTTAAAGTAACACCAGAGAGATCAGATCAATCAGTGTTCTGTTATCTTCCAAAAAAACAAAACAACATCTAATCAGGCGATGTGAAGGCGGCAGTGCATGAGTTTTCTCAGTGTAAAACATTGCTACTGTAGCTGGTAAAATTACATTTAACAATGAGAAAAGTCATTGTTAGCACTGTAACCCCAAGTGTTGTTTAGTTTTGTAATTTTTGTTATTCTTCTCCTTCTGAAGCCAAACACTGAACAACTCTAGCCCACTAGCCCTGTATGTATCTCACTACTACCAACAAATCAGACCCTACAACTGATGATGAATCTGTCCATCCATTATCTATACTGCATATTATTGAATAGGGTCACGGGCTGGAGCCAATCCCAGCTGACATTGGGTGAGAGGCAGGGTCCACCATGGACAGGTTGCCAGTCTATCACAGGGCTGACATGTAGACAAACAACCACACACACTCACACTCACTCCTATGGGCAATTTAGAGTCAGCGGTCAACCTAAGCTGCATGTCTTTGTACTGTGGGAGGAAGCTGGGGTACATGGAGAGACTGATGATGGTAATGAATATAACCACATTGTGCTAGTCCATAGAGATGGAACCATGAGTATCTTTTTTAAGAACCTAAGAGTCCAGCGGATGTCACAGCTCAGTAGGACTTCAGATGGAAAAGCTGTCTGCAATTAAGTTCTCATGACTGTAACTAATTAGTTCAACAGCGGAATCATCTGTCAGTGCTTCATTGCACAGTCCTGTGCACAGTTTGTTCTGCACTTGACAGGTGTTTCATGACAAACAGCATGAACAACACAGGGAAGTTCTCATAGCGTCCCTGGCACCATACTACCTCTGGCTTTGGTCACACACCAGGGGTTATTTTTTGTGGACAGCGGAAAACGTCACTTCGACCCATTTCGTATAAATGTACTTGTGTAACTCACTAGATGAAACCTAGTTTTTATGCCTCCGTGCACCAGATTGATGAACTGATTAAATTTTTGTTGCCAAATGTCAAAGGTCAAGGTCACATTGACTTCACGTTCATCTCATTCTGTCAGAAATGCCCTGAAGGAATTTCATCAAATTTGGCACAAATGTCCACTTGGACTCAGAGATGAACAGGTTAGCTTTTAGGGGTTAAGGGTGGTTTGACTGGTTGGCAGAGGCATACAACTGTGAAATGGTAACTCCTGCATTTATGTTCTATATTTTAAACTACAAGCTAACATTTACCAACTCTTGTGACACATGGCAACATCTTGAAAAGCTCAGAAACCTCCGATGTTACAGTATTTGACTCATCTTGTAACTCTTACCAAAGTTAATGTTGTAATCTCCTCCACGTTCACGATACATCTGGTACACAAAGAAGCAGGATGCGGGTTTGAGCAGCAGGCTCAGGATGGCCATTCCCTCGCTGAAGCGAAACACGCTCCCTAGTTTCTCTATCGCAATGTCACTGTGAGAATAATAGATACCAAAATGGATGATGTCCGTCAATATGGTCAGGATCATCCCCATCAGAAACTACAGGGAAATAACAAAACAGAAAGAAGAGTCTTACTGAACACAGATAGTGTGTCAAGCTTTTAAATGTCCAGTACATTCAGTGCTGTGTGAGAAATAAAGTCATTCCAATGCTGACGAACGTAGCTTTCTGAGGGGAAATGGGATAAAAATCTAACTGCATACACACTGGAAGAGGTGGTGCCAGCAAGATATAATGAAAAAGCAGACAGAGCAGAAGTAAAAACGAGGGGGGAACTCAATTTAGAAATTTCTTTTTTGCACTTATTAGCTTGGAGAGTCAACAACATTTTGTGGAGTGAAAAATAATTCTCCAAAAGCCAAAATATGAAAGAAAATATGACTGAAATATGTGATTAGTTGACAAAAAGAACAGTCGAAATCACTCCAGACACTTAAGAAAGTGAAGCCAGGAGGTCATTCAAAATAAAATCATAAATGATGGAGGAGGACTATCTCCCAAACCTACAGCTGAGTGACTGACTGAATGAATGAATGAATGAATGAGTGAGCGGTTGATTGAACACTGAAGATATGTCAGTCCACAGTCAGTCAGTCAGTCTCAGACAAAAGGCTCCTTCCTGTGGGACTCTGGATGTGAGCGACCAAAACCCTGAACTTTACACTTGGTAAAATGTGATTGCTCGACAGTGGCACTCACAACTGAAAGAGACACTGGGCAGCTAGTTCCTCTCAGAACTCTCATCTGTAGTGAACGTGTTTGCTAAGTGTCACACCTCTGGGACCTGTTCCACAAATAAACACGTCTACCATGGCTTAGATCAAACTGATGCTTGGACTTCTTATAGACGTCTAAATTCATACAAAAGCTGTTGTTAAATAAGACTGATCTGCTATGAATTGACATTTTCAAAGTAAAAACATGGCTGACTGTGCAACCACATCAGACCACTGACTCCCGCAGAAGAAGAACTCAACAGTTACAAGGACATTTTACTGGGAAAAGTCAGTGAAAATGTAGCAATGCAAAATTCACCATTAGTGTAAAATCTCAGCCAGTGCAGACCTAAAGACAGTTTCCTTGGCAAATAAAAATGACTGTCACTGCTATGGCCTCGAAAAACTTGTCTCTTTCTTATTACTCCCTCTGCAAAAATGTTAGAAATCAAATTATGAGCCAGGTTTTGTTGTCTTTTTTTTTTGTCATTTTGTACCTCCGGTCAACATGGCTCTTAGGTGTAAGTTAGCGTTGCAATAGGGTGAGGCTAACTTCTTAAATTGGCACAATTTCTATCGTTGTGAAATTTGCATCAGACTAGTCTGACAGCAAAAGTAAAACGGGCTCAGCAGTACAGATCAGCCTAAACATCTTCATCCCCTGGTGTTGTAAACTGACACACTATGAAAGCCACAGTTATAGTCCTCTGTAATGAATTAAGGGAACGTCAACTGTCTTCGTTGGATGTTCACAGATTGTGGTGTTTGCATGGTGTTTGTGCCTATAGTTACTAGACTCCTGTACGTGTCATATCATGTTAAGATTACAGCTTGTGATGAGGAGGCAAAGACTCACCATGAGCACAGCATCTACTGAGTCCCTCTGTGCAATGGCCCAGACTCCCACTGCTAAAACAGTGAAGTTCCCCCAAGCAAAGGAATCGGGCAGCCACACCATGCACCCCCTAAAGAGCAGACAGTTTATACAAGACAGATCTGTAGATATTCTTTAATAATTATGTTTAAATACACAAAGGATGAGACGTGCAGGTAAAAGAGTAGGCCTGAATCACCACCGAGAGTCTGTTTCTGGGGAGCGTGTGTGTGTGTATGTGTGTGTGTGTGTGTGTGTGTGCCAGAAGAGAAGAGAAATTCCTCAAGATTGTGAAAAAGTCCTGTGCTCACACTCACCATATTGTAAGCAGCCAGTGCACCAGTACTATGGCCTGTGACAGACAACAAAAGATTGTGTTTAAAAGAAGGTTAGGACTGGAAAAGTCTTTTTAAAACTTTCCAGGACAGTTTAGTCTACTTCTGAAATCAGTCTCAAGAAGAATAATAACCAGTTCATTCTGATTAATCATTTATCCACAACACACCAGTTGCAGCTTCTCCCCTGTATGGATCTGGTGCTTCTTACCTGTTTTATTTATGTACTTATGTACGGTATGTTTCGCAATTAGTAGCATTTTCTGCCAGTTTTAAAACACAGGTGGTCCACACAGAGAAACAAGATATTATTTGGTTCTTGTGATAAATAATATAACAATTTTGTGCCATATCCAGCGATTTTTGTCAGGCCTGTTCACAAATATACTGTATTGTGTTAATATCTTCTATAAACAGATTTATCACTACAGTGTGTTTCCATTTCTCACATTCAGTAAAGGTATTAAGTCTGTATACAGGCCTGCTGTTCATCACTGAAAGCAAGTCAGGGGTGTCCATGGTGTCCAGTTGCACTTTACATAATTTGATTGTTGTATTTAGCATTTTTTGTACAACTTAACAAAAACCCACCAGCAACGATACAATATGCTACTTACTGTAATGTGACCAGTGTCTCAAGAGGAGGCAGGTGATTATCACATAGAGGAATTACCAAAGAACTGAGCAATAAATCTGACATCAACATATAATTTAACACCGGTCTTTGTTTTTTTTTAAAAATAAATAAATACAGAAGGCTACACTTTAAACATGAACTAAACAGAAACCTCACCTTTAGATTTATAGCAGGGATTTCCATAATAGCTTTGGTCAGAGAAGCTCTACTTTAATCCGAGTCAGTGCTTCAACTTGTTGCGTGCATGAAAAACTACTGTGGGTTCACACAAACTTCTCCACAGAGCTTTTGCTTCTCTCTACGCAGCCTGCAAACACAAACCATGTGACAGCAGCTGACTGCTTCCCATGTGACTTCTAGCTCATCACCCCCTCCTGCCTGTACCTCTGCTCTTCTTCTTCTTTTTATTTAAATGTGGGTGGCATCCAACATTAAGGTGCATTTCCACCACCTACTATACTGGAGGGTGGACCAGAGTTATTTCTACCCATGTTTTAGGAGAACAAACCTACTCCTGCTTCTGCTGCCACTCTGGCTTTCAGCCTGCTCAGAGAGAAGGAAACCACAGAAGCACCAACACTGGTGTCACACATGTTTTACTCCAGCTTTAGTTAGTGTGGTGTCCATCCAGTGGTTCACTGTGTGTATTAGAACATTTAAAAAACATAAAACTGTCTGCCCAGTTTGTCAGTTAAACTGACTGAAAAGATTTACAGGTATAAAAAAAAATGCATGAATTACAGCTATTTTATATTTTTCTAATTTTACTTGCCAGCTGAACAACTCACAACACATTGCAGCAGCAGTGGGATACTTAAAAAAGGACTGGTGACTGATGAGGCACCATTATTTTTAAACTGATTACGGTGGCAGTAATTTGTGTCCAAAACACGTGCCAAATGTCAACATCATGGGAAAAGCTGAAAGTGACATTCATACTATTACAATGCAGAAAAAGAGAGGGAAGTAAAGGAACCCTGCCACCTGCTGGGTCTGGGTCTAGCCACAGCACCTCATCAGCATCACAGAATGCCGTCTATGGCAAGGGAAGCAACACCTGAGTGTTGAATACAGCCCTGGGCAGCCAGGACATCAGTATAACCACATGCCTCATCCATTGCCTGTAACAGAGCCATGCATGTGTAGAACTGTTTGTCATATAACTTCCACCGCTATGCTGGAAAGAAGTGAACAAGTACCCACCTGTGGTCTTTTTTATAGCGACAACATCCTGATTTACAAGTCAACAAATAAGCATTTAGGTGTTTGGCCAGGTGGCACAAGTTTTTTCTAGTTGGTCCTGGGTTGCTTGTTCAATGGCAGGGCTTTGAAATGGCAAATAAGTGACATTATGGCAGATGTCTGTGTCTAGTGTGTGCAGTGTTGTGCAAGTATTATGTTAAACTGCAACATGGGTGCAAAGCAGAAGATGTGTTTCCGCATGTTGAGCTGAGAGTTTGCTCTCTGAGTATCACTTTTGTTAGCTGTCCTATGTGTGTCAAATCAGTGTGTTAGCAATTGACAAAAAACTAGATGAGATGATTTTAACCATTAGAGGAAAACTGGTACTTGGTATCATAGATACAGTATGACTGGTCGTAGTCAGGCCATAGAATTTCATCCATATCACATAAGAGTAACCCTTGCCTCAGTGTAGGAAGTGTGCTCTGATGTGCCTTATCCGCCCTTGGATGGCTTCCAAGGACACATCCCTACAGGTGTTTTCCACCAAAAGATTTTCCCTTATGTAAGGGATTTTGCCCACCATCATGCTGAGTATGAATATATGCAATATGCAGGTCAGAAAAGATCTGTGAATGTGAGTCACCAGAGCAGCCTGAAACTAACATTACCCCAGATGATAAGGTTCTTGCTGTTGAGGATGGCTGAAAGGTGATCTAGGAATGCAGGTAGATGTGTAGTGTTATATGGACCTAAAGTAGCACAGCATGACAGTGGAGGACCCCTCGATTACTTATAGCCGTCTTGATGTTCCAAAGCACACAGGGACTCCAACTGGATCCTGCAGTTCTGATTGGTGTATCACAATCTCTGTGTCTTAGTGTTTGCACCTGGAAAAATATAAAAGTTTGTTCACTGAATTTAAAGGCTGATGACCTTTTTTGTACAGATGCAGATGTTTGCTGCATGAGCATATGGTGCAATGAATGATTCATTTGACCATTTTGTGTAGAGCTTTGCAAGAACAAATATTGATGTGAATAGTGTTTACAGTTATAGGAAAAGTGTGCATCTTTTGAAAACTGAAGCAGGGGTATAAATCTTTGTGCTGAGGGAACCAACTATAGTGTGGTAGCAATCAGGAAACATCTGTAAAAAGGCAATCCTGATAATTAATTACTTACTAAGAAAGCCTTAAAAAAGCAAAGTCCCTTTGGCGTGTCAGTGATGTGAAGCTGCAGCTCTCGCTGGACGCAGCTGTGTGTAATCTATCACTGTGCTGGCTTTTGGCCAGGTTTCAACAGGGCACTCCGCCGGAGCACTCCGTCAGAGGTAAGTATTAAAAATACATCACTACTGCTTTTATTCTGTGGCCGTAAATCAGC
>NW_018127881.1:6342445-6366456 GCF_001952655.1 Monopterus albus
GAAAAATGAGTACTTACTTTCTCCATCTAATGAAATATTAATATGAATAGATTTTTAGAGGTCCTGTGTGTTCAGATCAAAGACGAATGTTATTGCTTGCACTTGCTCTAATGTGTCGTAAGCTTTCTGTTAAACGCTTCTGACACAGTTCAAGGTGCTTCGGAGATAATGAGCTTCAAATATTGCGAAGATCCATCACATGGAGATAGATGGCGCCTCATTACTGACTCAGGAATTTCTAAGAAAAGATTACAGTATGTGTTTGGAATAGGTTTATGTGGCAAAATCAGTGTGGAGAGAAGGTCACATACGCCACATAAAACCAATGTCATAATTATATTTCTTATATAACTCAAAATTTTAACTATATTCTAAGTAAATGATTGACAGTAAACCTCTCGCCGTTCTTTAAAACACCTGGATGGCCATTAAAGTAGGCTGCACTTAAAGTACAGTTAGCTGAATATCATACTTACTGTATTTCTATTTTATACTATACTTCTACTACATTTCAGAGAGAAATATTTTCCTTCCTCACATTATGTGATAGCCATAGATAGTTAAGTTAGGTTCTGGGTTAAAATTTTACATATTAATATCAAATATTATATAAAATGAATACAATAATAGGGGCAGCATCTGATTTGAAGTCAGACGTTGGTGTGTTGTTGCTGTTTCACCAAAGTCCTCAGATGTTTTCGTTAAAATAACTGTTCAAGGGCAAAAACTGTAAAATTATGTTGACAACAAAAGCAGGGATCAGAGAACAGTCTTTAAAATAATATAAATTCACGTAGCTGTCCTACTCCTTTAATCTTCTCTCGACCCTTGCGCTTTTTGTTCATAGGTTGGGAACCACTGGAGTAATCTAAATAGCTCCAGATGCTACAACACTGAAATGCTGCTTTCACACTGATCAATATTAACAATCTAGTAATGTAAAATTGGTGATAGGGGCATTTTTCTGCAGAACATATACTTCTGCTTTTGAACATTTAAGCATATTTTGCTTATAATACTTCTGTTCTTTAAACCTATTTGAATGCAGGACTTTTACTTGAAAGGTTTTTACACTAAATCCATTAAATAAATGATCCGAGTGCTTCTTCCCACTGATGGACCTGAGCAAAAACTGCAGTCTTGCAAACATTTAATCTGAAATGCTGCGTGACTGTATCTGCTACCACAACAGATACATCAGACAGATCTCAGACCGATACTGCACATAGACAAGTCGTCTTTATGAACAACATCATCAATACAGTATGCATTTAGTATAGAGTAAGAGACTCTTATTACAGTGGTAAGATAGTTTGTCTATATATATATGACCTATATTTAATTTAAAAGCATTATACATTTTTATTTTTGATTCTACACAGTAACATATGTGACTATTCTAAGGTCTCAATATTGGTCTCGCCATATTAAAAAGGTCAAATAACAGTAATAAAGTGTAAAATGCTTGCACACCACCAAATGTTTCTCCTGGTGTTTAATCATGAAAACAAAAAAAGGCAGAAAAACACCATATACAGACAAACATGTGCTTAAGAACAGAATAAATAAAACATATTAAAAATGTAAAAGGAGGGTGAAACAAGCATCTTCATTTATCATCCTACTGTTACGTACATTTGGAGTGTTTGAACACATTCATACTGACAGTACAGCAGCCGGCAGATTCAAACAGCATTTACAAGTCATTTTTAGGATTTGTCTGGGGAGCCAGAATCATCAGGGGTGAGTTGTAGCAGAGAGTTCACACACTGACACTAATTCAAGGTCCTTCTTGTGTAATTTCTGTGACTGGCAACCTATTTGATTATCTGAAAGCTCCTGAAGCAGTACAAGCCTTTGTGTGACTCAAAGATAATAACCAGCGCTAAAGAATGATATGTAAACATTGTTTGACTCTGGTCAGCAGGAGACAGGCAATCAAATGCATGAGAAATAGTGAGGGAGACTCAAAGAAGGGGTTTCCAAAACTCACCAAACCTCAGAAATCAAAACTGTTCCAAACAAACAGTAGTCAGAGTTGGGGTGAGTGTTAACATTTAACCTCTGAGATGTTTATAGACTGCACTCAGTGACATGTCACCAAGCCAACAAATCTTTTCTAACAAATCAAAAAAGATAAAAAATTAATGTTCTTAAAAATCTGTCATTCTGGACTGAGTGAGTTTTGGAAAACCACTTCTCAGGCTTTATTTAATCATAATGTTTCTGTAGTGGTGTTGGAACAAACAAACCCAAATTAAGGGGGATGTTTGAATTTAAACTGAATCATATACAGTAAGTGCTTAAAGGTGATGATTTGCAGCTCATCCAACAGTGCAACTTGCTGAAAAAAAAGAGTATTTCCAGATTAATCACCTATTGTTTTGTTTTTATTGACAGGATGCTGGCATCTGGACACTTTACACTGTGGAGTCGATTTGAAAAACCAGCAGGCCGTCACTTTTAAGCACTTGGTCCGTTAGTAGCGCCGTGTGATGTCTTGTCAGCGTGGTCATGGGGTCATGCTTTCCGGCTCCTCCTCTATCATGTCTTCCTCCTCCACTTCCTCAGATATTGATGAAGCCTCCTTGGTCACTGCTCACTGACTCTGGCACTACACAGCGGCCCCTCCTCCTGGTCACGCGCCGCTTCCGGTGGAATTTAGCGTAACAACGAAACCCTTGAATAACAATAGAAATAATTTTTTTTTAAACCGCTAAGTGAATGCAGTAGATTAGACGTGGAAACAGCTAAACGGGCAGAGATACAGTAACACATACTGTAAAAACCAGTGCTTTGGGAGCGGTTCGTGTACTGTAAACCTAAACTCATCAGATGCACTTGATCACTTTTATATATTGGCAAAAACTGACCCCAGAGTTACAGAACATCTTTACAAGTAAATCAACTTTTATTACCACTGGGATATTTTCTGTTCATCATTCTGCCACTAAGTTTGGCAACTCCAGGGACCCTTGCCCATCACCAGACTTTATTTCTTAATAATTTAATTTCTTAATAATAAACAGTGAAACCTGAGGAAATGGCTCAGAAAAGATGAACTGGGACTGACTTCTTGTTACTTTTATAATTCATCACCGTGGTATACTATGACCTAATGTTCTTCTCGCTTACCTTCCTCACACATGCAGTCGTCGTAGCATTTGTTGTTGAGGCCTCTGTTGTGAGGTTTACACTCGTGTTGTCTCAGGTCACAACAAGAACCTTTAATGAAACAAGAGCAAAGCACTCAGCAACCACACGTGTGATGTTCCCTTGTAAATAATTAATATGAAACACTGAAAAACAAATAGAAGATCTTATTTAGAGGAAATAGTCGAGAGCGGCCCGTATGTTGCAGACTGACCCGGCAGACAGTCCAGGTGGTGGTCGCACGGCTCGATGGCATCGGCTTCTACAGTCACATTCCCACTGCTGAGGTTCTTACTGCGCCTCTTGTCTGCAGAGGAAACAAAAGCAAACAAAATGAAGCTAACAGCTTCTGATCAATACAATGCCTCAGCAAACTGATTGATTGATTGATTGATAACTCATTTACAGAAGAATTGTGCTTTTCTATCAGTTATATTCCACTGACAAAGTCATTGTTGAGCTCTTTTTTTTTGTAGCCCATATCTGAAGTGCAATTTTAACTTTTCAACACAGGTCAGATATTGATTATCTCTAGAGAGTAAATTCAGCTTGATGTTTGACATACAGCAGTAGGGAGAAAGCCACTTTAATCCAGGGGAAGGTATTTGGTGATAAATAGCTGCTCTGCTTCATTTAAAGTCACATTAATGTGCTATTACAAGGCTTAATGAATTTAAACACTCACATATGCACTTAAAGTAGTTTAGCTATTCAACATCTGTATTTTAAATAAAGAGTTTAGTTTTCATCCACACCAGCATTGCTCTAGGGATGGCAACGTCAATCTGCCTGTCGGCTAATCCACCCCGCTGGTCCAGAATAAAATATCTCAACAAATTTTTGGAGTGCTGTCATTAAAGTTTGGCCAGAATTCATGGTGTCCAGAGGATGAATCCTACTGACTTAGCCCCTGATTCTAGCTCTGTGCCACCATTCATATCACATTTGTGAGTTCAAATATCTCGACAGCTATTGAATAAACTGCTGTAAAATTTGCTGTAAATATTAAAGGCCAATCAGGAGAAATTAGAATCCTGATGAAGATCCCCTGATTTAACTTTTTGTGCCACCAGCATGTCAACATTCATGCTCAGTAAACAATCTAAACAACTACTGGAGGGACTGACACCAAATTTTAGCTAGACATTGCTGCCCAGAGGATCGATCCAAAACACTTAGGTGATCTGTTGATTTTTCCTCCAGTGCCACCATGACATTGATATTTCATTTGTCCAATATTTTGGTGTAAATATTTACAAAACTAATGACATAAGCACACATTCACAGTGTCAGCTCAATCCAGACCTTTCTTCCTGGAAGACGGCCAGGTATCCACAGGCTTCATGTCCTCATAGTCTGTCCAGTCAAAGAGTGCCATGTCCAGGGTTGGCATCACCTCTCCTTGTCCTTTTCCATGGCCAGACCTCTGAAAAATGAAACATAACATGAAGCGGCACCTTATATTTCTGATCTGTTTTTAATCATATGTTTGCATACAGGCTTATGTTCTGTATATGAAATCCACACAGGGCAGCTCCAACAGGCTGATAGGCAGATTGGTAAGAACCTAATCTAACCCGCAATTAGTTTCAGCACACTGTGTTAAAGAAATGCTTCCAGTGATATAAAAATATCTTTGTTTACATATGCAAATACAGTGGTTTTTAAAATATGAAGATGTCCATAATTGCTACCTGCCAGCATATGAGCTGGAGAAATCAGCTCCATCTCCTCAGATGAATCCTCTCTTACGTCAGTTAAACCACAGCAGCAGGAGATGACTATACTTTGATTTGCTTACTTTATTTTGCAGGTGAACACTTTCAGGGTGTACTTAATAAAACAAATTGGACATGTGTTGTGGCCAGCAGCAGTGATGCTTCAGTGATTCATAAAATGCCTTCAGAGAGACACCAGCGACACCAGCAGAGCTTTAAAACCCCATCGATTGGTAACAGAGGATGTGAGTGCCCACAGCATGGCATACAAACATACCGTATATCACAGCGTTTGGACTGTTAATACATGGACATTATAAAGTGAAACATACAGTTCATTACACCCAACTGCAGACTCTGTTACTCATCAGGGAGGAGAGAAGACAGCCTAGCTAAAGGAAAAAGATATTGTGTTAGCTGTGACCTCACAGCGTCCTAAGGACAAACATGTTTATGGTATTTTATGTATTTTAATATCCTTATCTAGATGATAGTTGTATTATTCTGCAGTGAATATTGTGCTGTGCTCTTTTGCTATGATCTCATCTATCATCTTTTGCTGTGATGGTGACAAAAGTAAGTCAGCTCAATAATAATAGCCAGATAACCAGTACACATATGCTGTTCTCTCTCTTTGACTCATTCACACATTATAAATGAATATGAAAGAACTGAATTTACTTTCTTTTACATTATCTAAGTCCTCTCTTCTGGCTCCTCACAGCACTGATCTGTTTTGATTCATTTTGAAGCAGTCACACTTGTATTTATGTTTATTGTACATATCTTATGTTAAAGATAAAGAGTGTCACGTCCAACCAAAGACAAAACAACGAGTAAAAACTCAAACACGGGGCTTGTGCACACAGATCTGCAGGATACGGTTCTTGTTACCATTGCTAACTCTGAGAGACGAGACAGTCCAAGTAACTTCAAAACAGTGCTGATTTATTCCATGAATACAGGTAAAATTAACATTACACGCTCAGGTATCTTGCACCTCCAACCTGCTCGCAGGCAGATGTAAGATGAAAGACCCTGAACCCACCAGGCCTATACATTATATCCCCTCGGTTGGGCTAGCCCCATACTACACAGAAACGTCAACCGAGACGTCTCTGTTACCAGCTTTGCAGCTGGTCATAGCAGTAGTCAAAACATGAAGCAAATCAATGTGTGTGTGTATGTGTGTTCTGTTGATTAAGTGGTGTGTAGCTAAAAACATTCTCACAGACTTCTAGTGACATGTTGTGACTCAAACATAAGAACATATTATGGCTAAGGCTACAGTTATACACGTCATAATAATAATATTAAACACCCTGTCTGCTGACAGTCATCAACTCTTCTCTCTAGTTATCCTTGACCAGATGTACCCTGTAGAAACTCATAAGCATGACTAAGCATTTAACAGTCTAACTAGACATCCTATCTCCACTAAACATTTCTAATACATAAAGTATCTATCTAATTTCTATCTGACTAAAAACACCTAACAGATCAATGAGGTTTTCTGTTATGTCTGTGCATCTGTCCCCTGTGCTGATGGGCGACAATTTGAACTCAATGGTAGGAAATATCTGGATGATCTGTGTGTACGAAACCCTCTTTTTTTGGTGCTTTGCATGTGTTTGCCAAGATACTGCTTCCCTTGTATGAGCCTTTTCATAGCAAAAGTTGGAATTCAAAAAATAAACCAATAATGATCGCTCTCTAAGTTGTCAGTAGTTTGACAGCTTTAGACTGATCCGCAAATTCAATCAAAGGTAGGAGTTTCATCAATTCACACATTCTACCTGTGTAAAATATATTCAGAAGAGTGTAAAACAAAACTCCCCTGTGAACTGCGCAGTCATAATTTTCTACAGTAGACACCATTAAACATTACTACTGTCACTTTCCTCACACTGAGGAAACCACAGAAATGTCACAGTGTAATTAAGTCAGCAGGACCTTGAGATGCCTCCTGGGGAATACTTCATCCATCAAATAATAGGTTCTTTATGGAAACAGGGTCTTATTTGTTTCCTCTCACCCTCAGGAAATAGGCCTGTATGGAAATATCAATTAGATTAATTGCAGAGGGCTACCTGCCTCTGCTCGGCTGTTCATTAAACCATCAGCAGATCGAACATTAATTAAGAAGCCTTGCCGAGTACTCATGCCACTGAACCTATACTATTTTCTTTCTTCTGGTCAAGTAATATTTGTCTGCTCTCACAGTAAAGACATGAATGGTCTCCACAAAGCAGACTGACAGTCCAGTCTGCAGACAAACACGGAGCCAGGTGCTCTTTAAATATGAATGAAAGAATGGACAGTCAGCCTTTTCAGACTGGATTTGATTGTTTGACTGTCGTCTCTAAGAATCAACGCTGAAATGAGGTAAAAATCAAGGTGACACTGTTATAACACGGCAACACTTCAGGAGTGCCGGCTGTACAAAGATTCTTACACAAGAGATGGCAGTTTGCATCCCGTCTCCTTGCAAAAATCAGCCTTAATCAGTGTTATCTGGCTAAAAGTAGGTAGCCTAATTTTTATTGATGTGGGTGAGAGAGCAGATATTTACATATGAATCAGGTGTTTCACAGTTTCATGTTTTGAAAGATGCCTTTCTGCAGACCAGATCAGAAACCACTCCTCAGGGAAGGCACTGACAAACTATTTCATCATTTAAGTTGGAGGACGTATCATTACTACCACTACTCTAATTAAACACCCTGGATAATTGTGAGGGTCCCAGGCTGAGCAAGGGCCCCTAATATATGAACACAAATGTCTGTGACTGGGTCTGTTCTGGAAGAAGGATCCCTACAGTACAGTATAACTTTGCTGCATCAACTTGGTACAAACAGTGCTTTGTATCTGGAGAAAGTGAAATCCAAATAATCAGACTGGAGTTTGGGCTCAAGACATTTCGCTCCTCGAGGCTTGTTGAGGTTTAACTGTTGTGGGAAAACGATCAGTCTTAACAGTGTACTGGTGGAGGTTGTTTATCTGTCTCCAGACAAAATTATCAGCAGTATGTGGCAACTCCTTTTTCTTTTTATAGTTCATTTTTCTGTCTCTTTCGTACATTGTCTTCAACAGAGGGCCTCAACAAAACAACTGTCAATCCAGCAGCATCCATGATCATGTAGCTATGGCTGATTTTTCCCATATGCTACAAGCTGTTGGGCGTTTGCAGCAGCAGCAGAGACAAATGTGGGCTCTGGTTTATATATCTATGACATCAGGAACCATGTTGTTGTAAAGAGTCTCATTTTGTTCCAGTGCAGAAGGAGGCACAGGAAGATAAGTGTGATTATTTTTCTCCTTATAAATGCTTTTTATGGATACTGTTGAAGCATCATGCTGCGTGAATGTGACAGGTGGTGAGCAGTGCCCCACGCACTCCTGCAGCTTTTTCATAACATGTGCCCACAGTTGGACACAAAAAAGATTTTCTGTACTCATACATTTTTTTCCTGACGTGGTTTCTAATAAAGAAACAGGAAGGGGGCTACAGAAAGTGTTCTGCTGGTCCCTGAACCGTGTGACTTTGGTCCCAGAGGTGTAGGTTTATTATACAGAACACGACCATATCTATCATGCTCACTGTGAACAAGAGTCTGGGTTTGGCCTGATGGAGGACGTTTTTCCACCAGCAGCACTTTCAGGTTCACACTGTAAAGACAGCATCATTTCCAAGATGAGCTGTGAGATTTGCGGCAGCATAACGGCAGTAATGGGGCCCATTCTCGTTCTATTCCCCCCCCCGCACACTGGAGCCACACTGAGGCACAACAGATGCAATGCTTAATAAGAACACGAGCTACATTGGAGTTACCTGGGGTTTGGTGGAGGGTGGGGGCAGCGTTGGGGGATGTTCGTTCATCACCCTACGCTGCGGGAGGGGGAGGTAGTCGAGGAGGAGGAGGGGGGATCTCTGTCCTTAAATGCAGAGCTCAGCTCAGGCTCTGGAGGAAACTCTGGAAAAAGAGAAGGAGGCAGTGTTTTACCAGTACTCAAGTTTTAGGAATCCATCCATCCATTATCTAGACTGCTTATTCCTGAATAGGGTCGCAGGGGGCTGGAGCCAATCCCAGCTGACACCGGGTCAGAGGTGGGGTCTGGACAGGTCGCCAGACTATCACAGGGCAGACATGTAGACAAACAACCACACACACTCACAATTTAGACCTAAGCTGCTTGTGTTTGGACTGTGGGAGGAAGCTGGAGTACCCGGCGAGAAACCATGCAGGCGCAGGGGGAACATGCAAACGCCGCACACCAAGGCCCCGGTCGGCTCGGGCTCGAACCCAGAACGTTCTTGCTGTGTGGCGACAGCACTAACCAACGTGCCCGCTGTGCTGCCCAGAACCCAAGAGCGTTCCATTGGAGGTTTTTCAAGCCAAATTACAAAAACATGTTTTCTCCCTACATTTATTATTGTGTCACTTACACAGTGGTTTTCATAGTGAGACATGTCTCAAAGTTTAAAGCTACTTCTGTTTGTCCAATACTGGAAACCACTGCAGTCAAGCAGAATTAGTTAGAAAGAGGTTCTCCTGCATGTCTAAATGAGCGCTCACCTTTTCCATGTCGCCCCTTGTCACGTCGACTCCCTAGTCTCCTGTGTTCAAGGTGTTGTTCATGCGCATGAGCAGTCCCGTGTCCGTGTCCCCTCCCCTTGCGAGTCCCCAGAAGGTGATTTTCTCGGGTCTGGGGCGGACTCTTCATACTCATTCGAACTCTGTCTCGGTCCTTGCCCGGGCCCATCTCCAGCCTCACTGGGCTCAGACCTTCCAGGCCTGTCCCATCGTCCTCAGGCCGAGCCAGGGGATGCAGGGACCTGTGGGAGAGCAGGCCAGCTCCACCTTTGGTCCCCTGGCTCCCATGTCCTCCACGGTCCCTATAGCCATGCCCCTGCAGACCTTGCAGAGGGTGCTGTAGGGCATTGCTGCTACCTGCTGAGGTCTGTGCTTGTCTCCTCTTGCCATGAGGCACTCCGGGCTCAGTGCAGTATGACAGCGCCAGGGTGGCAAACAGGAACGCCAGGATCAGAGTCCAGGAAAGTGCCATTGTCTGTACAGCAAAACGCCACCTGCTAGGAATAAAGAAAATATAACTGTGCACACATTCTGCTGGACACTGAAAGTAAAAGCAGATTTTATCAGCAGCAAGTAAATCTGGAGGATAGAGGATTTCTCCTGAGTGAGCACAGTTTGAAAGAAGCCAAAAGCAGTCATGAGAAGACATCAGCCTAGGTTTTAGGAAACAGTGAATTTTCTGACATTTTATAAATCAAATGATAAATTGATTAATAAAAAACAAACAAAAAAAAAAAAAACTGGCAGATCAATCACTAATGAAAATATTATTTGATGCCGCCTTCCATCCAGTGCCTTTATGAAATACTATGCACGGTGTGTATTTAAGAATTTGACAGCAGAATATCTGGGACATAAAAGGCACAGAACATTTTGGGCATTGGACACAAGAATGTAAATGGAGCCTGCCATCTTTCGATCCAGGGTTCAAACTGTTAACTGTTCTGTTAAAGGAACACTCCACTTAAACTTTATTTGCTTGTATTTGAATGCTCACTTCCTGTTCTGCTGCATTATCCATTTCTTTGTCACTGAGACATACTGTAATTCATTTTTCAGTTCTCCATGAGTTTGCACATTTCCCTACTTCAACTGAGATCTGTCGATGTCCAGCAGAAATAACATACAGTATTTAGTGATTTACTGGTGAAGTAGTAATTGTTTTGTACACAATGGGTATATGAATCAAAAGTGGAGTGAAGTGAGTTATATTTCAGGAGCTGTTTAAGGCATTTTTATTGATGTTTTGTTATGTTTTCACATTTATGGGCTGTATTGTGTATTTTTAGCAAGAGGATTTCAGTAATTTCTTCATTATTTATAGTGTTGGACAACAACAAATCAAGAATCATTTACACAAGAAAGATTTTAGAAGCTATTAAAACAGCAATTGAACAGGAGGCTTTCATTGTTCTGTGTAAACAAAAACATACAGGACTTTATTTCTAGAAAAATATGAGTCATATTGAACTCCCCTCAAAGGGACATGGCTCAGCAGGCTTTGAACTAAGCCATTTAGTGCAGAAGTACTAAAGATTTGTGTCGTCTCCTCTGCAGCATTCATCCTCCCATCACACATCCTCCAATTTCAGACACGCTCAAGCCTCTTGAGCGAGCCCATTTATCTGGACTTGGTGTGAGTCACTTGTGCTTCTGCTCAAACGACTTTCCAGCCTTCATTCCTGTACCTTCATGCCTTACTCAGTATGAGATACAGAACCACACTGCGCACATCCTTCATCGCTGTCTATTCAGAGGTCTCGAGGGCCCTCCGACCGTACCTTTCATTGCTAAAGTCAACATATCTGTGAGGTGTGACTGAACTGAAAAATGAGGTTCTGTATATCTGCATTAACAGCCCAGCACCTTGTCCACATGTGAATGAGATGATGGTGTTGGGTCTAAACACTAAGCAGTGGACTGGAAGAATTTTTCCAGCTTTATTCCCATTTTAAAGGTACCAAGCTGCAGCCAGTCAGACTCAGATTAACCTGTAGTTTAATATCAGTAAAGATGTATTTGCATATTGGCATTTAGCTGTATTTTGAGCAGTCAGTAGCCACAAAGGGAGACCATTTCCTGGGTGATGCCCATTTTGAAATCTCAGTATACTGTAAAGTATGACAGCATTTTTCTAGTATCACAGTGTCTGATTGTTTAATGCAATGAATTTATATACATCAAACTCTTTAAACAAAAATCGGCATACATCATTTTGCTAATTTATTTACTAGTTTGAAATCATTCAGAATTAAAAATCATAAAATTCATTCATGCAGAACTCAGTAAAAACCACTAAATTCTGGCTGACTATCCCCAGATTTTTATACAAACAACAAAAGTGGAATTTTTTACAGTATTTTTTATAAAACACCATATTTTCCCAATAAGGTTTCTCAATGAATTCCTGGAGAAAAAAAAAAAAATCACACATTTACTGAGTAAATACGGAAATTTTTTGTTCAACCTTTTTACCTGTGGATGGTTTAAGATGATTTAAGGAAAATTCTAAAAGGATGGTTGTAATAGTATATGTTTTGTATTAATGGTGACTATAATTCTCTTTTAAATATAAAGATTTAAAGAGTAACTGGAATTTTGTAGTTAAAAAAATGAGCTAGCTACAGTAGGAAATGTCTGGGTGTAGCACCAGCGAAGAGAAGTACGGCATGTTTTAATTGTGATCAAGAAGCTGCTCCTCGCTGTGTGTGGGTTGTCAAATGATAAAATATTCAATTATCCCCGAGCCCAATTTTCTGACACTTTTAATCATAACACCACATAATCAGATCAAGGAACACCATTTATTCTCATTTTAAAAACAGTCACATCATGTACAATGACAGGTTATGAGAAATATGATGTTGCTGGGTTTGTCTTCCTCTAATAGGCTGAGACAATCCGTCAGCACACACAACGCCATCGTGGTGCTGTGGCAGGTGACTCCTTTGTGTTTAAAGACAAACGGCGGTGTAGGCCGTACAGAAAATCAATGAGGGAGAAGTATGGAGCTGCTGGCTATGATGTGTGTGCTCTGTGTGTGTCTGTAAGGAGTCGGGGGTTGATACACTTCCTGATCTTTCCTCACACTGAAAACACACACTACTGGGTTTATAGTGGGTTATTTAGGTGTTTCTAAAAACAGGACAGAGGCAGCAGGTTGTGTGTGCATGGAGGCGGGGGTGTCGGGCAGTGCAGTTTAGTGTCCCGGGGGGGTTTAGAGGCGGACTGCATCAGTTGGTCTCTGGGAGTTCGACCAGCTGTGCAGTTTTGCAAACAGGAGTGTGAAGCTGCTGAGGTGAGACCTTCATTTCCAAACAGGCCTTCTGAGTGTCAAGGGGGAGGGAAATCAGCCATGTCATGCACAAATTGTTTAGCCAGGATTACACTACATCTGTTTGCCACATGAGGTGTTGCTGCTATCAGGTGGCCTGAATCCTGTACTGCCAATGGGGCAATCCAGTAAGAAAACAAAGTAAACATCCCAGTTTAACTGCAGCGGAGAGAGAGTGTCTGTGGGATCCCACCAAGGGTCTCCGATATGCATTTATTAAAGGGCATTTTGGGAAATGTTCTGGCCAGCATCTCCTAAGAGTTATATGAGAACAGTGATTCACCCCTCATGTCTGTACACTGGTTGTGAAACTACAGCCAGTTTGCTTAGCTCAGCACAAAAACTGGAAACAAATGGAAACACCTAGCCTACCTCCCTCAAGCTACAGCTCATGTTTTAACACGTTACAGGGCTCCAGACTAACATTTCATACTGGTGGCACTGGTGCCACCAAGTCTATATAGTATTTCTAGAATTTCACTCTTAATTAAAGGCTAATTGAAAATCAGAAAAAGCAGGTATAAAGAAAAAAGCATTAATAATGTACTGTAGTTTAAAAGAAGGCAATATTCAGTAAAACTATACTTGTCTCACATTTGGTCTCTGTGTTATCGCAGTGACACACCAAGTTCATCATACACACTCTAGGCTTTACAGTGGGCTATTTGGGCTTGTCTAGAATCGGGGCATTTTTTAGGAAGTGGAGAAGATGCGTGTGATGTCTGGGGAAATTTACGGTGTAGAAGTAATACCCAGGAAAAAACCAACAAGTAAAACTGTTTCAAATGCATCTGAACCTCAGATCCTGAGGTTGTAATGCTAAGTTAATGGATATCCGAGGACAGAAGTATATGGAGAGGAAATAAGTAGTGCAATATAAAATATAATAAAATCTTAAATCAGTTCTACATTTTTAGTAAGCCAGAGCAAGGAAACTAAAACTGGATTATTATGGTTTACATTTTATAGGAAACACGATATATGCCAGAAGCTTTTATAACCACAGCGTACAGTGTGAGACGGCCACCGGGGGAGATGTGCGTCAGAGCAGCGTGCAAAAATGTGAATGTATTAATACGAAGTGATAGGCAATCTTGCAAGAAATTGCAAAATGGGCACTATTGGAGGGCTGGATGATTAAGCTCTGATGAGATCAGAGACCTCACTCCAGTGTGTGATCATTCAGTCAGTCCCTTAAAGTATGGCAGCATTTCTGTGACACGCTCGTTACAAAAATATACTTAAGAGAAAGTGGACCCAGATCTGTTGCTGAGATGAAAAAAGGAAGCAGGAGAAGCACCAAGGCAGAGCAGGAGGTTTTAAACTGCTGCATGTGTGCATCTTTTAGCTTCACCTGCTGTGACACCAAACCTCTAGAAGCCATCTGCTCCTGTTGTTAACTCTCTCATAGTAACCAGCAGGGCCATAAGGATCCGACAAACAAAGACTCCAGAAACAGGCGGCTGAAGCAGAGCCGTCATGTCAGGCAGAGCCCACCTTCATGACTCTTTTCTTTTCCAGGCCACATGCAAAGATTAGAGATTTAAATCAGGGCTACTCTCCTGCTGATTAGTGTCAGAATTACTCAGGAGAGAATATCTACTGGAGCAGAAAGTCATCAAACATCTATTAATCGGACTTTTGAATATATGATCAATTTGCAAATGTATCACACGCTGTCTAAAAGAGACCCACAGGTCACTCTGGGAGTGTGTGGCTGCATGGGAACAAGATAAATCTCTCCTTTCAGCTGCATGGTTCACTGAGCAGCAGCTCAAGCATCTGCTTTAAACAGACACAACAGATAAGAAGAAGAAAAGTGCAAGATTAAATGGTGACAAAGGAAAATACATTATCTGTTTTGTCACAAATACAATTCAGCTTTTCTCCAAACAGAGACATGAATAATTGATGCATAAACACTTACTTTTATAGCTTTCAACCTCGGGTAAAATAGGTCTAGTTTGCACCACCAAATTATCATAAATATCTGCTCAATAACAAGCTCCCAAATTGCAGCTCCAGTTAATGCCTCCGCATAATAAACGCCTCTGCCAAACTGCAGTTAATGCCACAGAACTTTATTTCTTCAAGGGCCAACACCACTGACTTCAGCTATATAAAAGTGCTTTGTCTCTTCAGAATCCTCAGTGAATAATATTGGTGGGACTCACTCATCAACCGTGAGGATTTTTTTTTAAAGCTTTCAGGTGAGTATTGGATGGCAAAGACCCCTGGAAGCAACACAGCTGTCAGCAAGTGAGCCGGAGCAGAGAGCAGGGAGACAACAAATGACTCGGTGGTAATTTGGTTGCAGGTCCAACAGATGTGACACAAAACCAGAACATTGTCACTGATGCATGACAACATGGGTGACATCCTGTGATGTGTCCTTTATCTCTGGTTTGAGTGCACCGAGGCCCAGACACACATTTTCACCCACTCGCAGAGTTTCCCTCTGTTACAATCAATACATGCACACAAATCCAAGCTCACAGCAGGGAAACCTCTTCTAGACACCCACATAGAGGCGTGTTCCAAAAATGCTGTGAGACACAAGAAGCAGCAAGCGGCATCCCACAGAGAGAGGAGAGAATGAGAGAGACAAAAGAGAGGAGGAGGGAGAAAGTGAGAAGAAAGGAGAAAATAAGATGTTATGCTGAGAGACAGAGAGAGAAAGTGAGAAAAAGCAGAGCGGGAGGGAGAGGAGAGAAACGGAAATCAAAGTGGGGGAGAGAGACAGAAGGAGGATTTATTGTGTCTTAATTAGAACAAAGTGTCGGTGGCATCTTCCATTTCAAGGCAGATAAGGAAACCAGCTGAATCTCCTTTAACACACAAAAAACAACAACGCTTTGCCTTCCAAAACCAACAACAAAACTTGTTCTTTGCTAAACCATAAAATCTGCACCTGGGTCTGTATCTGGACATTCTGCATGAGAACGGTTTGACCGGTCAGCAGAAGTGAGGATTAAGTGAAACATACAAAACACATTATATGAATCCAGTGTTTCTCGAGCGGGGTTGACTGTCTGCCAGTGCTGAAAGTTTTAATCAAAAAGATGCAGCCATGATGTTCGAGTTTCACATCAGGGTGGATGAGACTAAATGAATGTTTTGCAATGTAGCTTTTCAAATGGTGTGATTCTTTTGAGGTTTTCTGAATTGTTTGGTACTTTTATATTAGATCCTCTAAATCTTACAGCTAAATGATGAAGGTTTTGATTATTTCACTCAAAAAAAACGAATCCAAAATCTTAAATCAGTTTCCAGTTGAATATGAAATAATGTCAATGTCTCCCTTGGCAAGTTTTTCATTTCCATTTTATTCACATATTAGTAAATCTGAGCTAGTGTTGTCCCAAGGTCGACTCACTATGGGGTCCCTGCCTGCTTCTTCTGATCACTTCTAATGCTTCCCTACTGACTGACTTGCTATTAATTAGCATTACCTCATTAACGTGAACCCACAAATGTGGCTCCTTTGCTGTATGCTTCGCTTGTAATTGCATGGCATCACACTGAGACTCCCAACTTTAATCTCACCCCTCCCTGCCTGCCTATCTCTCTGCCTCTTTATGCATTCCCTAGACCCCTTGCCCTAACATTAACCACCAGAACTAAATGCCTAACCATAACCCTTAACCCCTAAAACCAAGTCTTAGACCTCAAAAAGCTTTTTCAGAAAGTGAGGACCGGCCAAAATGTCCTCACTCTGTAAAAAACAAACAAAAGCCCCCAGTTTCACTGTCTTTGGTGTGCAGTGAGGAAAATGAGCTGTCACGAAGAGCATTTTGCTGCAATCATGTCTGATTCTCCTCATCATTCATCCAATAAATTCTTTTGTAATTGATCTGATTTTAAAGCATGAGAGAAGAAAACACAAACAAAACCCGGTTATCGGGTTAAATCCATTTTCCGGTATCAAGACAAACCTAGTTTGCTGTTTGCAAATAGCTATTCCTGCTCTCGGCCATTTCTGCCAGTCAAACAGCCTTTTGGTCAGTAAAACTTGAAAGGGATCATTATTCGGTTATTAACTTTTGTGAAATTATTCAGATGCGACATTTTGCGTTTTTACGCGCAGACGGAAATCATGGCAATCAGATGGTACAGTCCAGAAACAGCCTGGGATAACTATCATAATCGTTTTGATACAGATTTCGGTCAGAACCGAGAACTAGGCTTAGACCGACTGTTATACGAGTGACATAAAACAAGGTACAACGGGTAGCCCAATATAAAATATCGTGAATTTCATAAAGTGATTGCCAAGCCATTTGCGCATCACAGAAACTCCACAAAATCATACAAGGGGGTAAAAAGATAATGGAACGATTTAGGATTAAACCTACAAAGTGGTCGGCTAATAAGCACAAGCATTAATGCAGCTTTGTATAAAGATAGGCACTTACCTTACGTTTGTTTGTGGTTGTATTTGTTTTGTTTGATGTCGTTTCTGGTTTGGGAAGCAGCTCAGTCATATGGCTTCAGGAGAACAGGACAGAAACACGGCGCAGCAGCAGCAGCACCACCTCTGTAGTCCGCTCTCCGTGCAGCCCGGGATGTACCGAGCATCCGGACTCTCTCCTGCTTTTTTATGAGGAGGAGAGTCACCGGCTATGTGTGCGCGCCCCCGAGTGCGCGTCGCCCATGCCTGACTGTTCTCTGAGGATCTTGTCGCAGCCCGCGAGACAAGGACAGAACGAGAAAGTACTGAATTAACCTTTATATTGTGGTGGTGCATTGGTAGTAGAAGCATAAGAGAGAGAGAGAGATCAGAAGAGATTCATGAGTCATCCATGATGTTTCCACACAACTTGTTAAAAGGGTTCCTCAAAAAGGAATCCCCTCCACTGGAACCAGGGAAAACCTCACTAAACTTGGCTTACAATTAATTTGCACCTTCAGTTCCAGTTAAAGTAAATCTTAACGCTACAGCAGGCAGTTGCTTCTTTGAGTCAAAAACTTAGGGAAGGCCCTTTGCCGTTTCAACAGGCGTCCGTGCATGATGTCCATAAAGAAATGGTTTTTGAGTTGGTTAGAACTTGACTGGTCTACTAGGACCCCTGATAGGAGCACAGTCTGTGATCTTGTTTATCTACTGTATATGAAGGTCTACTACAGGGGCCAAAACCTGCAAATTCACTAAATAAATAAACAGAATACTTCAGTGGAAGCTATGACCTCAAATCTAACACCTGGAGTAAACAACCACACCAATGCTCTTGTGGCTAAATGGGAGCAAATGCCTGTAGACCCCTGTAGCCTGCTGGTTTTCCCAGAAGAGCGGAGGCTGTTACAGTATAGCATGCCACAGCACAATTGCATCTTGAATCAAATATACATTTTCTGAGTAACCAGCCCAAGAACCCTGCAGTAACTCCTTCACTAAATTTCAGTGGTGAGTTTGGTTTTTATACGGTTGGTGTCCTCTGCAGTGAAGCCCTGTAATTGCATTTTTCATGGCCTGTCCTTTCTCAGTCTAACAAACTCAGCTGACTGCAGAGCCCCTGCTAAAACTAATTCTAAATCTACACAATGAACGTGCTGTGCATCAACACTCTTAATGCTGTATATTTGAACAATGATTGCATATAGTGGAAATCACTTAAGGGAATTGGCTGACATTTAGAATTTTAGCCTGTTATTTTGTTTTGTGTATCTGCTCAAAAAAATGTGCTTATTAGCATTATTGAAACCAATGAACAAGCTTTTGGGCTGAATACAAACAATGCTGACAAGCCACTTAGTAAAGTGTGACTTTAACAGAGTGGGGCCGAGTCTGCTGAAGGGAGATAACAGGCTAAAACTGAAAATGTGTACCGAGTGCTCCAACGTTTTACTGCGTGAAGAGTCCAACTTTGACTCCGAGTGTACTTGTGTGCTTTGTGTATAAAACATGCACTCTGTAGTGATATTTGTATGTTTTTTAACCTTTATTTGTTAAGAGACAGTCCACTGAGAGGCCGCCTCTCTTTTTCAGGGATGTCCTGTTCACATTCACACAGTTACACATTCACATCTGGAAGCTGCCCAGTGCAACCACAGACCGATCTGTGGGCATTGAGCAGCTGAGGGCACCACAGTGGTGTCAATGAGGGTGGTGCAAATGCTGCTTTGTCACCTGCCCCACCCAGATTTCGTCCTGCTGGTCCCGGGATTAAACCGGCAACCCTACAGTCATAAGTTTGTGTCGCTAACCTTTAGGTCACCAATGCCCCATTTGTAAAGTACTTTCAGGATAAAGCACATTTCTTAATTTATCCATATCTATCATGATTTTACTGGGTATCACGCCTGCAATGCTAATCTCACAGTGAGTATTCCTGATACTAAAGACAGTGACTTTTTTGGCGTCTGTCTCAAATTGAGATTTCCACATATTGTCTATTGCATACAGTCTATGTCAGGTGCACAGGTCACTGTGCACCAAGACAACCAGGCACAGGGACAGTTTCTTCCCCCAGGCTGTCAATCTGATGAACACTTGACCCACGACAGTATGACTGGACAATAACCCTCAGTGCAATACCTGTGTATCTATACATTGTACAGATTATACAGACTCGTACAGGTCTCTAGTTTTAAGTACTCTGTCTTTATCCCTTTTATCTCATTTCAATGAACATTCCTTTGTTGTCTGCATTGTTTACCGTCTGTTTATACTACTTATTCAGCATTGTTTGTACTGTTTGTTGCTGTCAATGCTGCTGTTAATACTGCTTATTTTGTTATATTACACAGCCTTATGCTGGTTTACGTCGATGTACCTGAGTCAAATTCCTCGTGTGTCCGTCACACCTGGCCAATAAAGCTGATTCTGATTTGTCAAGAGCAGCTCTAATAGCATTTTGAATACAGCCCCCGTAGCTCCTGTGAGACTGAAAAAGGTTTTCAGAGCTCCTGATGGGAGTTGGTGTCTGTGGTACACATTCCAAAACAAATGTATTCTCACAGGATCAGATTCTGCAGCACTGCCAGTTAACAGTATCTACAGGTAATCCAGGTAATCCAGATGGGTGGAGTTTGTCACAATTGTCACAATATATCAGTTGACAATGGTGTGTGGCTCAACTTTATTGTTCTTTGCAGCAATAAATATACTAAACTAGCAGCTAAGACAGACTGCACAGGACACATTTTCCACCTACACTCTAACACCATGTGCTACAGTTATAATAAGGATAATCACCTTTATTTGGCCAAGTATGTTACACACAAGGAATTTGTTTCCGGTACAGAACTGAGGCAGCCATCTGCAGCATCAACTCACACCAACGGCTCTAACCATCGGGGACAACTTGGGGGTTCAGTGTCTTGCCCATGGACACTTCGACATGTGGACTGTAGGCACCAAGATTCAAACCTCCGACCCTCCAGTTGGGAGACGACAGCTCTACCCACTGAAGCACAGTCGAGGCGTTGGTGAGTATATGAATCAGATAAATCAAAATACTTAATGGTTGGAATATGCATTACTTCATTATGTCTTGTATAACTTGTAACACTATTCATTTTTTATTGAAGCCGATGTTGAATAATACTAGTTATGCCAGACAGTGAAAGCCACAGGAGTGTGGCCTATTTTCAGACCATTTCAGTATTTTATATTACTTGAATATCGCGCAGCACAGTCAGCTCCATCCTTTCACTACATTATGCAAAATAAATCACTTGCAAATAATAAATGTCCAGATACACTCAAATCTGTGAGGCAAAAGTTATTACAAATTACTAAGGAGACACAAGACAAAGGGACTGTATTTACAGGTATCTATAATAATGCGCCACACAAAGTACAGCGCTGTATGTTGAAGGTCACCTGACCAGCCAAATTGATGTTGTTTCTCAGAATCCACAAAAGGTTCAGCTGTGTTGAATTCAAAGCTCAAGTAAAAAGGGTCTTTTGAAACCAGTGTTTACTGTAACTACAGTAATTAGTGTTATGCAAACGGTTATAGTCAATGCTGCACTGTGTTCTCAGGGCCTGTGGTATCAGCATGTTGTCAGCCTTGACTATACCCACAAAGTCATAAAGGGAAAAGGCGCGCATTGAATGGTCTGTCCTGCTGCAGAAAGACGTTATGGTAGCTGTTACTTTGTGCCTGGTCACATTCTCAGTGCATAAAAAAAAAAAAAACTATTTCCTCTTGAGAAGAAATAAAGCAAGTGATTCAGAAAAGGTAAATGCTTATTGTAGTGCAGTTTACCTCCAAACTGAACTACTCTGTGAGGCTGCACTAAAATGCTCACACTGACAATGCTAACATTCATGTTATCGTGTACCATGTATTTTAGTTTAGATTGTCAGCATGCGGGCATTTGCTAATTAACAATAAACACTAGTGCACAGCCGAGGCTGATTAAAATGTCATTAGTTTTGTAGGTATCTGACCATAATCAAAAGTACTGGCGACTTTCCAGCTGCCATCAGACTCCTAAACAGCGGACTCAGGATCTACCTCATGTAATTCCATCTGTAGTGTTTACATACTCAGTTTGCACATGCATAATTGCACACTCAGTGCTGAATATTTGCACTTCACGGCTCCCACGTAGCATATATTCTCTCTACATTATCTTGTGTTCTTGTATTTTTATTGCGCTTCTTTCACTTGCTGCTTTAAAGTGCCTTAGATTTGTGTTACTGCCTATTTAAATTTGTGTTATTGCTCATCTACTTTATATTTCACTTGTATTTTGTGGCATTCATGTGGACGGCAAAGTAAGAATTTCATTGTACAGGGAAACACGTTTCCTAACTGTGTATATGACAAATAAACACTTTGACCTTTGACCAAATTAAAATTTTGATCTGGTTTTAGATGAAAAGTTATTATTCTTGAGAAGAACATGAATGTGTGTATCAAACATCATAGCAATCCATCCATAAATTGCTAAGACACTTCCTTTAAAACTGTTCACCTGCTGCCGGTGCTAGACGAAAACTCAGGATGTCACTGATGTCATCGGGGTCAAGGCAACCAATACAGATCAGTGGCCAGTCTGACAGATTCCATTAGTTTGACTAAAAACATCACAACTTTAAGTTTGTTCTGACTGCGTCTTGTTTATATTTCTGGGTTATTTTGCTGTTTTAAAATGTTCGTCTGTCAAATACTGCTGCTATTGTGCCTGTCTGGTGCGAAATTGGCTTTTTATGTAACTATATTTCGTCCAAATATTTGGTGTACCCCTAACAGATTATCAAACAGGCTTACTGGGCACAGCCAGGGATGCCTGAGCCCTTGTCCCCTCGCCAGAGCTTCTGTTTGAAGTGACTGTTGTGGAAGCATCATGGGGTTCAGTTAAAACAGAGATCTCCTGACTGTGTTTTCTCCCTTGACCCTGTTTATACAACATTTCATTAAAACAGTACATTTAGAAAAAAAAAATGTAAATCAAACTATTAGAGTAGCTTAGATTTAAAAAGATGCAACAGTATTCAAACTGCCTTTTGTAGATTGTTGCATATTGTATTTTTAGATTTTGTGCAGTAGTATTTTTGTAGAGGAGAAATATTTGAGTTTAGGTGCAGTTCTGATTCACCTGTCTGGATGTCTTGCTCATACTCGGGAGGGAAGGGGATCCACTGTCTCATAATCCATCTATGGATGCTGGATGAAAGCATTCCTGTCTGGACATTGTAAAGAAAGGAAGAAAAACATAAACAGACAAAAACTGTAGCTACAACACAATGAGAGCAGACCTTATATGTAGATGTCACTAAACCCAAGAGAGCGTCCTGCAGAACTGCTATGTGTATGTTGGCATACAGAATGATGAGCGAGGGGAAAAGCAGGAGGACCCCCTGCCAGGCCTCCTCGTGCATTATCAGCTCACAGCTCCCCAGCAGGCATCAAGCATCGCATACCAGGGTGTTGAGCTTCCATATCGCCAGGGGCAGGTTCGCTTTTTAATATGGGGAGACTGTTAACTCTCCCTGTTTCTCCATGCGACTACAAACTCCCCTGACACAAAGAGAATTGAACACACACACATTTAGAAAAGAAAAAAAAAAAAAAGATCACAGTTTAATAAAAATGATTGTCAGAAGAATAATACACAAAAGCAATGAAAGTCCATATGTCAGGCAACTGTAACTTTGGAAAATTCTTTCAAACCAAGGCTTTTAAAATCTGACCTTGCTTTGATTTCAGATATTACGATGAAATCACCAACACAGTCAGTGCCTTCACAATCACACAGGGTTCGTTACAACTATGTGCTGTGGTAATATTGCCTTCAAACAACTGCATTTGTGATTTAAGGATCGATGATAGTGTGTACTCATACATGCCCGTTACTAACAGTGAATGCTGATGCCACAGACAGCTCAGTGACACTACCTGAAATATGCAGTGTGAATTTTGACACCAAGCACCTTAGGAGAGATCTGAGAAATGATAAAAACCTACCAGACAGCAGAGCACTGCCACCTAGTGGGTGAGCACGGCCACATTTCTTCAAAATCTGTGATAAAGTGCTGCTTCTGCTACTGATCAATAATCTGCCTGATGCCACTTTACATCTACACAAATGACAGTGATTTGTGTGTGTTTTAATCTCAGTTCATTTGCTGGCAGTCAAGGAAAAACAGGAAATACATGGGTTCTTCCTAGTCTATGGCATAAGATTGCTGGGAAACAACAAGCAGATGCTGAGTAGTACTATAGTCTCCAAAAGACACTAAAGCAGTCTGAGTGAATGATGCTTTTATCACATCAGCCTCAAGGCACATTAAAAACACCTTATGTAAAAAGTGTTACCGCTGAAGGCTGTAATTACTCCTGCAGCTCTCTCCAACACACATACCAATGAATCTCATTTGCCCATATGGGTGCAATGACATGCACTGGCAGCATGACAGTAACTGATACCCTTCTGTTTTTGACTCATTTTTCTAAAAGCTGAAGATCTCATCCGTCATCAAGTAATTTTTTTTTGTTACTGAACCCAGCCAGTGATTAATTTCATACTCCAGGTGCTGAATGAGTTCAATATGCAGCCATGATGGTAGCAAACTAAGTGATTGTACAAGCACCTGCAAGAAAGCCTTATGAAATCAGTGCAAAAATCAGTAATGTTTTAGACCAAAATGTAAAACCTTTAAACCTGCCTGAATGTTAAACTCAGTTTTATAATCTCTCAGTCACTCGGTGGCAGTGTACAGTTGTCATCCTTACATTCAGAGCTCCAGCTAATGAG
>NW_018127881.1:6366484-6370440 GCF_001952655.1 Monopterus albus
CCTGCTGAAACATGAGCTCTGTCCCACTCATGAGGGCGTCAGCGCTGCAGAGAACTGACTAGTTTCTCCCGCCGGTACCTCGTACTTGAAGACCACACTGAACAGCTTCCCTCCCAGCCGGTCAGCCAGCCATGAGTTCTTGATGACGGCCATTTTGAGGCTCTCACAGCTGAGCATCGCGTAGTAATTGGTGTGTATGGCTCGGCCCATGCCCTCAATGATCACCAGGTCGGTTTGACGCTCCCGCACCACCGTCGCCAGCACCTTGTCCAGACGACTGGGAGACGGCAGAGGCAGACAATTGTATTCATATTTTCGCTGCACTAAAATGACTACAACTAAGCACATCACATCTACATTCTGGCTTTTTAAAGCATAAATGTCCATCTATGAAAGAGGTAAAGTGTAATTTCCTACAATATCAACTGCATGTTCATGTTATTACTTTAATCTGCAGTGTTCTTGCTTCATTTAACATTTACATCTCTGTTCTGAGAAGCCTATGACAAGTTTGTCTAAGTTAGCTTCAGGCCACCATTTCTCAAGGGGAACAAGCCAGATACTGCCTAAAGAAAGCAAAAGATTTATTGGTGTGATACTGTAACCTTTCTGGCTTAAACAGCCAAATGATTAGGCCTGTAGTTCTGCAAGTTAGTACTGGACTTCCACAAGTGGTCAAAACCAATGGAGCAGGGGACAGCCTGTAGTCCCAATGCAACTCAGCAGCATACTACATGCAAAAACAAATACATAAATAAAAAAAATAAATAAAAATTGTTGTCTCTAAGCCCAAGCCAGGAAAACCCTGACAACATTCCCAGTCAGACTTTATAAAGTCCAGAGCCACAGCAAATATTATACAGTACAGTGGTTTTCACGGGTTGAATCTCTTTAAAAATGTCAAAAGCAAAAAGTCCAGATAACCAACCTCAGATCCAGACAGGGAGAGCTGGAACCACTCTGGACCAGTGTCAGCCTGTCTTCCCAAAGACCAGCTCTGCATAACAGCAGATTACACTTCTTTTCAGTAAGTCAAACATAGAAAATCATATTTTAGAAGTTACTCAGGAAAGAAATTAAGATGATGTAAAAAGTCAGCTGAGTCTACATCGCTGTCTGTGTGCTTGTTCAATCATTAGCTGTGTTCTGTATTTTGTATTTTAAGCTTCATTTTTCTCATGTGCCCTGTCCAATTTAAAAAAATCTTCATTGATACTCACTGAACCACCGGATCCATAGCGGCAATTCTTTCCGTCAGTATTTGCAGTTCGCCATTCGTTACGTCATTCAGAGCCGGACCAGAGTTGCTTGCCAGCACAACCTCAAGGAAGATGGATGGTAGAGAGTTGAAGCAACATTTTATCTAATATATTTTTTTAAATTACGTCGCTGTGATTCCTTACCTCTGTACCTCGAGAGAGAAGCTCTCTGACAAAAGGCATCACCCCTAGAATAATGTCTACTCCGCTATTATCTACGAAAAACAAGGCACACTTATGAGGAGGCCCCTGCAAGAGAAAACCAGGATGTATTCAAACACAAATCATCAAAAGCACACAACACAGAAACACTATCACAAGTATGTGAAATATTACTAAAACATACTACAAAGCTGTTAGCTGTGTTTTCGCTTTGTGATTAATCAACAGTTGTGCCTGGTCTGGGATATGCGTTTTATTCTAGGGTCACTTGTGCTAAACAGTGTGTGTCTGTACTTATGATTCCGTCCTGTGCTTCTGAGAAAACTTTTGACATCCATTGTAATGCTACAATGGATAAGTTGGTTTTAAAAACAAAAAGCAGAGAAAGCGCCTGACCTTTAGTCTCTCCAGCCACTGGTCATATGAATCAATAAGCCATGGCCGCTCTGAGAGGGGAGAAGAAGCACAAAATTAGTCTCAGCAGAAGAATAAGTCTAAACGTCCTTCCCTTTCACAATTTTAGTTATTGTTGTTAAAAAAATGTAAATGAACAGAAGCAGATCTGATGTCTGTCAAATAACTCAACAGAGGTTAAAAGGTTTGCTTGCAAAGGAATAATCTTATGGAGGGGTATCTACACAGAATGCTTCAAACTGTTGTGCTTTGCTTGCACTACACACATACATGTAAACACAACCCGTAGCATGTTTTTAGGTTTCAAGTCTATTTTCTTCCATTGTGTGTGTGTGGGGGGGGCTCTGAGCACTGTCAAAACACAGATGACCTACACTCAGTACTGTGCTTGTATGTACCCTATGTAGACACAGATGGAGAACCGACACTGCTGCTCACACTACATGTCCTGCGTAGACATGGTGGCAAAGACAAACACTCTGATACCTTCCAACTGTCGTTTAGCCTCCTCAAACCCAAACTCGGGATCAGATTCCAGGACACTGAATGATATCAAGACAAAAAATACAAGAGAGCAATTAGAGCCGGTACATATCTGAGTCAGTCACAGCATAGACAAAAAAGGCACTGTCCAAACTTTGACATCAAGACTAAAGTGCCAGAATTTACCAGTTACTGTAGCCTGGACTACTAAGGTGCTGTCTGCTATAAAAAAAAAAACAGCCCTAATATCATGTCTGGACACAGTAAAACAATATGGTCAACAGGTTTACTGACTCAAAACAATGCCAAATATACTACCAAAGCAGTGTTAAAACTCCTTGTTTAAAGCTGTAGCAACATAAAAGTACAAGACAAGCATTCAGAGGCTTTCCCACTACCCAGTCAGCCAGAACAGAGAAACCAATCCACCAGCTTTTAACTCCACTCACTCTGAAAAGAGTAAAACACCCCAGTCAAACACATTCCCAGCCAGGACGCCCCTGACCAGGGCAAACTGTCTCTCCTCCCAGCTCAACTCCTCCAGGGACTTCACTGCCTTCCCGTAGTACCTGAGAGCAATGTCGTTCTCATTCTGTTTAATCTGCAACACAAGCAGAAACGTGATACATCATCCAGCCGACACAGGATGTAAGACAGACTGGCTATTGATCATAAACATAAAAAACATATATATATGTATACACACAATTACAAAAAACACAAAACAAACAAAATGAGACCATGTTTAAACCCATGTATTGCCTAAATTTAACAGGCGGAAGCTGTGTATAACACCATGATAACACATTAAAACAGAGCAATGAGGACAAACCAACTGCGGTAGCACACAAAGAGAATAAAATAGGTTGATAGATTTCACTCAGACCTTAGAGTATGGATCAGGAAAGTTGAACTCGTTTAAACAGTGTTCCCTTGTGTCTAACAGACTTCTGACAGTGAGGGATCCATAAGCACTAGGTGAGAAAAGAAGCACTCTACATTAGCCAAAGAGAAACACATAGACACAACGGGGCTGGCGCGGCAGACGTATGGTACTTGTCCCTGTTATGCTCCTGTTTTTATTTATATTGAAAGTGGTTGTATTGTTGTATTAAAAGCTCTAATGGAACATGAAACTGGATTTGGAAAATCTGGCGTGTTTTGTCGAATTTCAACAAAGCCTACATGTACAAAACAGCAGGTATGAAGACACAGAACTAATGCAGAAAATGAAGAAAAGAGTTGAGGTTTAGTCATTTGAAAGCAACCACAGGCTCAAACAGATAGACACTGCCACGCAGATGTAGAGATAGTCCTTACAAAGGCTGGTGGCGGAGGGTCTGGAGCTTGTGTCGGTATTTCTGACGGAACTTCTCAGCTCGCTCAGCTGCCTCCGGCATGTCAGGCTGGCTTGCTACAGCTCTCTTAACCACCTGCTCCGAAAAAACCAAAACAGTAAACCTCTGAGGAACACAAGCTCCGAGTAGAGATTCAAACAAGTGCAATTACAATGTAGCGCAACAGCAAAAACCCTTTACTGTAAGCCATCTAAAATATCAACTGCAAAAGTAAAATTCAGGTACAAATTTGGAATCAAGACGCTTCTGTCTTAATTCACTTTGTTGTCCATCTGCTTTA
>NW_018127881.1:6370476-6407898 GCF_001952655.1 Monopterus albus
GAAGGCAGAGATAAAAGTGTCACCACCCACCAAAACTGCATTCATTTTTTTTCCCCTTTTCAAATTGGCTTTTCCATAAAAAATGACATTTAGCAACATCATTTCTATGGCATGCCTCCATTTCAGACACTGCTTTTTTTATTCTGAAACAAAGACAGCCATCCTACCCCGTCGAGGGCGTCCTCAAAACAGTAGAGCCAGTACTCGCGGGCCAAAGCATCCTCTGTCAGGTCCATGGTATCAGGAATATAAGAGGAAGGGTCTTGCAGCAGAGGCAGATTCACCAGCTGCCTGTCCAGACGATCCATCTCCAACATGTCAAACTAGACCCAACAAAGAGACAGAGAGGGGACATGTGCTGTGTGTCTTGTCCATACCTCTGACAAAGAGATGCCTCTTTCAGCTTCTCCTCAAATGTTAAAGTTTAATCCTACTATCACTCTTCTAAATCTTTACTTTATTTTTCAATTCACTGCAACACTGTGGGAGCCAGAGAAATCATTAATAGGGGACAGAATCAACAGACCACAGCTTAAGGAGGATGCACCTAGTACTTTTTGCCAGTTCACACTAATGAAAACAGGTAATGAAAGATGGGAGGAAACAGGAATTTCAGAGGTAACAGTGATCAGCTAAGGTTAGCAATTCCTGATATTGTCTAGAGGCCTAATGCTCAAAGGCTTCAACCAAAAAAAAGACTTCACAAGGAACAAAACAGCAGCAGGATCTCCAAAGCCAAGCTACAAACCTGCTCTCAGGTCTCGTTGTGCAAACAAGCGAATGCCTGAAAAGGCTAGATATTTATACTGAGTGTTTTCAACTACAGATGAGGCAAAGTGAGCAGGAGCAATATTTCAAACTAGTGCGCACAAGTGAGGCGGGTGGAGGTACTTACAAGAAACTGAAGAAGAAGAGTGGGTAGACAGAAGAATGTATGGAGAGGAAATGAAAAGAAAGATTATCAGACTGCAAAGACTGATGAGATGCATGTCTTTATATGATGTTTATGGATTCACTGAGGACAGTGTGATGGTGTTTTCATGGAGGAGATCAAAAATAAAAGTGTAAAATAGAGCTCAAATGCAAAAATCATCAGCAATATGACAGAGTAATTTTGGAGAAATAAAAACCAATGAACCATCAATAGAGTGAAAATAGGTAATGAGGTCTGAGTTACCGCCATGAGGTGCCAACCTGTGGTACACTGCCCAGCTTTAGGTGTTCAGATCTGATCACTCTTTACTTCCTCTCCAGACTCACCGTTCCACTACGTGCACGTTGCATGGGATTCATTTCTGGAGAAACACTCATCAGGCCTGAGCTTCCAGCATAATTCTCACCCCAGCTGTACTGGTTTGGATCTAGAAGATTGAAAGACAAAACCAAAATATATTCGCAGTTAAGTGAAAAAACTTTGTATCCCCTTACTTTGAAATGGCAAAAAGAGTAAAACAAATATCAACATAATACTTAATGCACATTCAGCTAGTACAAATGTTCCTTCATCAACAGAAGTAACAAAATAGTCAGAGTGTACAAAAAGAAAGTTATAGTACAATAATGAAAACCATATCAGCACAAAGGGTTGCATCCCTCTTTATGAAATATTCTCTATTACGTTGCAGTAGTTAGTAACTGTAGCAGTTAAATGTGTGACAGACTCGGTGAAACAGGGTGTACTGTACAAGAGCCTCAGGGATTTCAGTCATACCTGCTGTGAAAACCTCATGAGGAAATTTATTTCATGCAATACTGCAAGTTACTAGTCAGCCCTAATGTGTGAAGGAGGACTTGCATGATGTGTCCGACAACAACGGGTATTAGGAGGTTTTTTTCCTTACTGTCTTCTTCTGCTCCTTTAAGAAAGGCTCCAATGGCTCCGAGATAGCCTTCATGTCTCAGGAACAAGGCCTGAACTTCACCCTACAAACCACCAGACAAAATTAGGTAAACTAATAACAAACCAAGTTCAGCACTGAACTGAGACAGAACCGTGACAAAGAGAAAACTAAAGATAAAGCACATGGAGGAACTCCTGTAGAGCACTCAGACACTGTGTAACCGACTGTGGCAGTGATGCTTGGCAAAGTTTTAGAACTAGTGGCTTCTCACCTTTGTGAAGAAGTTAATGCTATAGGTGATGGTGTGCATGGTGACAGGATGTCCTCTGATGAAGAAGCCTCCGAAGTACACTCTGGACAGGTTGTGGAGTTTGGCATACAGACAGGCCAGCTGCCCAATGTCGTTACTAATCATATGGAGTAAGCTCTTTGCCATGTCTTCTTTAGAAAACTCTACAATTCACAACAGAGTCATATAATCATATCACAAATATAAAGATGGTTAACCGATCTCTGATTATTTAGGTAATGCCATTAATGTATTATAAGGATTCTGGCAGCAATTTTTAGAAACATATTCACTAGTGGTACAACTTCATATATGTAAATAATAGAACTGCATCACGTGTGTATCATCTACAGATACAAATGAAGCTATGTAAACTAATACATCGTCATCAGCGGTAGATAAACTGTAACAGGCTTTGCTTTAATAACACAGCAAAGGCTGTGAGTTTCTCTGGAAGAATGCCATCCCTTCATTTCCTAAGAAATGCAACACATGGAGGGAACAAAGCTGCATGAGAAATGGGTGAAAGGTCATCAGTTCATTTCAACACAGCTTTTGCACCAAAACGGAAAATCGTGAAGTCTGCCTAGTGAACACAACATCATAAACAGAAAAACATATGACTGACTTCACACGTAAAGCAATACTCCAGCTTATACTTGTCAAATATGGAGCCTGCTTGGATTCACACAGATTAAAATGAGCTTCAGTAGTGGTGAGGACTGAAATAAAGTATAGTATTGTGCCATATACTGCAATTTTCCCCATCTACAGTATACCTGTTTGCAATATTCTGAGTGTGTGGATGAACAGCAAAGAAGAAAATCATACTGCAGAAGTAGTCTGAGTTTCCAGGCTGACTACAGCTGCTGCCCTGTGAAGCAAGTGAGCAAGACACACTTTCTGTAGCAACCGGTCAAGCCCAAATAAGATGGCAGATCCTCAACCAGCGGAGAGGGTAATGCTTTTGTGTTTTGCTGTCACATCAACTGAAAGAACTGCACACAAACAATTCAATATACAAAGTCTGTTATTACATTGTCTTATTACAACAACCTGTATAAGTCTACTGGGAAGCCACAAAGTCTAGGTGCCCATGCATCACCTTTATCAGCAGTAGCAGACTTCCCGAAACTGCTGGCAATAAGATCTCCTGTTAAGCCCAAAGACCTGTACGATCCTCCGTAAATATCTTTGACAAGCATATCGACATTTGTGTGCTGTCCTTTTGAGGCCAGTTGTAGCAACTCGTCAAATCTCTACAAGAGAGAAAAGAGTCAAATTCAAGAGGCCTGAGAGAGAAAATTACTGGGATGACAAACCGATTTTTAACAGTGGATGTCAAAGTAATAACTATTATAAACATAGACCAATTATTTAAGATACCTTTGTTTTGGTGAGCAAGGCTCCAAGGCCCCAGAACGTCCCTCCACCTATTGAGCTTCCTCCTATTCGCTCAAATTTGTCTTCTGATTCAACCTGTTGAAGAGGGAAGGAACGAGATATTGCTTAGTGTGTGAATCACCTACAGTAAGACTAAGAAGAACCTGGTTTCTGTAAATGTCATCTGGAAAGTTCAAAATGTGAATTACAATATAAACACATGACATGACTTTTTCGTTATAGTCAAAGATGTTTATCTTCACATTTACTGCAGAGAAGGACAAAATATAACACAATCATAGCATATAAACTACACAATAAGAACAAAGGCCAACTGATACTTGAGTTTTGAGGTCGATGACAATATATATCTAAGGAGATAAAGACATCTGTAATACTGGCTGTCAACAAGTTGTGACAAATATATGAAATGAAGGCAGGATTTTTAAAAGCCAAACAATGAAGCTACTGTCAACAGGGTGTGGCATGTTCCTCTGCCAACTCACGTGCAAGAACAGAAACTATGAAATGCTCTGCAGAGACTTGAAGATGGCACTGTTTATCATTTGACTTTTTAAATGGAATATAGTTTGTTTTAAATATTTTTTTTCCATATTGGCCAATATTTATGCTCGCACAAGTATTTCGGTGATGAGACGGACATTGATAAAACAGCTGCTGATATTTTCTTACTGATAAGGTAGGTATACTTCCAAGAGGCCTTTTCTTTAAAAACATTCTGAAATCCTTTTGGTTTTTAAAAAATATTGTTTAATGGGGCAACCACAAACAAAACTTTAATTTGTCCATTATTACCTTGACTATGGACACTCCAGAACCAATATTTACAAGCAGGTAAGGAAAGATGTCTGGATGAGTCGTTTGAAAGCGGAACTCTGGGTCCGCGTGCTTGGCGTACACAAAAGCTTCATGGGGAATGTTCCTCAGCACAAAGTTACAGCCCTTGATGAGGCAGGTCATCTCATCCTCTCTGTCCACTCTGCAACAATACAACAAATAAGTTTGAATAATTTTCAGTCAGACTGGGAGAGCAGCCATTTATCCACTGGCTGGTAAATTATTACATTTGATGTGTACTTTGTACAATGTTACTACACATTTACTTTTTTCTAGACAGAACAGCTGTCTGCAGCCATGTGCTGAAGCCACACATATGCCAAATATATACCTCCAGCTGACTTCACAGATTAGTCCCATATCAGAGCTGAATTACTAGTGTAATATTTAACTGGAAAACTGAAAAAAGAAAACACATGATGGTGCTCAATGCCAATGCATACAAAAGCCAGTCAAACATCATCAGCCTATTGTTTTTATGTGGGGTTTTTTTTGCCAAAAACTGTCTGCAAGAATTCACAAGCCAATAAACAGTAGATATTTACCATAATAGTTTATGTGTGATCTCCTAAAGCACTCTACTAAGCAATCAAATCGGTCCACTGATTCAACCTGCTTCACAGGAGGACAGGATGTGTGTGTTGGTTACATTAAGCACAGAGGAACATTGTTCATTCCAACTTCAACATCTAAAATATGCCAGAACTTTGACTCAAATTTTTATTTTTCCCATGTCCATGAAGCATCTACAGTTAAACACTGTACATTATTATTTACTATATTTATTTTACAGCTGGTTTGTGTACTTACTTGAGCCCAAGCTTCCTCTCAATGAGCTCCTTGAACTTGTGTGCCCCTCCGCCTGTGGCTTTGATAACTTTGGTTTCTGTGTTGACCAGGTGGTCTCTGATGAAATCCAAGCATGTTTCAATGTAAGCATTTTCAAATTTGATAAAGTGCAGGCGTGCAGTGACCTCTTCCTGCACAGATATTTCATAGAGCTTGTCACTGGGAGCCTCCTGAGAAACAGATGAGACCAGAACACAAAGAAAAAGGAGTGAATACTGCAATATGTCCAACTACTTACATTACTTTGCTAGTAGAAGTGGACAGTCGTGACCGTACTTTTGACAGGCTACCAGGAGATACAGGCTTTCCTCTATCCGTGCAGTTTATGCTAACACTTTGGTAGTAGGAAAAGCACGACAAAGACACCACATAAACTGATGTAAAAATATTATATATAACGTTATATATTACCTTTGTAGTGTGGTCGAAAGATCGTACTTTGGCTACTTTGTGCTGCACAGTTGAATAGTAGGCAAGCTTTGTGAGAGATCCACCTGTTAAAGCAAAACAGCATTGATAACCTCGGATAAGAAACCCGTTGTCCTGCAGAAGCTAAACACATTAAATTAACGTTAAGAACCAGACTTAAATAAACACGCACAATGGCAAGCTGTAGCGTTAGCTAAACGAAGACGACAATATTTTAACACATGCTAGCTAGCAGCTAACGTCACCACTGCTGTACTTGTCGAACTTTGACAGGTTGTTTGGCACACATTCGCTTTAAGGAGAGGAGATACATCTCCGAGGTCACCAGACTTCATTGTCCAACATGCAGACTTCTTGCCAAACAAATTAAAATTAACCACAAATTTGTACAGCTAACATTAGCTCTGTCATGTTTACTTTCCCTTAATGTCATGCGTTGTCATAGTATCAGGCTGCGGCAGAGCTAGTCCATAAACACGGAGATTAGCTACGTTCGAGCAAAAGTGGCTAGAGAAACAAAGAAAATGTTTATATTCCCACGTACCTATGTCTATTGCAAACCGCTTTGCGTTCTCCAAATTCCGGAATATTTCATCGGGCGGAAGAGTAATGCTTTTATCCATAGTATGACTACTTGTACGGCAGTCAACTCGACCACATTCCGCCATGGTCGGCGAGGCTTTGACGCTGCGCGTGTGACGTACGTGCGTACGTGCCCACAAGCTATCCAATCATCATCATGCATGCACAGTCTGAGTCTGAATGGCCTTGTAAACATTTCAGAATCACCATCAACATGTATTCTCAAAAAAAGCTAAAAAATGATGTATCTACAGTAAAAACGTTACTGGTTATCAACCCTTTTGATTACTGTCATGATGTGAGTATGACTTCCTCTTTGGTGCTTTTATTTATTTATAGGATTTTGTGTCTTGAACCACTCTTACTGTCTCAGTTTTACCTTTTCGAATGACTCGAAACCAAGGACTCGAAAGGTGTACTAATGTTTAAAAGATTCGTTCAAATGAACGAATCGTTTGTGAACGACACATCACTACTTGTCAGTTTGTCCATGCAGTAGTAGAAATAATAGTATCCTATTAATCACCTGCAGAATATCAATTGTTGATCTTTAATTTAATGTTTGTTTGTTTTTTTACTTTTCCTTCATGATTGTTGGACTAATGCTTGGCTGGATTTTATTCATTTGAATCTTGTGATTAAAAACAATGTCCAGCTATAACCACTTTGATTCTTGGCTACAGACAACAGAAAGGTAGGGAGCAGCTGTTCTGTTGTGCGTCCAGTAAGTTACTGTTGAAAAATAAAAAACAGCTGTTGCAGTGAAATGGGGACACTAAAATGTTTTAGCCTAGCTGAAATCATGAGACTTGGAGCTTTCTGAGGATGTAGCATGTCACAGCCGTGTTTGGATGTTTGTGTGCAGTACAAATGACAGTAGAGCTGAGGAGGGCTGCTGTCCCATGGGTGGGACAATTAATGCCATCTAACTGATCATTAGTAGGCTAAAGTATTAATTATAGCTCGCTTAGCCTATAAAACCTTCATAAATTGTGCCTTGTCAGAAAGTCATAGTGATAGGTATAGGTTTCATTACTGCAAATGTAGCATTCCACATTGCATTAGCATTGTCCACATTTATTGTGGACACTGGCACTTGTCTCAACTAATAGATTATCATTGTTGTCATCAATGTCATTCGTTTTGATGTTGAAAATTGAATATAAAGGGATCAAATGCCATTGTATTGAACAGCTCCATTAAGTGGGCTAATACATATTCTGTATTCTCATGTTTTCGTGTTGCAGGACACATACTAACACTAATCACTAGAGGGCAGTGCTCAGCCATAGGAGAAATGTAGAATCTTCCACTGAAAGATGCTACAATTCATGAGGGATGGCAAGATCAACAGAGGTGGAAAGTAACTAAGTACATTTACTCAAATACTGGACTTCACTACATTTCAGAGAAAAATATTGCACTTTGTACTCATTACATTTATTTGATAACTTTTAGTTACTAGTTACTAGAGGTTAATAAAATAAAATCTAAACAATTTGACTACTTCTTCTGCCACTGCCAATAAATTATGTCATGCCTGCACTGTAAATGCGCTCAGATGACAGTGGTTACTGCTGATTGTTGTCAGTGTGAAGAATAAGAATGAAACTTCAGAGCTCAAGAGTAAGTTAATTTTTTTTTATTCAAAAAGAATGAATCACATAATGTTTCTGTTCCTCAACAGAGGGTACTAGTAGTGATGATACATCACAGTAAAATCTTGTAGTTCAAGACAACAGACTAAAATAGCCTGTACAGCTTCAATATCTTTACTAAAGACAGGGCATTGTTTACTCCAAACTAAACAAGGTATTTGAGAAAAACTAACCTTCAGATCAACATTTATGCCACTGAAAAGTCAAAACATGATAACGGAACAAATTACTTCAAGACCCAATATGGGTCAGGAGTCTTTGATGATGTAAAATTATACACACAAATACCTCAGAAAATATGCACAATAAAACACCACCACAGATGACTTAAAATTTACCAACTCCTGTCAGCAAACTGGTCTTAAAACACTATAGGAATTTAAGGCAGATGTTATCTGCCTTATCTGCTGGCCAGTCTTTAAAAATCTTATTCATAAATTAATAAAAATTATATTCATGGAATATAATGTTCTTCTCAATATTTTCAGAAAGGTGAAAACATTACTTTCTTTGAAAAGATGCTTTCAAAAAGAAAGGAGATGTCAATCCAGTAGGACTTTGAGATAAATTAAAACACTTTGGACCAACATTTCTATTAAATTTCAGTATAGTCTACTACTCTTTTGACCAATGTGGTCACCTCAGTTTGTCTGGTAGTAAGTCCAGTGTGTAGGTGTCTACCACGGCCTCCAGGGGGCGATGTTGACTGGACTGTCCTTTTTGCTGATGCTCTTCTGGACTGTGGAGCTCAGAGGACAGAAGTCTGCCTCTCTCAGGTTCTTCTCAGAGGAAGACTGCAGCTTGTTGAAGTGGCTCAGCAGTCTTCTCTGAGACTGCGTCTTCACCTCCTCCTTGGACAGGAAGTGTGCCACCTCCTGGACACACCTGGAGTAGCCCTGATCCACAGCTGCTGACTCCACAGCTTGGTGCTGCTGCTGCAGCCGTCTGAGGAAGCAAACTGTCATCTCCAGAATGTCTGCTTTCTCCAGCTTGGAGTCTGGCTGCTGTTTGAGGAACTCTGGACCCAGGAGAGACTTGAGCTGCTCAATGCTGCTGCTGATTCGCTCTCTGCGTAACTTCTCCACCAGAGGCTTTCTGAGCTACAGAGAGAAGAACAAAGTCATTTATAAAACCTTTTCTGTTGTAAAGTGTGAACATGAGCACAAACAGCCTCTCATGAATAATGTTTAAGTCTCCTTGAATCTTCAGTTTACCTTGTGGGTCAGAGTCAGGTGCTCCTGAGAACTGGTCATCGCTGCAGTGATTGTAGGGGCCATGTCTGGATCTCTGTGCTGTCCAGGTCTCTGTAGAGAGAATCTGATCTCTGCTGGCTCCATCCCTCCTATTTATAGTCCCACATCTCCATATGAATGTGTGGGTCTTGGTCTAGTTGGACTTTCTCACAGTCTCAGCCAATCAGAGAGCTCAATGAGACAATAAGGGATGCAACACACTGAATGTGGTATTGCCTGGGGGATAATAGTCAGGGGAACAGGTGGAGGACTGGGGGTGATAGAGAGAGACTCACAGAGCCCTGTGTGAATCTGGGAAAGTGGTGACCCTGTAAAGAGTAGATCTGACGCTGAGATCATTGACTTTGATTGAGCACACGCTCATCATCCCATCACACACGTGTGGAAGAACGACATTTATGCCATAGGATTTTTCTCAAACTGAACACGTACTGTAAGTTGAACACCATGCAATACATTAAAACTATTCCTCTTGTTTGTTTAGTATCTTTTTTCCCAGGTGATAATCACACTAAATTTGGTTGAGATGATAATCATACAAAATTTCAGCACAGTAGTATCTGACCATGGAAAATACACATTTGTTTAAGCAGAACTGTCCTTATCATCAGCTGGATCAAGATGTTTGATCATGTTTCAAACTAAAGTTTCTTGTAGCTTTTACAAAACAACTTTAACTTCAAATTTCTTATTGCACCATAACTGATCAATTCAGGAATGCTCTCTCTTTCATCCTTCCTGTCATAATAAGCTGCACGGAATGCAAAGGAACAATTTGAATGTGTGTGTGTGTGTGTGTTCATTAATCCTTAGCGTGTCCTCATTCTTTATGGACATTTTACAAAAGCCTCGTAATGACGAGCCTTGATGACAGGAATTTCCATTCAGAAGCAGCAAGACAGAACTCGTAAACTGACTCCATAATTAATGTGATGCAAGCAGACACACTTCTTTTGTTCTTGAAGGCAGTGAATGGACGGAGTGTGGGAAACCAGAGAAAACCCACTCACAGAGCCCCCGAGGGACAATGGAGGCAGAGCAGACAAAGACGTCTGTGAAGGGAAAGGAGGAATTCTTTGCTACTGAGGTTTCAATGTTTAGATGCTTCACTCACTAAAGATGACATACTTAAATAATATTTGATTTTTGGGGGGTTTCCAAAAAATTGTAAATTACATGGCTATTTAAATAGAGGCGCCATATTTGTTGCTAAAAATGTATTAAAATATGGTGGTGCATATAATCAAATCTATTTGATTTATTAAATTTATAGCTCTAGAGTGTTATAGTTATTATTGTTTTAAATGTTGAAACACATTTAAACCAAAAACAACCTTGATTCTCTTAAAAAAGAAAACGGTTACACTTTACTTTAAAGCCCCTATTTGATATTCATACACAATATGTTAAATACTGTATTTGTTGAAGATTTCATAATTTATTTGGATGGTTTTACCTGCAGCAGTGCATCATATTCTCTAAGACATCATATATATTGAGTCCTGTTGTCCTGTGAGAACTACATATCTCTAAGAGCCAACTTGTCATGATTAATAAAAAGCCACCTTTTCAGCAATGTGAATTCAATGTTTTTTGACCTAAGACGCAGAAGAATTTTCTCCACGCTTAAAGGAACACTTAAATCTTCAGTTCATCAGAAAAGTGCTATTTCAAAGTCACCAAATTTAGAGATTATGGATTTCACTGAACAACAAAAATGTAATTTGAAAAGCAACTGGTACTGTGCTATGCTATAGCTGTCAAACCATTTTAGTGGAGTAAGAAGTACAATATTCACCTCTGAAATGTACTGTAGACACATTTGCATAAAATAGATATGAAGTACCTCTGCTGTGTACTGTATTTTAAGTAAGTATAGTATTTGATTATATAGTTTCATTCCACCACTGTAAGTTTTCTTAGTGCATTGTATTATAACTCTGATTCTGTGTATACCCATGAAGTTGATAAAGAAATACTGAATGGCAATATAGTAAAACAGGTATAATAACATTTAATAATTGTGAAAAAGTTATAATTGTTGACAAATAATGCACCTTAAGAAACTTGCTTACTATTACATTGTGTTGTAAACCATTGTTAGTGATTATAAGTGCTACATGGAGTTTAAAGTGAAGACTTATCAAAAATACATATTTTAAAGTTCAATTTATAAATTCGGCACCAAACACGCTTGGTTGATTAGTTGTTGGATTAAATCTGCCGTTGAACTATTTGTGTTTCTCCCTCTGACTCCAGTCTGCTAATAGAGGAGAGTGTCTAAACACAGCGTACCCTTGGGGAGAGGTGGCGGCGCTTGTGCGCGGATGAATTAGCATTTAAAAAGGCACATGTCTATTGTTGATTTGGAGCTCTGTGAAAGGAGAGAGTGTGGGAAAGTCATGAGAGCACTGTCACAGTTCACCTCACATCTTCAATGCCACCAGCACTTCACTATTGGTGCATTTCACAGAAGCCATTTTTCGCTCCTTACTCCCTTTTACTGTATCTATATTTATTTCACTGTGTGTCTCTCTGGTGTCAACTCTAACCTCTGCCTGCTTCATTTCCGCTTTAATTAACGAGTCATCATTTCAATCTAAGCCTTTTTCTGTTTCTTTCATTGACTGATGCCAAACTGTCAAGGCAATGTCACCCTTACAACAAGGGTTATAAAGACGTTTGTTGCTGATATACACATACTTTTGTAAAAATGGCATGTCTTTTAGGAAACTTTTAAATAAACGGACAAAGATCTCATTGTAGGGAGGTAATGAACAGACAAAAGAGAGGGAAGAACATTTCGTTAAACCTGTTTTAGAACTAAACAAAATGGGACTTTTGTATTTCTTATTTAATAATTACCTGTAACCAATTTTACATTCTAATCCTCATTCACTGCTGGAAAAACACTGTTGAGGTAAATAATAAGGTATTTTAATGAAAGTCAGCATTCTTAAAATACTCAACCACTGTCTTGCTTTCCCTCCAGACGGTTAGTGCCATCAGGTCCTGTCCCCTCAGCACCTCTGTGCCAATAGCTCTCAGTCGATGCATTCAAACTCCTATTGTACTGGACCAGTCACAGTTAATAGGATTCACCATCAAAACATTGGGACACTTCACTAACAAGAAGAACCTGTCACAACACAGCACGCATATCTGATTTATGGGGCTCAGATGAGTTATACACAACTGATATATGCACTAGTTAAAAAATAAGTTTCCCTATCATGATATTTAATTTCAAATGAATATATGATCATTTATCCAATAGCACAAATTTTTAATGTTGTCATTCTGCCACGTGTGTGATGGGATGATGAGCGTGTGCTCAGTCAGAGTCATTGATCCCAGCTTCAGGCAGCATATCTGTTCTCTACAGGGTCACCACTTTCCCAGATTCACACAGAGCTCTGTGAGTCTCTCTCTATCACCCCCAGTCCTCCACCTGTTCCCCTGAGATCTAACCATTGTCCCTGGGGTAATAACACCATTCACCGTGTTGCTGCTCCACATGCCGTATTGTCTCATCAAGCTCTCTGATTGGCTGAGACTGTGAGAAAGTCCAACTAGACCAAGACCCACACATTCATATGGAGATGTGGGACTATAAATAGGAGGGATAGAGCCAGCAGAGATCAGATTCTCTCTACAGAGACCTGGACAGCACAGAGATCCAGACATGGCCCCTACAATCACTGCAGCAATGACCAGTTCTCAGGAGCACCTGACTCTGACCCACAAGGTAAACTGAAGATTCAAGGAGACTTAAACATTATTCATGAGAGGCTGTTTGTGCTCATGTTCACACTTTACAACAGAAAAGGTTTTATAAATGACTTTGTTCTTCTCTCTGTAGCTCAGAAAGCCTCTGGTGGAGAAGTTACGCAGAGAGCGAATCAACAGCAGCATTGAGCAGCTCAAGTCTCTCCTGGGTCCAGAGTTCCTCAAACAGCAGCCAGACTCCAAGCTGGAGAAAGCAGACATCCTGGAGATGACAGTTTGCTTCCTCAGACGGCTGCAGCAGCAGCACCAAGCTGTGGAGTCAGCAGCTGTGGATCAGGGCTACTCCAGGTGTGGCCAGGAGGTGGCACACTTCCTGTCCAAGGAGGAGGTGAAGACGCAGTCTCAGAGAAGACTGCTGAGCCACTTCAACAAGCTGCAGTCTTCCTCTGAGAAGAACCTGAGAGAGGCAGACTTCTGTCCTCTGAGCTCCACAGTCCAGACAAGCATCAGCAAAGAGGAGAGTCCAGTCAACATCGCCCCCTGGAGGCCGTGGTAGACACCTACACACTGGACTTACTACCAGACAAACTGAGGTGACCACATTGGTCAAAGATCACTGAAATGGTTTCTTTGAAATGTCATAGACTTGTTCTTCTGTATGAACAGAAGGTTGTGTGTTGTGTTTTTTCCAACATGACATTTCTTAAAGAAATGATAAAAACAATATCTTTCAAGTTAAGAAAGAGAATATTTTGTCATGCATGTTGCATGAATCAACTGATTGCATCAGCAATTATTATTAAACCGCACTGTACTTCATGCACTCTGGTAGTGTTATAATGCTATGGTAACGTGTGTTACCTCTTGACTGGTACTGATCATTGTGATCAAATGTTTTAAATGACTTCACTAAGGGCTTGTATAAAAGTGAAACTCTCTAACATTGTACAAATGCCTGGACTTGTAATCGTTCTTATAGTCATCTTATTTTGATGCGTTACTGCAATTTTTCATTGTTATTGTCTTTTTTTAAAGGTTAAATTCTGTTTCTATGATACATTCTGTGATATATTACAGAATTAGTCTTCAATTCAGGTGTTACTTTGTGAAGTAGCTATTACTTTTCTCAGTGGGAATTTCCCTGATGTTGCTGGTAACACTGACATGTAGGAGGCACAATTATGCTGAAGATGTTTCAGATTTTGATGTGATATTCACATGCTCCACTGATTGATTGTTGGCATCAAGACAAATGTGCTGATTTATTACTCTGTGAGTGACAGCACCCATACCTTCAATGAAGGGCTTATTGTTTGGAAAATCTCTCAAAATGAATGTATCTCTTCAAGCCAAGTGATGCGAATTAAAACAATCAGAAAAAAAATTTTTGTTCTGTAATTTTTATCATGTTTTTAGCACTGATCTTGATTCAATTTACTAATAGGAAAACATAAACAGCATGTACTGGACAGCTCTCTCAGTAACGGCATCTTCTGATAAAACCGAGCAGCAAAATGCTACAGTTGCATCTCCACATTTGGTCAAAGAGAAATTTGTTGCACAATTACTCCACATCTTGAAACAATGTCACACACATACTGGATGTTGGTCAGTACACAGGACTGTCAGAGCTACTGGCTGAACCCTTTAGCTGTGAGCTTCTGGGTGACATCATGTCTACAGTTATCTATAATTAATGCCAACTGTGGTGCTGCATACTGCAGCTTAAAGAGTTGAGGCGCTGGGCCTTCACAAGCTTCCAGAGGTGCTTATTCAACATGTGTATAGTTTTGTACTGGTGGGAGGAAACACAATTATTCTAAAAGATATTTCTTATCTTGATGTTTTGATGATCACTAACACATCACTGTCCTGGGTGCTCAGAGATCTGTTGGATGCAAAGGCCACAGAGTGTGATTCATATAACCTTCATACTCATCCAACCATTCTTGGAGCCCTTGTGCCCTTTACTAAGGTATTTGTTTGTCCACATTGTCAAGTGAAGTCAAGTTAATTTATTTATAAGCACATTTTTTTTAAAATTGACCCAAAGTGCTGTACAACAATAAAATAAATAAGAAAAATAAAAATAACAAGCAAGTCTTCATACATACATAAAAACAGAAATAAAAAGATTATCTCAAGGTTTAAAAGGTTTAAAAGCCAGGAAGAAAATTTTTTATTTGAGACAGTGAAGGGGCAGCGCTAACATGCAGGGGTAAAGTTTTTCACAGTTTTGGGGCCATGACCACAAAGGCACAGTCCCCTTTGAGCTTTAGTCTAGCTCTGGGATTGACTGAGAGCATGTGGTCCGAGGACCAAAGTGGCCTAGACGGTGTCTAGGGATGTAGAGGCTCAGAGAGAGAAGATGGTGCTGACCCACTGAGCGATTTAAAAACAAATGTTAAAGCCTTAAAACGAGTTGTATTGGACTGGAAGCCAGTGAAGCGCCATCAGGAGAGATATGGTCGTGCTTATGAGCGCCTGTCAAGTCAAGATGAAGACGAGAGAGTGAGGACTGGCTTATAGCTGTATATAATGCGTTACAACTTTGTTCAGATCTGTCACCTGCCTGAGCGTGTGTCATGGTGGCAGTAGTCCTGTACATGATGTTTAAAGAGGATTCAATATGAACTGGAAAAAGCCCATCTGTTGAAGATATAACTGACTTGACTAAGTTCTGAATCCATTCATTCATAAGCTTTGGTAGAAAAGAAATATTACTGTTATTCCCCAAAATAAATTTAAAATTGGAGACATGAGGAAAGTTGCATTTTTATTTTCTTCAAATAAGCAAAAACACTGGAACAAATTAAATCCACTTTGGATGAATAAAAATTAAACAGATGGATAAAACAAAATATGCATACATGGCATACACAAAACAAGAACAAATCCCTTTTCAGAAGAAAAGTTGGTGTTTAAGAATATACAGCAATTCCTTGAACCAAGGCAGTTTGCAAACTGTAATAACACAATATCAGCCTATACAACATTTTCAAAGGAATAATATGTTAACATTGTATTTTGGCTTCAAATGTTAAAAACCGAGTAACAAATAAAAGCATTTAAAACATTTTGGTCCTACATTTTTAAACATCATGAACTAATCCCTGCATAGTTAGGTCTGGGTTTCTCTTTGGTGGCCTCGTCCAAAGATGGACGCCAACCACTAGAATCAGAAATCCCAAACACAGCAGCACGACATGTTTAAACAGACTTCAGTTCAGTAAGTGACCCCGTCACTCACCTCCAAACCCAGTTTTAGTCCTCTGGCTGTGGTTAAGGTTTGAAAGAATCCATATCATATGAGGTGGGTAAAGGTTTCTTGAATTCTTCTGTAAAATAGCCTGGCCATATTACAGTAGTCTCTGAAAAATCCCTCTGACATAATGCAAGCGGTGCATTTCTTTAGAACTACCACAAAGAGATGCTGTGCATCAGTACAACATGTTGTAGTTCACAGATCAAGGAACTACAACTACTTTAATGCAAATTCTTTTTGTAGTTCATTCCTGGTCCTTATTAAAAGCACAGTGGTGTCACGTCATCCTCTGCATCAGGAAACAGGCGTAAAATGTCCCTTGAATATTTGGAGTAGCCGGTATGTGACAGCAGAGCTTTTCTCAAGGTGAGGAAGGACTTTGTCTTCTCCAGGATGTCCGAAACAGGAATCCCATTCTGCAGGTGTTCCTCAATCAGAGCCTTGATCTTCTCCACTCCAGTGCAACATTTCCTCTCCAACATGTGGAGTTTACACCTGAGAGAAACAAAGTTATATTAATACAGTCATCTGTTTAGTAAGAACAACAGGAATAAAACAACCTGATGAATGAAATGAAAACTCTCTTTGGCTTACCTAAAGAGCTGCTCCTTCACGCTATCCTGGAGAGTGAGGTCCACATACAAAGCCATTTTCAGGTTTGTTTCTTGTGCTCGTAAGCTCAGCCGTCGCTTGCGAAGATTCCAAGGTTGTCTCTGCAAACAGCTGCCTCTCTGCTCTGCATTTATGCTGCTCATCCTGCGCTCTCTCTGCCTTTTAGCCAATCATGAGCCTCCGAGCTCTAGACAATGGAATGAATTTAATGGCTGTCACACAGAACAGGTGGGATGCTTAAATATGGATGTCACACACCAGTGAGATGAGTGGGAAAGTGTTTTCCCATAGGTTGACACGGGAAAATTTGGTTTCTACTGTTATGTTTAGATCTGAACAGAGATCAGTTTAACATAACAAATACACTTCAATGATAATAAAATAAAGCAAAATATTGGATAACTGATTAAACTGCATCAGCAAATACTAATATTGTTGTAAAAGTAAATAAAATAGAACTTGGGCAAAGATTCTGACATGAGTTAAAACACTGATGCCAGAAACGGAATGGTGTAAGATAAATTATAAATAAAGATACCATTACTTTTTTTATTTCTTTCTTGAGATAAATGTAGAGCTCACCTTTGTTTAACAAAAAAATGTAATTAAATTTTACATTTAATGTTTTTAAAGTTAAATTTTCTCACTCTGTGTCTCTCAGCTGCGAGTTACAGCTAAGCCAGATGGTTTATTTGTGAAGGCACCTTCTGTCCTTTCGCTGCTTGAGAACAGTCCTGAGGCTTTGAGAGAGCAGACACACTTCTATTGTGTGTGTGGCCGAGCAGGCTGCATACAGAAGTGTGGAAACTGTGTGTTGCTGTGGCTCCCAGCACCAGAGAGAGAGGAGGGCGTGTGACCGGGGCACGTCCAGCCTTGTTCAGGGAGCTGTGGGGGCTTAGAGGAGGGGAACTGGGAAACCTGAGCCCCTCCGTGCATAGCAGAGAACCACACAGGCAGATGGAGAGAGGTAGGAAGGAAAAACACCTAAGCCTTGTTCAGTTTCCAATTGTCTTAGTGCGCTCACAGAAAATTAGGAGCAAAAAACACATTTCTCAAAGACAAGAAACAAGCATATTGTTGACAGCTGACAAAAAAAAAAACCTAAAAGGGGAATGGTTTTGCATGCAGTGACCACAAACACATGCTCTCTCCTTATTCTTCCTAAATCATTCGTCGTCTCATGTTTTGTGTTTTGCTAGTTGAAAACACATTGCACCTGTTGTAACTTTCATTTGCACCAAAGTAGGTGAAACTGATTCACAATCACTTGCTTCCTAAAAGGACAGATTGATATCCATGAGGTTTGACCGGCTCAGTGTTATACTGTGATGATCAAGTGTTCCCTTCATTTTTTCAGCAATGTTTTTATGACTGCCAGAAGCAGTGTTTGGATAGCGTCCTGTGATTAAAGCAGAGACCTAACAGACATAAGCCATGATGTTCTGCTACGGAATGATGATGCACAGTTTTGTGAATCATTTTTAACCTTGAGAATATTAAGTTTCACAGATTCCTAATGTATGTGACTAACAATGTTTTTGGATCTTCCTTTTCAAACTTAATTTTTATAACTAGAGTAAACATGAAAGCAGTCACACACTCTCCTTGCACCTGTCGTTATAACTTTCTATCATTTGTGTAAATGAGGCAAAAGTTTATCCTGGTTATAACAGGTTTATTAAGGGATGAGGACTTTCTTGTAATTACAAATGGATTGCAATCCATTTGCAAACTGTAATAGCGTGTCCTTCACAATCAGATGTGCAAGGTGAATCAAGTAGTAGAACTTTTATTCTAATATGACAATGGAACTGAAAAAAAGTACATTCTCCATTAAGAGTTTGCACAATAAGTAACACAAGACAACAAAATGTACAAATAGCAGTGTTTGTTTATTTTACAAAGCACCAATGAGCCATATGAATTATAATGACTGGTGATGATACATCACAATGGCAACTTGTAGATTTCTGACAGACACACTCAGAGAGACTAAAGGAACAACTGTCTTTATGAAAGAGAAAATAAATTGCTCAGAAATATCATTTTCAAACAAGTCAATAATTTGCTCTTAATTAAGGAAGCAGGACAGTAAAACTGCCCTTAAAACAGAGCAGAATGTTATTGCATTGTATGAAAACAAATGCGTTTCAAAGAGAATAGTCAATAGAAAATTGTGACTGTGATATGTAAACTTTTATATGCAAAATAGATCAACATTTTGAGCTTAGACCAAATCTGGTCTAAGCTAATCACAGAGTAAATGCATAAAAATCACAGAAAGCTGAATGACACAATAACATTGCTTTCTGCCAGTATGTCAAGTACAGTCAGTTATGATAATAATTGCTAATACAATCAGATTTAATTCACGCAACATACATGACAAGGTGTACTCATTCTTAAGGAAACTCTGATATTACGTAAAGCTTTGAGAAAAAGCATAAACATCTGGATCTTACAACAGATCAGTTTGACTAATCAGAAAGATTAAAGTGAAGTCATTGACATTTAAAACATTTGATCACAATGATCAGTACCAGTCAAGACGTAACACATGTTAGCATAACATTATAACACTACCAGAGTGCATGAAGGTTTAATAATAATTGCAGATCAGTTTTCAGTGATCACATAACATGAGGAAAAGTCCAATTTGACAAAATGTGAATCAAAACATAAGTAAGGTCTTTGATCAAAATGATCAATTTCTATAAACAGCATTTGCATTATATTTTATCAATACATGTTGCAAACCGAAGCATAAAAGTGTCACAAGAAAATTGTGAAATTAAAGAAAACTTTTAGAAAAAAGTATAAACAATTGAATCTTACAACAGATCAGTTTTGACTAATCAGAAAGATTAAAGTGAAGTCATATGACATTTAAAACATTTGATCACAATGATCAGTACCAGTCAAGAGGTAACACACGTTACCATAGCATTATAACACTACCAGAGTGCATGAAGTACAGTGCGGTTTAATAATAATTGCTGATGCAATCAGTTGATTCATGCAACATGCATGACAAAATATTTTCTTTCTTAACTTGAAAGATATTTTTATCCTTTCTTTAAGAAATGTCATGTTGGAATAAACACAACACACAACCTTCTGTTCATACAGAAGAACAAGTCTGTGACATTTCAAAAAAACCATTTCAGTGATCTTTGACCAATGTGGTCACCTCAGTTTGTCTGGTAGTAAGTCCAGTGTGTAGGTGTCTACCACGGCCTCCAGGGGGCGATGTTGACTGGACTCCCCTCTTTGCTGATGCTCTTCTGGACTGTGGAGCTCAGAGGACAGAAGTCTGCCTCTCTCAGGTTCTTCTCAGAGGAAGACTGCAGCTTGTTGAAGTCGCTCAGCAGTAATGTCTGCTGTTGGTTCTGCTGCTGCAGCTGTGTCAGGAAACAAACTGTCATCTCCAGGATGTCTGCTTTCTCCAGCTTGGAGTCTGGCTGCTGTTTGAGGAACTCTGGACCCAGGAGAGACTTGAGCTGCTCAATGCTGCTGCTGATTCGCTCTCTGCGTAACTTCTCCACCAGAGGCTTTCTGAGCTACAGAGAGAAGAACAAAGTCATTTATAAAACCTTTTCTGTTGTAAAGTGTGAACATGAGCACAAACAGCCTCTCATGAATAATGTTTAAGTCTCCTTGAATCTTCAGTTTACCTTGTGGGTCAGAGTCAGGTGCTCCTGAGAACTGGTCATTGCTGCAGTGATTGTAGGGGCCATGTCTGGATCTCTGTGCTGTCCAGGTCTCTGTAGAGAGAATCTGATCTCTGCTGGCTCCATCCCTCCTATTTATAGTCCCACATCTCCATATGAATGTGTGGGTCTTGGTCTAGTTGGACTTTCTCACAGTCTCAGCCAATCAGAGAGCTTGATGAGACAATACGGCATGTGGAGCAGCAACGCGGTGAATTGTGCTACATTGCCCCAGGGACAATGGTTAGATCTCAGGGGAACAGGTGGAGGACTGGGGGTGATAGAGAGAGAGACTCACAGAGCTCTGTGTGAATCTGGGAAAGTGGTGACCCTGTAGAGAACAGATATGCTGCCTGAAGCTGGGATCAATGACTCTGACTGAGCACACGCTCATCATCCCATTATACATAGTGACTGTAATATAAGAATCACAACACATTTAGGACAAAAATAAATACTCAAAATAAGTTGAAAGCTTTTAAGACTTCTTGGTGAAATTAATCCATTCTGAATTAATAATTAAGATATATTTAAGTATGATTCCATTTATACACTTTTGGTCTTTTTTTAAATAAAGATAACTTTATGTTTCGATACAGTGCTACAATGCAGAGAGATCTATGCAAGAACAGGCTTAATGATTAATTAGATGGAACATTGTGGGTGTGGTGTATGAATGTTAACACTTTGTAATAATTCTTTAGTATATTACTTGTGTGGTGTAGAAGAGAATTATTTATGTAGAGATACTGCTTGCAAACCAATGATGGTAAGATGATGTCATGGGGTAGGACTGGATAAGTCTGACTTCTTCCTACTCCATTCAAGCATGTACTAGGTATAAGCAAATTGATATTGGATTAGCATTTGTTGGATATGTGTAAAATTATGTGTGTTGACATATCATCTGTCTTTACATGCTTGAAAGAATAAATCAAAATCAAAATCAAATCAAATCCACAGTTCACATTTTTGGCATTAAAAATAAATATAATACAATAAACCTGTTGCAGCAGAGTCTTTTGACACGTGCCTTGTCATCACTGTGAGGAACATGTTGATCCCAGGTTCCCACACTGACTCCCTGTGCTGTGATCAGTGAACCGCAAAGGAACTTGTGTGACAGATGCTAGCTGTGTGTTGTCATAGAAACACAGGCTGACATCACCGGCCATCTGGAGGGAAACAGTCCCATTGGCTGTCAGTTTGTAGAATTTAAAATTTGGTGAAAAAATCAAGTATCACCACATTGACACTTCTCACTGTTCTGATCATTGTCATATATTTTGATCATCCTGTCATAGTCATGCTCATTGCTTAACATCAGCTGGGGCGACCCTGCAGTTCTGTGCATGAGGGTGGGAGGTTTCCTTTGGGCAGCAGTTTCCTGAAGTGTGCCAAATCCCTTTGGAGAATTACTTGGCTGCTGGTGGAGTGGATGTCATTCACCCTCAGCTCTGTTCTCTAGAACCTTCCCATACTCTGTTCATTAGCAAAGAGTCGACGTATGCCCCTCTACAAATGGGCTTTATGAAGCTTCTGCATACAGTATTGGCTCTACACAAATATTAACTCATTAACATGAAGAGGTTGTACTTGAGTAGTATATTGAAATTAAGATTTATTAAGTCACATTTTAGACACAGGCTGATTTTCTACTTTCATATTCTTTATGAAATTATGCAAATGTGTCCACTGAGTTTATAATGCATATACAAGATATACCAGAAAGTGCAAACTGGAAACATAAGTGAAGCCATTGCCTCAGAGGATAACCGCTAACAACCTGCCAGCTCATTTCTTACATTCCCAAACACTGGCTCTGTTGCTGTTTGCTGGGACAATCTAAAACGTTACCCTGTCTAATTACACAAAATGTGCTTTGAAACAAGTTCCAAACTTTAAAGCCAAAGTCTCTTTCAGCCTGTGTCTCTTCAGGTCAAAGGTCTGGCTCTATTGTCCCACAGGGCTCTGTGAATGAGTTTCCTCTGGTTTCCCATACTCTGTCCTTTCACTGGATGAACAATAGACGTGTGCCTCAATATACATCACATTAGATACACTGTGTGACCTCTTTAACAAAAGAAATAGGTTAACTCCCATCTTTTACATTAGAACATTTACAGCTTTCTCAAATGGATGTTGCAGAATTTTTTTTTCTTTTGATATTGTTGAAATGTCCATTATCTGATTTGGTTTCATCATTTACTGCCTGGATGTAAACACAGTGGCCTAACTTCATCAAACATCATACAGTAATAAAACCACATTAAATTAGACTCTGCTTAAATGTTCAGAAGGCTAAAGATTTCAAGTTACTCCATGAGCTAATTTCAATAATGCCTATCATCAAATTCACTGAAGAGACCAATGTGATTTATCCATCCATCCATTATCTATACCGCTTATCCTGAATAAGGTCATGGGGAGGGGGGGATGAAGCCAATCCCAGCTGACAATGGGTGAGAGGCGGGGTCCACCCTGGACAGGTCACCAGTTTATCAAAGGACTGAAATGTAGACAAACAGCCACACACACTCACACTCACTCTAATGGGCAATTTAGAGTCACCAACCAACCTAAGCTGCATGTCCCTGGACTGTGGGAGGAAGCCGGAGTACCCGGAGAGAACCCACATGGGCCAAAATTATTTAAGTGAGAGGAAATCAATAAAGTAAACATGGAAAGTCCCTTGTTTATCATTATATACAGGATAGCTTTAAAGGAAGTGACAGGAAAACCACATTTTCTGCTGGTACTATCTTTTATTTAACAAGACACAGTGAGCCACAGGACATTTGAAATCCTCAACATGATATGATGATACATCACAACAACAACTTTTAGCTTCCTACAAGACAAAGTACTCAGAGATAGTAAAGGAGCAGCTGTCTTTATAAAAGACTAACTTGTTACAGTTCTCACTATACTGATTTTTTCAGATGAAAAGTTTTCACTTTATGAACAAAAGCAGCAATAACAACACCTGACCTTACAACAGATCATGTTGTTATTAAAAACCACAAACTTCAATTGGTTTAAAAATGTAAAAAAAAAAAAAAAACATTTCACAGAGTTGTCTACCTTATGTACACCAAAGGTTACTGCATTCCTCTTTTGTACGATTACAAATCAATTCACAGAAAATATCTGATTCAGTGTTGTCAAAAGAGCATCACAGTTTTAGTGTCACTAGTAGAAGCAGCTGGAGCGTTTGTGATTCTGAAATATTGCTGCACGTTTGAGTCTGTGCTTACAAGTCGTGAAGGACATCAGTCAACAGTTCACTGCAGAAAGGCACACACTCAAATTTACCAAACCCATTCAACTGTCTCAGCAAACATTGTGTTGCAGCTTAGTTACACAAGTACTGTAATGCAAAACAGTAATAATGAATAATGGCAACCGCCTGTGCTTGTGTACAGACTTGAAGGATAAAGTTGGGCATATTTCTATTAAATTTCAGTATAGTCTACTACTCTTTTGACCAATGTGGTCACCTCAGTTTGTCTGGTAGTAAGTCCAGTGTGTAGGTGTCTACCACGGCCTCCAGGGGGCGATGTTGACTGGACTGTCCTTTTTGCTGATGCTGGTCTGGACTGTGGAGCTCAGAGGACAGAAGTCTGCCTCTCTCAGGTTCTTCTCAGAGGAAGACTGCAGCTTGTTGAAGTGGCTCAGCAGTCTTCTCTGAGACTGCGTCTTCACCTCCTCCTTGGACAGGAAGTGTGCCACCTCCTGGACACACCTGGAGTAGCCCTGATCCACAGCTGCTGACTCCACAGCTTGGTGCTGCTGCTGCAGCCGTCTGAGGAAGCAAACTGTCATCTCCAGGATGTCTGCTTTCTCCAGCTTGGAGTCTGGCTGCTGTTTGAGGAACTCTGGACCCAGGAGAGACTTGAGCTGCTCAATGCTGCTGTTGATTCGCTCTCTGCGTAACTTCTCCACCAGAGGCTTTCTGAGCTACAGAGAGAAGAACAAAGTCATTTATAAAACCTTTTCTGTTGTAAAGTGTGAACATGAGCACAAACAGCCTCTCATGCATGATGTTTAAGTCTCCTTGAATCTTCAGTTTACCTTGTGGGTCAGAGTCAGGTGCTCCTGAGAACTGGTCATCGCTGCAGTGATTGTAGGGGCCATGTCTGGATCTCTGTGCTGTCCAGGTCTCTGTAGAGAGAATCTGATCTCTGCTGGCTCCATCCCTCCTATTTATAGTCCCACATCTCCATATGAATGTGTGGGTCTTGGTCTAGTTGGACTTTCTCACAGTCTCAGCCAATCAGAGAGCTCAGTGAGACAATACGGCATGTGGAGCAGTAACACGGTGAATTGTGCTACATTGCCCCAGGGACAATGGTTAGATCTCAGGGGAACAGATGGAGGACTGGGGGTGATGGAGAGAGAGACTCACAGAGCTCTGTGTGAATCTGGGAAAGTGGTGACCCTGTAGAGAACAAATCTGATGCTGAGATCAATGAGTTTGACTGAGCACACACTCATCATCCCATCACACATGTGAAACAGTTAGATTTTTTACTGTCTATGTATTTTGGTGAAATTCTCCACCACATGCAACACTAATCAAAAATATCTTCTGCTGTTATATAAGTATCATTGTGATTGCAAAGTTGTACTGTGTGCAATTTACCAAATTCTCAACTTTATTTTGAAATCCAAATAAGGTAACAATGAGGTCAGTGCTGCAACGTTCTTGCAACCAATACTAGATGTCAGTGTTATTTTTCTTAGTATATTTAAAGTGACACACAGTCTTCCTGGTGTCCAGATGTGGCAGGTGCGTCCTCTGTCCTGTGGCTGGCAGTTTCTCACACTGAGTCTTTCAATGATGTAGTCAGTGCCCTACAAAAAACTTCAAAAGGAGCTTTTGTGATGAATGCTGGTCCTGCGTTGTAGTAGAGACAGAGTCTGACGTCACGGACCATCTGGAGGGAATGGATTCCTTTGGTTTCCCCTAAGATGGTTTTGAAAAAATATAATTAAACCATATTTAATCCCAGTAATTAAACTACATTTTTATTACTTTTTTTCTTGTCACTGTAGAAAAATAAGCAAAATCCAGTCATTAACTAGTTAAAAGTTACAGCTCTTTATTGGGAGTGGGAGGGTGGACAGCTGGTTGCTGAAGTGTGCCAAATCCCCCTGGACAATAGTCGACTGCTGGTGGGGTTAAGGATCAAAATCAAACTGAGCTGTGACTCAGTTTCCTGAGCTTTCTCACACTCTGCCCATTAACCGAATGTTTTTCTGCATGTGTGCCAGGAGTGCCTTTGGTAAGGCTAAATGGGTTTTGATGACGCAAACCGATCAGTTTTCTGCTTTAACTCTGTTACTGATCTAAGACTCCGTTCTGAATTACAGAAAATGCCAGAAACTTGAACATGTTAGTTCCATGTGTTATGTTTGTAATTGTGAGCTACTATTCATTATGTTAAACAAAAACATACTTTTCTATGTGATCAATGTCATATTTTTGCCTCCTGCTGTACTAAAACCCTAACCCACTCTGATGCGTTTATTTCTTTCCCTCTGTGGCCACTGTTGTTAAAATCCACACTGCACTTCTTCCAGCCCCCGCTGATCAGAGGTTATAAGAGGCGTTTTTCAAACCAATATGGTTTATTTAAAAGACAGACCGTGGAGGCGCCCTGTGCAGGTACAACCCAGGATGGGAGCAGACCTTTTAGATCCAAGAGGTCGTGTCCTGTAGCACAGAAAAGGTGCAACTAAGAACAAGGTAAAACCAGGGTTAACACCAGTTTGGCATGTCAGAGATGTAGAGCACTAACATCATCAAAGGGACTAAAATCTGAGGCAGACGCAGCTTTCTTCCTGCTAGATGCATAAGTACTGTATCTGACTAACATGTACATGTCAGCATCATTAGCACGCTAATGTTAGCATTTCAGTTTTATATCCTTGTGTTTATTCTGGTTGGTAATTTGAAATCATTCCAACTGACTTCAACGTTAATTTTTTGCTTTCCAATTAGCAGAAACTAGCGCGTTTTCCTGTATTAATAAATAAAGCCATTTTGCTCAGTTTGCTGTTTTTTTCTAGGTTTTGGTAAAGGCCACATGTTAGTTTATGTTTGATATAACACTGCAGTCCATGTAGCATTTTAGTGAGAAGTTGTTCAAATTTACAACAAAGCTAGAAAAGTGGGGCGTTTGTTCAACTTCAAGGGTTACCTTATAATATTATGTGGGTCAAGCATGTAACACTGAACGCTATGAGATAGTGGCTGGAATATTAGTACTGTACCAGTATTAGTGGGAAAAATATTCCTCTGTATAATTTGCTTATGTTACTGCAGACAGTGTTAGAGATACATATGCCTATCACTAAAATGTAAATCTATTTAGTTGTGTCGCTGCAGTGCCACCAAAAACCATAGGGTCTATGGGCTCTATACTCCATATACACTAGTTCTGTAGCCAGTTATTACTGCTGCCCTACCTGACTGCTACAACTGTCTCTGGTTGTCATGACCACATAGTTTCACAGACAGGGCAGGAGGATGAAGAGGAGCAGAGGGAAAAGAGGAAGAGATAATGCATGAGTTTGTTTTGACTCTCACTTTGCCCTTGGTGGTTGAAAATTAGAGGGAGAAGTTAGTTAATGCAGCTTTAAGCTTCTGATTTTGGCTGGCACTGCACCAATAGGGTGTTTTACAGGCTAGCAGTTTGCATTTTGATGTCACCACATGCCCTCTCAGCCTCTTCAGGACAAAGGTCATTGTCCGTTGTTCCACTGGGGCTCTGTGAATGTGTTTTCTCTGGTTTCTCACAAACTTTACTTTTACTGCTTTCACTAGAGGATGAAAAGAAGTGTGCCTCATTACCTATCATGTTTATGTCCAGACTTCTCACACTGCAGCTCCTGAAACTGACAAATAGACCTAAATTCTGACTCAGACTCAGAGATTTGTTTTTCTGTAAAGTGTAATTACAGACAACACACAGAAAAGTCTCCACACTTTGGTCGCTCGTGATGATATAAGTAGAGTGACATTCATGTCAGCTCCCAAATCTCTTTTAATGAACGTGAAAATATATGTTCAGATGTGAACTAAAATAAAGTTGTATGATGAAATGTACGATTTCAAGCGTCAAATGCTGATGTTTGCCATTAAACTATATAGTGATGTTGAAGCACTCTTTTGGTTATGTTTTGTTAATTTGATGTTAGAACAATTTAATGCAGAGATTAATAAAGTACTCCATAAATCTATTTATACATCGGTCTATGTGAATGTCACTTTTGGCTTTTTCTCGTTAGTCACAGCGAATCGTCACACTGACAATTCACATGTTGACATTTGGCACGTGTTTTACACTGGATGCCCTTCCTGATCACTGAACCCAGAGCGCTGCACCCTAACCACTAGTCTGTCAGGGCCCCCTCAGAGCGCACAGCGATGAACAGGGAAGGCCAGGCTATGCAATAGCATGGCCAAAACACTCAGAGGGAGCAGCCCCCTCAAAAGTCTCTCTCTCTCTCTCTCTCTCTCTGTGTGTAACATACTTGGCCAATAAAGATCTTTATCCTGATAGACTGATATGTTACTCTTACCTTAATGTTTTTAAAAAACCATGGAGCTACCAGTGTGCAGAGCTTCTGGTGCAAACATGATTCCCATTCTGTGCAATTAAAGTTGCTCACCTGGTGCATTTATCCAGGTCCCTGGTGCCAAAAGCTTTTTTTGTATGTATATGTAGTATATATTCTATGCATACAGTGCATACAAATGCATGTGCATCATAGCCAGAATATACAATTACTTTGCTATAACAGATTACAGTATGTGATTTATGTCACGGTAGTTAGAAATAAAGGAGCTTCACCGATATATGCATTGTGAATTTAACTATGATATCTGACATGTGCAAAACCCAGCAACCAGAAAAAGTATAGGCAAAACTGATGGTAGAGCAATACAGATTTAAATGTTAAGTTAAGAGATGCCACTTTCAGTAGTTTTCCACAAAGGTAACAGCTGATGAATTAGCTACTTGTAAACTCACATACTGGAGAGCAATATGTTTATTTGTCAAACTATTGCTGTTACATGCAGAAATAGAGTATGTCTCACTGACCCCCTAATGCTAGTGTAACATTTTTTCAGTGAGTACATAGCTATCAACTAGTTGCTTCAGATCTACAGTTAATTACTAGCAGAGCTCCACCCAGCTTTCACCCAGACAGGCTGCATTTCATCTTGTGAACAACAGAATGCTAACGTCTGTGTTTATGAAGCTCAACATGTTTCATTTTTTGGTGAAATTGTCAGAAATTCAATGATATGTTTATTACAGAGGTCCTAGTTAAAGGTGATGTACTGGACTGGGTTACATTCAGAGGTGCAACACAACAAACAGTTTGATCACCTTTATGTGAAGATATTCCATAAAATGAAGGAACTGAGGTGATTTACAAATAGCCCTCACTTTTGCTTTGAGGAGATATTCTGAATCTTTTTTATAATGGAGGTCTATAGTGAGCTGGCACTCTCTCTGGAATTTGCCACTTCATTCAAAAACCATGCATGCTATCACAATAACAATGCCATTTTCTGATTCCTCACAATTTTTGCTACCGTTTTAATGTATAATTTGTGTGTGGAAGCTTAAGGTTAGCAGAATAAGAGCAGAAAACAAGCTATGCTGACTCAGCATCCACACAATTAAATTTGCTGTTGCTTTTGTTTCCCATCAGAGCAAGAATTCTCATTGGGAGCCATGTTAGAACTCATCACTGTATATTCTCTGGTTGGATAGCCATATATTGCTGTTTGCAAGTTAACTCACTGGCTGATTTTTGTATATAAGGCCATTTTAAATTTGTTCTCACACTATCTGTGTGGATTTATTTATTTAGTTTGTGCCTTGTAATATGATCTCAGATCCCAGGACTTTGTGTTCACACTGTCCCAAAGACTCACACTGAATTTGAAAAAAATGCCCTCGAATAGAGCATTGGGTGAATGTTAACCATCAGAGAATTAGAATCTATTGGAAAGTATAATAATTTTTATAACTAGGCCTACTGGGCCTATAAGCTATTGTGTACCCATGTGGCTTTATACAGAATGTCATTTCTGTGTTGATGATGCTCCCTTATAAATGAGATTAGCAACCCCAATGGGATCTAACCTAAATTAAATAATAGCCTACAAAAACAAAAACCAATAGTCTGGTAATAATCTGGCAGAGTAGTTAGTATAGTATCATATTGCAATAGTTGTTAAATAAAAGGCACCTACAAGCAATAGCATCTGAACATTACATTCTGCTGCGCTATTATTGCTTCTCTTGCCTATAGGCAGAGCCTTGAAACTGTGGCACTGCTACTCTTCTTCTTTCAGCTGTTCCCGTTAGGGGTCGCCACAGTGAATCATCCGTTTCCACCTAACTCTATCTTTGGCATCCTCTACTCTCACCCCAGTTAACTTCATGTCCTCTTTTAGCACATCTGTGTATCTCCTCTTTGGCCTTCCTCTTGACCTCTTGCCTGGCAGCTCCATCTCCAACATCCTTCTACCAGAAAAATCCCTTTGTTTTATTCTGGAAAACTTTATGTTTCACACTAGTATTTTATATGCACAACTCCTACACCGTCATCACTCTGAAACTATGAACAACTGCTTCATTATTGGTCTTACTGCCGAACATGTTCCACCACATCAGTCAGGGCTGAGAACACCTTGACTGGGGCATGCTTGGTGACCTTCTGCTCCCATACCAGCTGCTCTAATGGCCTGTGTGATCTGCTGGGTGTGTTTGACTCCCACCTTCACAGCATGTTCTCAGCTGATACCTCAGTCATCACTGACAGACAGAGTCACATGATAGACAAGTGCTGTGTTCTGCTATCATCAGACAGAGTGAAGAAAAGCCAATTGCCTGTGATACTGAGCTTAATGAAGCTGTTTTATTATTAATGCAGTCGTCTGTGTTTCTTATGTTTTCAAAGGTGTTTTTTTTTTCTCCATCAACCCAGAGAAGGGCACTAAAGTGGAGAAGACGAGCACAACTCGTCTTCACGTGAACCCAAGAGTCCTTACTTTGATCCAGGAGCTTTCAGATCACGAGTGGCGTGATGTCTGAATATGGACTAAACACAGTGAGATTTGTGACCCACTCACAATTTAAGATTTTTTTTCCCGGGCGCATTATCTGCTCAGTTCTTCAGGCTGGAGAAGCAAGTAAAAGTCTGACAAAATTGTTGATGTATGTATTCTTACATTTATTAAGAAAACCCACTTGTCCTCAGGAGATTTTTGAGGTCTTCTCCCTCTCTTTATCCATCTGTCCCCTTTCACCTTGAATAAGGTGATCACTAATGTCATTGCTCTCTATTCTAAAATTTGTAAAGTGCATATTACAAATATGTGGAGGAATGACAGACTTTTTGTTCAGTACTTTGAGCTCAATAAAGTCTTGAAAACGTACGTTATTACTTGATTTGTTTATTCTTTTCATATACTATGTGCTAGGTTGACTCTGAGCGGCCAAGAATGTAGGAGACAGACTCGAAAAAGACATCAGGTTTTCTCAAATCAGTCATTTATTTTAAACAAGTGCCAGCAAAGTACACATGCCAAACAAAATCACTAAACAAACTAAATGGTTTAACTTCACATAACTGAAGAAAACTCAACTCAACGCAACTTACAGGCACGTGCACACCACTACACTTAGACTGCCATACTACCAGCTGCTCCACCTCAGCTGATTAAGTAGCTCCTGGTACCAATCAACCCTATGACATCCTTGATGACATCAGAGAGCGTACGAAATGAGGAAGTGATTAACCTAGTAAATACAATCACACATTTAACACACAGGTTAAGGCATTAGGAAACATACATGATTTAGCCTAGGGACAAGTGGAGTGTTCTCACCCACTTTGTCACATACTACCTTTGCTTTTCAGTTTTTAAATGCTTAATCTTTGTACATTGGATTACATCTTTCACATTTCTGGGAAAAGCCAAACACTTGTAAGAAGGTAGTGCAGGTAGTAGTTGTAGTATAGAAAGTGTTTCTATTTACCACTGAACAACAATTGTAACAAGGGGATAGAGAACTACTGTCATACAGTTTCACAATTTTTATTTGAGACTATTATATAGGAGTAATAGAACAAGATTTTATGCTTTCAAACTGCAATGAACACATTTTACAGAGAATTCAATTGCATGATTTAGATGTAAAATTGTCTTTAATACTGCAAAATACATTGTCATAAAGAATTATTGCATAAAATTTTCAGAACAATGCAGTTAAAAGACAGTATTATAATGAAGTATTTACAGTTGAGTTTTGTTGTTTGGTATTTTACAGTGAAATTGAATTAGTTTTCATGTACAATAAGCAACAACTGCATGTAAATCTTACAGCTAATTCAACAGAAAAGGGCAGTTAGATTTACCCATTTAAAATGTCAAATTTGTTTGTAATTTAAAATGGTTTTAAAATTTACAGGTTGTCCTGTAAAGCCCACTCGTATCGCCCTGCGCTCCCCAGGTTATGTGGCGTGGCTATAATAACACTACCAGTAGTGTTATAGCCCACACGTGCTTTACCCAGAGGAGCCCACCTCTGGCTAAAGTCTGTGCTTCGCCCGGGGCAGGCCAGCCCTGGTTGAAACACGGCCTTACCCCGAGAGGTCCACCCCTGGTTAAAGCTGACTTCACCCAGAGGAGTCCACCTCTGGTTAAACTAAATATAGTCATGTGCCTAAATCCAAAAAGACCATTTGAGTGTTCATGTTGAACATGTTGAAGTTTTGTTTTTCCTTTTGGTTTGACTGATTGCATGTGATCAGAGTGACCTAACTTCATCAAGCATCTTAAAGCAGCCACATCAAATTGTACTTAGGTTAGATTTTCCGCATATAGGGATACACAGTTACTACATGAGCTCCACTTAATCTTGATACCTGTCATTCATATTTTCTATAGAAAACACTGTGATTTAGGTGAGAGTAAGCCAAATACATGAAAGAAGAAAGTCTCTTGTTCTTCATCATATACAGGACAGGTATAAAGGAAAATGACTGGAGAACAACCTTTTTAGCTGGCATTGTTTGTTTATTCAATAAGGCACAATGAGCCACAGAAAGTTTGAAAGCATCAACAAGAGGTGATGATACATCACAACAACAACTTGTAGCTACAAGGTACTCTTCTCAGAGAGATTAAAGGAACAACTGTCTTTATAAAAGACAAACAGGACAGGACACAGTTGAGAACACAGTTCTTATGTTACTTTGTAAATTTTCATCCAAACGGATTTAAAATTTTCATTTCATTACCAAAAAAGAAACAATAGTAAAAACTGACCTTACAACAGATCACCTTGTTCTTAAAAATCACAAAATGTAAAAATTACATTATCACTTTAAAACAGTGATGTGAAACCAGCTTTTTACAGTAAAAGGACCAACAGTGATCTTAAAACATCTGTTTCCAGTGATCACATAACATGAGGAAAAGTCCAATTTGACAAAATGTCCATAAAGAGTCAAAGTTTGATCAAAATGATCAATATCAGTCAAAAGGAAACCTATATCACTGTGGCATTATATTTCACTGCTACATGATGCACAGTAAAGCATAAAAGTATCACAGGAAATTTGTGATAGAAAAAGCATAAACATCTGGATCTTACAACAGATCAGTTTTGACTAATCAGAAAGATTAAAGTGAAGTCATGTGACATTTAAAACATTTGATCACAATGATCAGTACCAGTCAAGAGGTAACAAACCATCATAAGCACCAAAGTACCGTAGCATATAAGACTACTAGTACATGAAGTAGAGTGAGGTATAATCATAATTGCTGATGCAATTGGTTGATTCATGCAACATGCATGACAAAATATTCCTTCTTAACTTAAAAGATATTGTTGCTGTTATTTCATTAAATGTCATGTTGGAAAAAATACAATACACAACCTTCTGTTCATACAGAAGAACAAGTCTATGACATTTCAAAGAAACCATTTCAGTGATCTTTGACCAATGTGGTCGCCTCAGTTTGTCTGGTAGTAAGTCCAGTGTGTAGGTGTCTACCACGGCCTCCAGGGGGCGATGTTGACTGGACTCCCCTCTTTGCTGATGCTCTTCTGGACTGTGGAGCTCAGAGGACAGAAGTCTGCCTCTCTCAGGTTCTTCTCAGAGGAAGACTGCAGCTTGTTGAAGTCGCTCAGCAGTAATGTCTGCTGTTGGTTCTGCTGCTGCAGCTGTGTCAGGAAACAAACTGTCATCTCCAGGATGTCTGCTTTCTCCAGCTTGGAGTCTGGCTGCTGTTTGAGGAACTCTGGACCCAGGAGAGACTTGAGCTGCTCAATGCTGCTGTTGATTCGCTCTCTGCGTAACTTCTCCACCAGAGGCTTTCTGAGCTACAGAGAGAAGAACAAAGTCATTTATAAAACCTTTTCTGTTGTAAAGTGTGAACATGAGCACAAACAGCCTCTCATGCATGATGTTTAAGTCTCCTTGAATCTTCAGTTTACCTTGTGGGTCAGAGTCAGGTGCTCCTGAGAACTGGTCATCGCTGCAGTGATTGTAGGGGCCATGTCTGGATCTCTGTGCTGTCCAGGTCTCTGTAGAGAGAATCTGATCTCTGCTGGCTCCATCCCTCCTATTTATAGTCCCACATCTCCATATGAATGTGTGGGTCTTGGTCTAGTTGGACTTTCTCACAGTCTCAGCCAATCAGAGAGCTTGATGACACAATACGGCATGTGGAGCAGCAACATGCTGAATGGTGTTATTGCCCCAGGACAATGGTAAGATCTCAGGGGAACAGGTGGAGGACTGGGGGTGATGGAGAGAGACTCACAGAGCCCTGTGTGAATCTGGGAAAGCGGTGACCCTGGGTACAACATCTAAAAGTTTCATTGCTGTATATGCAATTTACCTAAGCCTTCAAAGTTTTCTTGTAATGAAAGCAGTTATTTGTCAGTCACTGGAAAACAACATTAAATGTCCATCTTTATATTTTTATTTTAAATTTTATACTAGGTTCCTGGTGTCCAGATGTGACAGGTGTGTCCTGTGTATTGTGGTTGAGAGCTGGCATGAGCAGAAAGTTGCTCTCAGTTTCCCACACTCAGTCTTTGATCAGGTCAGTGCACTACATAAGAACATTGAAAGGAGGCTTTGTGATGAATGCTGGTCGTGTGCTGTCATAGAGACAGAGCCTGACGTCATCGGCCATCTGGAGGGAATGGACCCCATTGGCTGACTCTCAAGTTTGGTATTTTTTAAAAATCTAATCATAAAATATATCAAGCTGTATACATCAGCTGTACTAAATTGTTACTCATACATTTAAGGAAATTACAAAACCTGTCAAAATAGAACCTTTTTAAGTAAATATTACAGCTTTATACATGAGAGTGGGAGGATGAACAGCTGGTTGCTGAAGTGTGCCAAATCCCTGTGGACAACAATCGACTGCTGGTAGAGTTAAGGATGCAAATCAAACTGTGACTCACACTTTCTCACACTCTGGTTCATGTTTGCCCTTGTTAGACAGGAGTGACTTTGATAAAGCAGGTTTTTTTGTTTGTTTGTTTGTTACATTTTTTTAGTTGCCTGCAGTAAACTTTTGTGTCTTAGGTTTTTATTAAATATTCTTTAGGTTTCAATTTTGATCCCACCAAATTCCTTGTTAACCTCCCCAGGACAACAGCTGTGATCTGTCATCCCTTCAAGGCTCTGTGAGTGAGTTTTCTCTGGTTTCCCACACTCTCTCCTTTCACTGGTTTCACTTAGTGGATCAATGGATTTGGGTTATTATACTCAATGGCGGTTCTACATTGAATTACTGCCCGGGTGAGACCCCCGTCTGACCGCAATGTCACAGTTTTAAATTCAAGACTTTTACTTTGAAGGGCCGACTCCCGTCCAGTTGAACCAGTCCACCACCAGGACCGTAACAGGAGCAGCTCGGTGCCTGTGGTGTCTGCGGAGCTGCTGTCCACATCCACTCTCATCCAGTCTGCACTGCACTGGGATCACAACATCATGTGATGATCAAACCCGTTAGGCTTTTTAATCCGGCCCGCCGAACTTGTCCACATTATATTATTAAATTATATTATCATTAAACCTCATTTGTTTTGCCTTTTCCCTGCAATGCCCGCGTTTCCCCAGTAGATGGTAGATCACTGCATCATTCAATAGGAATCTCTGTGTAAGTCTGTATTGCAGCTTGATCATGTCGTGAATCCAGTCTTAAAACTTGTTAACTTTATACGAGCAAGGGGACTTCAGCACCGTCAGTTCATTACGTTCCTGGAGGAAACCGGTGCGGATCACCAGGACTTACTTTATCACTCTCATGTCCGCAGGCTAAGTTTGGTCAAAGTGTTTCAACGAGTGTTAGAGCTCAAAGAAGAGATTAGTGCATTTTTTGAGTTAATGGGGAGATCCGAATTTCCTGAGCTGAGCGACAAGAATTGGCTTTGTGACTTTGGGTTTGCTGTGGACATTTTTCACACATGAATGAGCTGAACGTGAAGCTACAGGGGAAAGATCAGTTTGTGCACGACATGTACACAAATGTGAGAGCCTTCGAATCCAAGCTGACTTTATTCTCCAGACAAATTTCAAAAAAATCTTTTGCTCCTTTTCCCACACTAGCCATGCAGAAAGAGGCCACCCGAAATCACTGGACGACCTGGACGGAGAATTCTGCTGTTGGTTTTCTGATTTTGAAAAAAATTGACAAGTCCCCTGTACACACACAGTATAGATAACGGCTTTCATCAAACTCTATTTGACAGTTCTAGGTGAAAGGTTATCCAATCAGAAGCTTTGTCCCACCCCAGAGCCCGAAAAAAGTCACCATGCAACTGTGCAGAATTCAAAAGCCACCGAATGCTTCGCTTCGTGGTGAATTGAAATTATTGTCAGGGTATGTCGGGTACGTGTTTCAGTATACAACCAGCGAGCTGGCCCTGTACCAGCTGAGAGAGGGTGAAACTTTCACTCCGGAGGCGCTGAGGACTCCAATCACGGCGAATGATTGGGGCGTCCTGAGGTGCATAGTGATGGAACATCTCATTGAAAGCTACCAAGATGCTAATGATGAGGAAGAGGATGAGGAGGAGGAGGAGGAAGAGAAGGAGAACCGAGACCCAGCAAATAAGAAAAGACGATATCCTGCAGAACAGCCTGAAAACGCCCGCGACCCGCTGACCAAAGTGATGAGGCAGGGCTAGAGCTTCATGGCTGGCGGCAGCAGCAGCACCCCGCAGGTGAGAGCTGATTCCAGGATCTTTAAAGTCATGTGGGAGACAAATGGCTGCAGTTCGGGGAGATGGTATTACAAAGTTGTGGCGCAAGGGCTAGGGGATAAAAACGGAGTAATGAGTATGTACAGGTTCAACACAGAATGTGGTGTATTTCAGGAGACTCTGAACCTGCGCTGTATGGAGATTTTTAACAGGTGGGGGGACGAGATTACCACGTTATTCCGTGCCAGCCAGCAGTAGCAGGAGATTGTAGTGTTGAAAAAGGTCCTGTTTGCATAACCACACCCCCTGCAAACTTCCAGCCGCCCCCCTCAGCCCTGAAATAAATAGAGATGGAAGTGTTTCAGCAACCACTCCGCTCCAGCGACCAAACTCTTTTACGTTTTTTTCATCAACAATGAATCCTTCCAAGACTGAACCTGCTGCTCCTCAGCCCTCTCCCGCTTCATCCATGGACTCTGAATTCGAATATCTGCTCCAGCCTATAAGCAGCAGCAGCGAAGAGGAGGAAGAGTCGGAGGGGGAGGAAGAGGTGGAGGAGGAAGACAGCAGCCAGCACAGCGATGACAGTAGCCAGAGGGAGGAGGAAGACAACAGTCAGCAAAGAGATGACAGTAGCCAGAGCAGCGCCAGTAGCACCCCGAGCAAGGATAACAATGAGGAGAGAGAAGC
>NW_018127881.1:6407926-6408122 GCF_001952655.1 Monopterus albus
CCACCCCTCACGGATCTTGACACGGTCCATGAGGAGCCTGAAGCGGAATGTGGCCACGAGCTGGACGGGGGTATGTTCAAACTGTTTTCTGACATTGTCAAGTGCCTCGTCACCCGCGTCTTGTACGCTGCTATTCGGGACCACAACGAATATCTGTGTTACGGCTGGAAGATTTTTTTTTCGACGGCCAAGCACC
>NW_018127881.1:6409507-6411284 GCF_001952655.1 Monopterus albus
ATTGTATCAGTATGGGCTCAGGACCGGAGATTTCCAGCTGTGCCAGCCTGCACTCTGAGCCTCCTGCCACCCACAGACCGGTCTACTTTGAAAGAGGTAAGCAGGCGCCTGTTGATTTTATCCAAAGTTCTGCATATTGGAAAATCTAAATTAAGTGGGTGGGAGAGAGGTAAGGAAGTTTCAGGACAAACACTTTGTAAAAATTATTGAAATAATATTTTATTTACAAAGACATTAACAGATCAAAATTAAATCCTGATCAGGCTTGCAAAAGTGTACTGAGACATGAACAAGTAAGATTAAGGCATGCAGAAATTTACAAGAGTGTCCAATTGACATGAGTAATTTCTTTACAGGGTAGAACCAAAATTAATTAATCCTCGCCAGGATTTGAACCTGGTACTTCCATCAAAGATGACAGATGTGTTACCAGTACACCACAAGAGTTCAAGTGCACCTCAGGACTCAGCCAATAACCATATCAGTTTACTGTATCTGTGCAACTTCAAGATAATCCAGGTTTAACATTAACTGACTGACAGTCTGTAGCCGGGATCGCAGTTCTGTGTGGTTTTAAAGGAGTTGGTTAAAAATAAGACACTGTGGAGTTTCAGGATTTTTATTATCTATCTGTCAAAATGTTCCAGCACTGACAGGTGATCCAGCTGTGGAGCGGTCCTTAGTAAATGATAATCACTGGAGATGTCATGTCTAGGGCAGGGAGTTTCATTTCTAATAAATTGGATCCTTTTCCTGCTCTTTATACTTTCTCAGCTGTACATAGAAAAGATAAAGACAAGGAACAGAAATGGATGAGTGCCAGAAAGCTGAACTCCACCAAGTCCTTTCTCACTTTATTTTTTTGATGACATGCTCACAATGACATGCCAAGCTCACCACCGTTGTGTTTACATGCAGCCCTTTGCTCTAAAACCATGTACCACTAAAACTTATTCAACAGCCAGCTATTACAGCAGGTACTGCAGCTATTACAGCAGCTTACCGTAGCTATTCCAGCAGCTATTACTTGCAATCTTCTGTCACAAAATAAGCATAAGCATAAACTTTATTGCCAAGTATTTCAAGAACACAAGGAATTGGACTCAATGCCCCCACAATGTGCACAACATAAAAACTAAATAAATACACAATATGTACAGTACACTACAGTAACGTTAGCGTGTCTAACCTTCGTCAAATATACTAACGTTAATGCTATGAAGCTCCATTATTTGGTTCACATATGAACACAGAGATCACTCATTATTATAACGTTTATTTATATAGACAGACCCAGTATTATTAGCCATGTACCTGGTAGCAACGATAAACATCACTGATCACGTTGCGCTCACAATGTAAACACAAACTGTAATGATAACACGCCACTGTATTTAGAATGTTGGTTATTTCACTGAGCGACCTTCTGTCTCAAAGTACAGTACAGTGACAACATTAGCGCGTCTAACCTTACCTTCGTCAAATATACTGTCTTAATACACAATGAAAAAACAAAATAAAAAAACAGTGTAGCCTACCTGAAAGATCCGGTTCGATGCTCCCTTGTCACAAAAGCTAAGTAAAGGAACAGGTCTGTAATTTTTACATGTTACAATGCACAAACCAACATTCAAAATTTTGCGCCCAGTGGCTATGGGCGTGCCCATTCACAGAGTGCGCGCAGCAAATAGTATTGTGACGACCTACGTCGGCTATTGGGGAGGGGTCTGGTGGCAGCGACATAATGCATAGGGGCATCCTGGGAGTTCAGTAATTA
>NW_018127882.1:0-2304 GCF_001952655.1 Monopterus albus
ACGAAGGAGTCCATCTTTCTTCATTTTTTTGCTGATTTATTTAAACCACAAGCAAAATTACAAACACGACCCGGGTTGTTCTTTCTTCCACAGACACACACACACTCTGGCTGCTGGAGCGAGAAGCCCCAGAAGAAGGAGCCTGATACATTTATCAGTTTTTGGGCTAACCCCTTACACAGATGAAGTCAGTCCGCAGACTCCATCTCTTATCTAGAGCTCCACAGGCTTGGAGCAGCTGGTCATAACAAAATGAAGAATTTCAGGTGTGTGTGTGTGTGTATGTTGTCACGTGGTGTGTAGCTAAAGCATTCATTTATTTATTCAGACATAATATTCTAACACAAGATTTAATACAAGAAAACAATTGGTGTCATGGTTCACTTTTCAGAATCAACATTCTGTCTGCTAACCTTTAAACAAAACAGACTAGAGCAGACTTTGAATCTTACTAAATTGCATTACTAACACATTAAATTCTCGCCATTACTAATATCTAACACTGTTTTCACGGGAGTTATTTACCCTCATCATCTTTTGGCTTTGTAACTCAACATAATCAAAGAATTCTAATCTAAAACAATACAATAACCAACTCTAATAATCAACAGATGCCTACATTTGCCCTTTACCTTTGTTAGATTACATTACACAACTGTATTATGCTAATTTTTTGCTAGACAAAAAAAACAAAAACAAATTTACAAATGAAGCAAGATTTTTCACAACTGCTAATTTTTATTTGAACCTCAGTAATTTCAAACATTCAGGACATTTCAAACTGTTGTTGAGTAAAATTATTAACAAAGTGTTATGTTTGAGTGTGGTGTGGACCCCAGATGCAGACAGAGACCAGGAGGAGTGGGAGCTAAAGAAAGTGGTTTAATGAATACAACACATGTAATGCTGGGTGGCAGGAAGACGAACAGGCTCCAGTTAGGCAGGGAGAGCAGGAGGAACCCAGGGGGGACGAGGAGGAGACGACCACTAGGGAGGAGGAACCACGAGACGAGGCGGAGACCACCAGGGAGGAACCACGAGACGAGGCGGAGACCAGAGAGGACAAGGAGGGATGAGGTGGAGAGCAGAGAGGACCACGAGGAGACCAGCAGGAGACCAGAGAGGACCACGAGGAGACAGGCAGGAGACCAGAGAGGACCAGGAGGACAAGGAACCAGGAGGACGAGCAGACCAAGAAGGACGAGGAGACCAAGGAGGGACGAGCAGGAGAGCTGGCAGCAGGGCAGACACAGGACCCAGAAGGCGAGCAGGAGAGCCGGCAGCAGGGGAGACACAAGAACCAGAGGATGAGCAGGAGAGCCGGCAACAAGGTGGACACAGGAACCAGAAGACGAACAGGAGAGCCAGCAGCAGGATATCAGGTAAGCTGGGATATGAAGCTCTGGCGGCCTGAGTGGCACTGGCAGTCGGAGCAGCGCTAGCCAAGTGGCGCTAGCAGTCAGAGAAGCAAACAAAGGAACACGGAATAGCAGGTAGCAGATGGATGAACAGCGGACAGGAGTGCTAGCAGTTAAACGAAACACAAAGGCATGGAGTTAAGGACTTACACAGGACAAAACAAAAACAGCGACGGTGGCTGACTGACCAGGCGCAGAATACGTGCTGCTGAGTTTTCTGGCCAGTACACAACAACGGCAAATAGTGCACACAACAATTTGCGTGAAACAATATTAACTGCAATATTACTCCAATATTATACTAAGCACACTAACTTAAAAAACGGCGACAACTCTAGAGTAACTATATGGCTGACTAGTATAGTCATACAACTTTACTTACGAGTTGCTTTTCAGTACCTGTTTAATAAAAAGATGCTCAACATCACATTAGAACTGTAATTCATATCTGCTACGATTTTATTCACAAATGGCCAAAATCGTTCTTTTAAAATTTTCATTAAAAACTTTGTCGGAAAGAAAAAAGGCGGAACTCAACCCCTAAGCCACTGTAGCACCCGGACAACGGACAGCGCGCAGGAATAAGTTTGTGCAAGTGTTACTGTTTTGCTAACGAGCTTTGAACGTGAAGTGTGGAGGAGCGTGTGAACACTTCGTAGCCCATCACCAACAAACTGACGTTAGCGGAGCAGCGAACGTAGGAACAGACGAGCAGTTCATCAACACACACTGCAGCACTTCGGTCAAACTGGTGAGACAAAGAAAGGAGGTGGTTTCTACAGACTTGTGTCTGTTTTGGATCACGTTGGCTTTCTCTGCTAGTAACAGACGCTGTTCTCAGATCGTTTACTTGAGTAAATTAGGAGTACCACAGTGTAAAATACTC
>NW_018127882.1:2867-3329 GCF_001952655.1 Monopterus albus
CTTGGATTATATAAAAAATAACCGTGCTGGTTTATTCAGAGGATCACAGGTAAAATTAACATTACACGTCCAGATCTCTCCCACCACCAAACCTGCGCGCAGGCAGCATGGAGATGAAAGACCCTGAACCAAAGAACCTATATAATTTTAATCACTTGGTTGGGATAGCCCATTCTACACAGGCACGTCAAACCGAGACATCACCTGATATGCCAGCTCGCAGCTGACCATAACAATAGTCAAAATATGAAGAAAGTCAAGGTGTGTGGCTGTTGATTTGTGGTGTGTATCTAAGAACATTTTGACATGACATTTCACATAAGAAAATATTATGATTACCATTACAGTTAATAATAACAATCACCTCCTGCCTGCAGACTTCTCAATCTAGTCGACCGTGGCCTAGATGCAGCCTGCAGAGCTCATGCCACTGACTCATAATTTAGCAGCCAAGTTAATCTG
>NW_018127882.1:22200-31854 GCF_001952655.1 Monopterus albus
AAAAATTCTGAAGAGAAGCATGAATGCGCTTGAAGAACTGAACATTTTGATAACTGAAATTATGCTGAAGTAGAATTTTCCCATTCATTTGAATGGGGCAAGATTTTCAAAATAAAGCTAAATTTTTCAAAAGTATGAAGTTTAGAAAAATTATGAATAGAAGCATGAATATCTTTGAAGAGCTGAACATGTTATGGTAGCCCCCCTCACCAGGAGGGTGAGGGAGGACTGAGGTTGGACTCAAGTTTGCAGACCCAGGTGCTAGGGGGAAAAACATGACGGTTGCTGGTAAAAAAAAACAAACACTAAGTATCAAAAAGAACATAACAAAGTCCAAGTTTACATACACAGTCCGGGATGGGTGGAAATGGCTGAAGAAAGATGGGACAAACAGGTGAGTCCAGGGACTGACGGAAAAAGACCAAGAGGGCAGGAAGATGAAGACGGACAGGTGAAAGAACAAAAAGACCAACGTACACAATGCATCCACTGCACAGGGACTGTCAGCATGGACATCAAAAACGTCTAACCAAAAACACAGATAAAGAAAAACCCAACGTACTTACTGTAATCCACCGAACAGGAACTGTCAGCGCGGAAAAGAAAAGACGTCTTGGGAAATGCATAAATAATGTGGATAAGGTCCAGCCAAAACACACAGGAACTGTCAGCGTAGCATCTTACACACATACATTTACACGGTAGAAACATAACATTAATCACATACTTGGGGTAAGTAATGTTATATATGTTATGTTTAACTCTATAAAGCCCAACATATCCAAAAATAGCCAGAACATTCTAATTTTTTGGAAATTAGATGTTTATTAAACCTTTTAACAAAATCCAAAATAAAATTCATAATTTGAAATTCAAGATTCATGATTTTTATTTGCCATATATGCATATACAGACAGTCCGGGCATATAGGAATAGAGGTGCCATATTATTTAGATAATTTCTTTTGTATCACATTTGATACATGGGGCATTTTTGGCAATTTTTTTTGCTCAAAAACCTCACGTATCAAATATGATACAAATGGTTTTATGTAGTGTAGTGTAAGGTAGTGTAGCGTATAAGTAGTGTAGTAGAGTCAAGCCAAAATGCACAGGAACTGTCAGCGTAGCATTCAAACCACACCTATATTACGCGGTACATAGTTAATGTTCCGGCGACGATGGGTCTGCCAGCCGTATAAATAAGGAGGAGAAGGTAATCATCGGGATGCACCCCAGCTGTGTGCATCGACAAACCAGTCGCTAATTACTGGAATGCAACTCAGCTGAGGTGCAGAGTCCACAGGATCGAGAGAACAGAGGAGAGAAAGGCGGAGGAGAGGCAGCCTTGGCCGAGCGGCCCTGACAGAACATTTTGATAGCTGAAAGTATGCTGAAGTAGAATTTCCCCCATTCATTTAATTGGGGCAAGATTTTCAAAATAAAGCTAAATATTTCAAAAGTATGAAGTTTAGAAAACTTCTGAAAAGAAGCATGAAAGTCCTTTGAAGGTATGCTGAAGTTGAATTTCCTCATTGATTTGAATGGGGCAAAATTTTCAGAATAAAGCTAAGTATTTTGAAAAGTATGAAGTATAGCAACATTTTGAATGGAAGCATGAATGTCCATGGGGAGCTGAACATTTTGATACCTGATATAGTTGAAAGTATGCTGAACTAGAATGTTCCCATTCATTTGAATGAGGCAAAATTTTCAGAATAAAGCTAAATATTTTAAAAGGTATGAAGTTTAGAAAAATTCTGAATAGAAGCATGAATGTCCTTGAAGAGCACTCATGTCACACCAGTTTATAATCTGTGGCCCTGCAGTATCCTTCAGAGTGACATTGGAATATCCTGACAACAACTTCCCACCACAAGCACATTCCAGCCTGTGCTGGTCTGACTGACAGTAGACAAGGACAAACTAGCTGACAGTAACAAGGAGCAAAGCTCTGAGCTTTGAAAGGAACTGGACATTCAGTTGTTAAACTGTTTACATTGTGTGTGTGTGTGTCCATGTGTCACTGTGCCACTGTGTGTTACTGTGCATCATTGTATTGCTTGGATTGTATATGGGTTTTATTTTGTGTGTGCATGTTATTCTGTTGCTGTTTGTGTGTAAAAATAGCATGTGCATCGTTAAGTGACTCAGCAGTTTGAGGACACTACAGCAGATTTCAGTAAAACATGAGCTTCGAACGATTGACAATCGAAGAAAAACTGTAAGTCCTATTGAAGAAGTCTCTGAATTTCTGAATCGTTTTTTTCAGTGGCCATCTATGGCAGAGTGAGGCGACACGGTCTCTGGAATGTGCCACCTCATTCAAAAACATTTCATCCTATCGCAATCGTATTTTCTGATTCCTCACAATTTTCTCTACCATTTACATGTATAACTTGTATGTGAAAGCTTAAGGTTGGCAGAAAACAAGCTGAAAATTTGTGAAAAGGCTGCTGACTCGGCATCCACACAAAAGAACAGGATAACAATAGTGTGGCTGCTGACTCAGCATCCACACAATAATAATAATAAAGAACAGGAAACATAGTGTGAATGCTTTTCAGCATCCACACAATCACAGTAAGATAGGAAGGGAAAAATAGCACAAAAAACCTTTACCCTAGTGGGAAATTTTGGGTAAAATAGGGTATAGAATTTCAATTGCTGATGTATTTTGCTACCTGTGTAACCTACCTCTCCCTTCTGGTTGATGATGGGGGAAAAAAGCGAAATTGTTTTAAAAGTATAAATATTACAAACCATAAAAATACAATCACACATGTCCTTAAAGAGTTGAACATTTTGATACCTTAATGGCTTTTGCAGCTGAAAGTATGAAGAAATTAAGTGCCGAAAAACGGACGGAAGAAATCAGAAAAATAATAAACAGGATAACATAGTATGGAGGCACAATAAATAAAGAACAGGAGAGCATAGTGTAGACACAATGAGCACATTAATAATTTTACTTTTCTCATTAAAAGTTTGATTCCAATTTTTAAAAAAAAGTAAATGGCTTATTTTGTCAGATACATAAGGTTATATAAACAACTGGGTTTGTTTTCTAATTAGTTTTTCGAATTTTAAAGTGAAAATTTGATAATGAAGATTTTTTTATTACATATTATCATTAGCGGATTTAGACTGGACAGAGACTACATGGATTCTTTACCTCAACTCTAGCCTGTATCCACCTAATTTTCTTTCAATGATAATATTACTTTTTGCATTATTATCTTTGCAATATTACTTTTTACAGATAGCATTATATGGCCATATCACAGACACATACGTATTTATGATATGCTCAGTGAATATGCTCAGATAGTAAAACAATAGTTTGAATGGCTAATGTAAGCAGGAGGAATGGTTTATTTCTCTTTTCGGTCTTTTCCCACTCAAAAGAAACTGGGAGGAGAGGATTGCCCTTACTAAATATGGCGGTGTGTGGTGGCTTCACTGCCTGGGTAAGGTTTCTGTTGTATTTTCCGTGGGGAAGTGAAGCCTCTTTGCCAGCAGTATCTTTAACCTATGAACTTTTGAGTGTGCCAGTCCTCCGCCATATTGACTGTTGTCTTGACTGGAGGAGATAGAGAACATTTTGAGGTCCGAGAAGAAACGAAAGTGTGCACATAAAATCATCGAAACTGGTGCAAACTTGGAGAAAGCGTATCATAAAAACTGTTGTGATGGCAAGGAAGAAAAGCAAGCAGCAGGGGGTCGTCCAGAAGGAGCTTGTTCCTGGACAGCAGACCGTACCGAAGAGCTCTGTCTCTCCCAGCGATGCAGCTGGCGGTGGCGGCGGAGATGCTGAGCTGGATAGGCTGGCCACTACCAGGGCGAACCAGGTAGCTATTTATTTTATGTAGCTGGGTAGATCCTGCAGAGATGAAGTTGTATGCAGCCACTGGTTGGCGGAAAGCTATTTTAGTCTTAATTGAGCAGCCGTGGATGTAAAGCTTTACGTCGTTTGGTATGCAATTAAATAAATAATACGCTCAACGTAGCCAGCAGGATCGTCCCCAACAGTCGGCTCTGAAGCAGTGTGGCAAGCTTTACAGCCCATCTTCTCTGCCGGACAGATGACATTGCGCCTCAGACAGGTCGCCCCGTAACCAGCCTTAACAACTCTTCACCCGCCCAGCTAACGTTAGCTGTGAGGCTAACCGGGCTATCATCTCCAGCTAGCGTGCAGCAAACGTGCTTGATTGCTCCCTACACTTGAACCCATCCACGGAACCCACTCAGCCACTAGCTAGCTAGCTAAAAGAGATAATAGGTTCGGAACTGGGGTAGAAAACTCTCAGGTTTGAGTTGTTTATTCGACTGTATCATAACTTATTTTATTTTATTGCTGCAGCCTGCTCAACTTTCGGAGGCGCGAGCGTTAATGTCAAAAGTTTCAATGCATGCAGTTATCATTTAATGATGCCTGAGTTAGCATCAAAATATAAGCTAGTTATATTATCTGTCTAAGTTGATGGTAACCACTAATCTCAAAAAAGAGAGTTTGGCACTGTACGCTGGAAGTGGGCCATTGTCACCTGCTGACCTTTCATCTGACCCCTGAGCCCTAACTTACAACCTGACTGACAGCTGTTTGGACTGAGTAATTGCATTTTATAGCGCATGTGTAAGATGCCCGTCTGGACACGTCTCACAACTAGAAATAAAATAGGCAGTTGAATAACCTGGTTGTCTTTCTAAAATGTAATGTCTTGGCTACCTTGTAAAATAAAGAACATCCATATAAAATGGGAAACGACTATCCATGCATACCATTTTATTTGATATATTTAAGTGAAACAATACAATTTAAAAGTCCTTGCCATACATTATGTATTACTCTGCATTCTACTGAGCTACCTGTGTCCACTAAACTGGTGTGTCTATGCACAGTCATTGTTAATAGTATTCATAATTACCTGTTTGACTGCTTACTTTATTCATTTGGTGTTGATGTGTATTGTATAAATAACCTTTAGAGAAATCTGGTCTGGAAGACCCTATTTTTTTCTAGTGTTAATCAGCAAAATTGTGTGTTACAAATCACAGTTTATCTGGTAATCACAGGCTAATAATACTTGACCTCTTTAACCTCTCTTTGTCTCCCCAGCCTATGCACACTTGTTGCCTGCTGTGCCACCGTGAATTCAAGGACTGGGGAGCAAGCTCTTTGAACGGACTCCCTGTGGGCCATGGGACCAAGCTGGCTGATGCTGTGCCAGCGCTCTCCCAGGCCTTACTGCGGGAGACACCAGGGCGTAAGCTTGCTGATGCAGTGCCGTCGCTGTCTCAGTCCCTGTTGGGAGAGGTGCCTCTGTGGATCTGTCAGAGTTGCTGCAAGAGTGTGGAAGAGGAAGAGAGGCGGAGCACCCAGGAGCAGCCGACGCCGGTAAATAGAAGTGGACCAATTTGGAACATCTGTCTTGGTCCTTTTCCTGACTTCTTTTTTACTACTATTTAGTTCAGCTCTGCTTGTGTCGACCGAGGTCGCCTCATCTTTATTCATCATACAGGGCATTACATTTGCATGTACTTAATCACTAAGTAAATTACTCAATCTAAATTTTACCCTGGAGTCAGTAAGTTTTAATACGTTTTCTTCTTTTTGTCTGGTTAAAAGCAACTTATTTTGTCTTTCTGTCTCTGTGGGATGCGTAAGACAGCCAGCAGCTATTACCTTTGCTTTCTGTTTTGACAAACATATTTTAGATGAAATGCAAATTTTGAAGACTTACTCTGTCATCACTGACCGCAGGTGAACATGTGAACTAATATTTAATTGGCTCGAACAAAAAAGCAACAGAGGGAAGGATTGCTGAAACGTTCCTGTGCTATTACATTTTTTTTCCGTGGTTTTGCTTGATCCCTTTCTAATATGTTTCTCCTCTCATGTCACTCTCTGTTAACGTGCTGCAAGGATTACAAGCTACTGTTTGATAAAACTAGTGTAAGCCTGTGCAGATAGCCAGATGATTAATGGCTGGAGGTGTCTTTTTTTTAAATTTTTTATTCAGGTACCATTATCACACTCGTCCTCCTGTAAGTCCCAGAGCTGTGGGAACGGTTACCCGGAGCAAAGTACTGTAGATTGGGAACCAAGTTCCTTCCTGTCAGCCCACAAACTGTCAAGTCTCTGGAACTCGGCGCACACCAACGGAGGGGAGCACTGCAACCACAACGCTTCTTCACACTCACAACAAAGTCTGTCATCAAAAGGTAAAGGATGACTGCCAAATAAAGCATTTAATTGCTGAAAACAACGCAGACTTATATTTCAGGATTTTTTTGGTGAACACACAAATTAGGTTAGAATCAGTTCTCTATGGTTGGCTTGTTAGTTTATTTACTTGAGCCAGAAAAAAAGCAGCTTTGTTCTGGTGTTAGTCTACTGCTGTACATCTTAGAAGAACAAAGAGGCATCTTGTAGAAGGTGACAGTGTTCTGCTTTCTGAGATCCTTTCAGCGTTAGGCAGGGATCAATAGTGATTTAGGATAAGCTTGCTGATGAAACAGCACTCAAGATAACAGTACTGGAGATAACTTCATATCAGAGACAATAGAAAAGGCTTGGTAACAAATCCTGCTTGCTTCCTCCCTGAATGGACACATAAATTGTTAAGGGAGGTACTTTCTAGCCATGCTGTGTAAAAGCTGTCACTTAAAAGATCAAAATATAGAACTAACATGCAAACTTGCATTACACATTCGGTGTGTCAGCGTATATATGGTGTATTTAACTATCGGTTGCACATTTTACCACAGAGCATCTGCACCAGTTCTTAAATGAAAATGGAAGCAAATTATTTGATTATTCAGTTAGGATTGTCATACAGTTAGAAAAACCGTGGGACACAATTCTTGCTGCATTAAGTTGATGTAAGAGTTGTTTTGTTGCCAAGTCATAGTACGTTAAATAAAATTTGCTCATGAATTGTCTCAGCCCATTTTCAGCACAGTAAAGCCATCAGATAAAAACGAAATGTGATAGTCTGCCTTTTAAAATTTAAAGTTAGTACTCTGTTTTTGGGACTGTTCATTGACTGTTCAGTGGTTTAATTAGAATCAGAATCTGCTTTATTGGCCAGGTGTGTTGAACACACGAGGAATTTGACTCTGGTAAGTACCTCGGGTGCGCCACCCAGCTATGCTATTGTGCAGCCATGACAGAGATACCTGAAAGATGTATATTAGCCAGAGAATTGAATGTGAAAGTGAGACGTATCATGGACCTGGGAAAGGCAGTTGTTTGTTTATAAAATGGGACACATGGCATTCCAGATAGCAGTGCTCTTTGCCTGAGTCTGTTTTCTGTCTGTTTCTTGGCTCTCATCAAACCACTGTGTAGAGCTTACCTTGTGCGTTATAGTGGTTGTATTTATAGTTTAGCAAATACTGAAATGAATCATTACCAATTTGCATTGAAATTTATGGCATCTGTGCTAAATGAGTGCAGGTGTGCCTTTCTTGAACTACTGCATTCAAAATGGCATATCTCATCTTAAATAATTTAGAAAGTTTCTTAAGGTGCTCAATGAAAAAAGGGATGTTTAACTGTGAATAACGCTAATGAACAATTTAGTTTCTCAATTTGAAGTAAAAAAAAAACAAAAAAAAAAAAACAAGTTGGATATGAGCTGAACAAACTAATGTACTTTAATGCATACCATAGTAAAATGTTTAAGTGGGTACAGTGACACGTATCAACTTCTACTGGCAAGCATGGATAATTGCCAGAAAGAGATAGTCTTTTTTTTTTTTTAAACAAATCATAAACTACATTCCAAGGGCTGCGTGTTGAGTTTCTAAAATCTCAGAACCTGAAAATCATTCGGCCATGGAAACTGATCAAAGCTGTTGTTCCTCGGGAAACATTTTTTAACACATTAACAAATTAAACTGTTATTAACTTGTCTTGAACTAAGATTTAGTGTCAGCAAAGTTTGTGAAAAGATGTCTCTTATCAAAGGCAGCAGGTCATCATGTTTTAAATCCATCATTAGTGCCTTTACAAAGTCACTGAATTTTCTCTGTCTCCAGGTATAACAACAGGATCAGGCTGTCATGAGAAAAGAGGTCTTCCCGAAGCCCCTGGGAAATCTGTAAAAACGTCAGGGACCAAAGTCTGTCCCTACAGTCACCCGTCATCCCAGAATTCCAGTGGATCTTCTGCTGGGAACCCCCTGTCTACCTCAGCAGACCTTTGTAAGACCACTCCTAAGCACTTCAAGACCATGTGCCGTCGGCCAACGCCACCTGGTATTTTCCTCTTTGACCTTTATAATTACTTTTTTTTTTAACAGAATAGCTTATAAAATAGAATGTTTCAAATCTGTTATTAAATCTACATGTACCATCTTTAAAGCTACAGCATGTAACTTTTTTCAAGCCATTTTGTTGAAGAAATATTTTTCAAAACTTAATGTGCTGTCAAAGCCTCCTGTGACTAGGGGTTGCAGCAGTGTGAGATTTTCACGGTATGATGACCATCTCAGAAAATATCATGGTGTCACAGTATTACATAATTACTGTTATTATCAGCCACAATGACCCTCGGAAGAATGAAAAACGGGTATTTTTGTATTGCAAGTGAGATTGGCGAACGAACAGAAGGTGGAGAATTATTTTGACAGCACATTTTATAACCGACTGTTATTGTTTGGGATTAAAGTTGTAAACAGGACAAATATTTTGACCTGTAAGGAGAGATGGTGTTCTCGAAGGTGCTCATTTTTGAGACATCCAAAGTAATCCTGCGCTGCTGATTTTAATTTTTATTTTGGTGATACCAGCCTCCTTCTCTCTGCCGTTTGTCCGCTGCATGTGTGCATGTGGTGCCCGCTGCGGAGGCTGACAGGCTGTGGAGAAGAAAGGTGTACACGCATTGTGTTTTTTTTCTTCAATACCATTAATAAGCACGTGTGTGGTATGATTACTGTCAATTTTCATACCGTGGTAAACCGTACAGCCGGTATACTGCTGCAACCCTGTGAGCCAGACTCACCGAACAACACTGGCAGCAGCGCAGAGATATTAGCTTCTAAAAGGGTTTGAGCATTTTTAGCGAGCCAATATATTTTGCTGTGAGTTCAACTTCAAACTTTGTGGTAATTACGTTAGTGGGAATAGGCCCACTCATTCAGAGTAGTAGTGGGTACTAAGAGTTCCCATGAAATAAACTGTGCAGAACGTGCACAATCTACTGCACTGCAATTTGTGAAGAGATGATATGTATTTTTTTTGTTTGTTTGTTTTCCATTGTCCAGGTGAAGCCTTCCACCCCAGTGACCACCATCAACACACAGACTTGTCAGTACCGCCCAACAGTCCCACCGGCCTGTCATCCCAGCATTCCTCCCTCTTGCCCCCAAAACCGAGTTCTGGGCAGCACAGCCATGTAACCTCCTCGTCCAGCACTAATTTGGCAGCCCACGCTCCCTTTTCCCCACTGGTACCAAACCTCCATGGCCCTACAGTCAAACTCAATTCTCCCAGTCCAGATAGTCCAACATCTGTCCATAAGCCCAGCCCGTGCAAAAACTCCCACAGTCCTGCTGTGAACACACAGCACAGCAAACTCGGCACTTCTATCATAGGCTGTAACCACCCTTGTACTGGACACAGTCAGGCCACAGTGGGTCACCCACAC
>NW_018127882.1:31918-49407 GCF_001952655.1 Monopterus albus
CCTGCTGTGAACACACAGCACAGCAAGCTCGGCACTTCTCTCATAGGCTGTAACCACCCTTGTAATGGACACAGTCCGGGCACAGTGGCTACCTCCAACGTAGGTCATCTGACAGCTGGGGCCTGCAGGTTAGTCCTGAATCTCTGGACTTTTAACATGAAATTTAGAAATTGAAGCTGTGTTGATTGAGAATGCAAATACCTTCTGAGTGTTAATGTCATCATGCCAATTATTTCTTGTTTACAGGGAGCAGGCATGTAAAGGGCACAAAATGACTAATGGGACATTGTGCTACCCTTCATCTGAGCTGGAAGAGGGGGAGGATGAAGACAGCAGCTCTGAGAGGAGCTCCTGCGCCTCCTCTTCCACAAACCAGAAGGATGGGAAGTACTGCGACTGCTGCTACTGCGAGTTCTTCGGACACAATGCGGTATTTTGAAACTTTTTTGTCAGCTCTTGAAGTCCTAATTAAGAGTTCCCTTTGCTACTATATTTATAAAAGCTGAAATTATTTTAAAAAAAATTAATATTGTAACATATTATTTGGTCACAGCCTCCAGCTGCACCAACCAGCCGAAACTACGCCGAGATCCGAGAGAAACTCCGTTCACGTCTGACCCGGCGCAAAGAGGAACTGCCTCAACGTCAAGATTCAGAACTGACAGCACCCAGTGCCATCGACAACCGAGACGTAGACGAGCTGCTAGACTTTATAAACAGTTCTGAGCCCAAACCCGTCAACAGTGCCAAGGCTGCGAAAAGGGCTCGTCACAAGCAAAAGAAAAAGGTATGATGGCTTTAGAAAGTGTGCTTGAATGTTTTTGTTTTCCTTGTTTCATTTGGAGTATTTATCGTGATCGTGATGCTAGTGCTCATACACTACTTGCATTCTAGTATCAAAACACTACTTCTTTCTGTGAAGCACTTGGAGAAATATTAGCCTATATTCTGCCCAGCCTTTCTTCTCATTTAACAAAAGAAGCCAACACCCTGTAGTGGTCAGTGTTGTCTATACAAAAGCACCTCTACGAGAAATGTGACTACATTGGCAACATTTTGATTTAAAATTAGAATTCCTGAGATTTCAGTTCAAGAATCAGTAGGTAACATTTGGTTATCATTTAAAGGTTCAGGAGAATGAACAGTGAGGCTGTTGTCAGTGAGATAAAATTACAATGAGTAACAATGGATTACAAATTATACATGTATCATTTCCTGTGACTTCCTAGTGTGTACAGTAGGTGGGCAGTTTGAGTTGCGTGTGAGAATGGCACATTCCAACAGCCACTAATGATGTAATTGGTCAGCAAATGCAGAATCTAAATATCAAAAATGGTTTGATTTCTTGACAGTCTTAAGGATTAACCAAAGAATAAGTAAAACAAAATTACAAATCTGAGCAGACATTTGATGGCAGGTTCCAGTAACATTGATGCTCTGTGCTACAGATACATTGTTTAGTGTCCACAAGATTTGTGTATGTTTAAGTGGGTGCCCATTCACACACATACACATATTTGTACCTTGTGTGTTCTAGGAAAAAGCTCAACAGGGCAACATGGGTGCTGCAGGCAGTGACCCCCACTCTAATTCATCTGAGCCTGTTGACGAGTCCATCCCTGATGGTTCAGAAGCCAGCCGGTTGCTGGACTGGCCTCAGCTGGAGCTGGAACGTGTCAACAGTTTCCTCACCAGTCGGCTCGAAGAGATTAAGAACACCATCAAAGACTCAATCCGGGCTTCATTTAGCATGTACGATCTCAATCTGGATGTCAATGACTTCCCAAAGAAGGCTGCCACACTGGAAGGCAACCATTTGCTGTCCCATCTCAACGGTTCCTCTGACTTGCAGCAGATAGACCTTGACCTTGCCCCTCTTTCACTGGGATCCTTTAAGAGCCACCTGGACCTGGTTAATGGATGGGAGGATACAACCACTGTCCCCTCCGCTAATACCACCACAGCATCAGGGGTCACTGTTGGGCCAAAGGACATCCAGCGGTTGCATGCTACCCCCAGTCTCTCAAAGCTCATAAGGGTTTGCTCCCCAGAAAGATGCACTCCTACTGGATCTGAGAATTTGCCACAGGTTCCACTCCAAGCAACAGCTAAATTGAAGGAGGACGCCCCTGATCCCAAGATCACAACAGCTGGAAATAGTGTTGCAAAGTCAAAGAAGAATAAAAAACAGCAGCAAAGACAGGAGCAATGTGTGTCAGAGCAATATTCCAACAAACCAACCAAAGTTGCCTCTGGGATTGAAACGCAGAAAACCAGTGAGTCTAAAGAAATAGCTTCTAACGGTTCAAAAGGTGGGAGCAAACAACCACAGCACACTGCAGACAACCAGAGAAATGGGCCTAAGAAAGCTGAGGAGAACAGACCGTCCAAACATGCAGCAAATGTTGGTCTCTTGAATGCACAAAGGAGCAAAGGTGACACAGAGACACGGGGAGGTCGGTCTGAGCAGGATTCAGAAAGCAAAGCTCATCAAAGCATTCCAGCAAATGTGCAGCAACAGCAGCAATCCAAGGGGAAAAACAAGAAGAACAAGAACAAGGGTGAAAAATCCAGCAGTGCTATCGGTAGGGGATAAACTCTACATTTACCATACAGCACTGTGTGCATGATTATGACTGTTTATACTTTTTCAGTCTTTATGTGTGATTTTTAATAATTATTTCCTCTTCCTTTAGATGATGTATTTCTCCCTAAAGATGTGGATCCAACAGAAATGGATGAGATTGATCGGGAAGTGGAATACTTCAAAAGGTAAGCTCCATACAGCAGTGCATTACCATGCTTTTTTTTATTCAGCTAAACTATAAATGACAGTGATTGCCATTAAATATATCACTAAAATTTTGTATAATTTCTTTATTGCCCTGTTGCCTTGTTTGTTTGTTTGTCCTTGTTTGTTGTAGGTTTTGCCTTGATTCTGCTAAACAAACTCGCCAGAAGGTAGCAGTGAATTGGTCCAACTTCAGCCTCAAAAAGGTTCCTTCCAGTGCAGCTCAATAACTTGGATGAGTGCTTGGGAAAAACAGCTTCAGAATCACAGACTGTTTCACTGCAGCCCCGTTTGGCCCCAGGCCCTCTCTTACTCCCTGTTTTCTTCTCTTCCTTACAAAGCCAAGGGACCCTGGTTCGAAACTCTCCATTCAGAAGACTGAAATATAACTTGTGGCTGACAAGACAGGGCTCATTCTCAAGGCCAACTCTACCCTTTGCTATTATTGCAATTTTCACTAAATGAGATGCAAAAATGGAAAAAAGTCTGTGGAATTCACTGCATCCATGTGCTTATGTATGTAGTATGTAAACAAATACCTTACATTAAATAAATGTTTTTATCACAAATCTGAGGCATTTTAACGTCGTTAAACTTCTGAATTTCAGTCAGTTCAATCTGGTGATCGTCATCCATTACATTCTACATTGCTAGTTCCCTCCCACTGCATCAGTCCTTGTAGACACTGGATAACCTTTGCTTTATACTGTACAACTGCCAAAAAGGAGACAGCATTCGGACCCGATTTTAGATTAAACACTTAACTTCTGCAGGGAGGCAACAGAGGCATTTTTGCTCAAAGGCAAACTGCAGTGCATTTGGTGGTTTTTGATCATTTTGAACTGGAATATTCTCAGTTTTTAAGTGTAATCATCAAAATACTGAGGAATTGGAGAGAATCAGAAAAACACTCATTGACCTACCTGCTACACTGTTTTCTTCTTGTATAACATAAATGATTTTAGTCTCAGTCTGGCAGTTTTCAATACAACACTAAAAATAACTGGGGGAAATATCAATTTACTGTGTATTGTACGAGGTGAACAGGATGCATCTTAAAGATATAAATCCCAATTATGTACCCATACAAATATGTCCCCATGCATGATGTGTAGAACAGAAATCTAAACACTGTCCTCCAGTCAACCTAGTGATATCCAATATACACTCTGCCATCTGTAGAAGAAAGTCCTTTACCACGGATTTCTCACTCTTACACTGTTAACTTCTATAAAGCAGTAGTGACAGGTACACAAGTGTGCAGCGTTCATTTTAACATTGGAGCCATCACACAGTTATGACAGTTAATTTTGTTGCTTGTATATATATTTAGTGATTACTTTGGGCCATTTGTCATGCATTTCTGGGGATTGTGAGTGTGATATATTTGCAACCATACTATTTTATTCCCCTGTACTGTGACAGCAGCTAGCCTATTTGAAGTCCAAGTCTTGATTACATTTTGATAAGAAATATCACTGATGAATTGATACTTTTTGGAAAAAGGGCCTTGGGATTTAAACCAGTAACCACGTTTTAGCTGATGACTTTCATTGACATGGATGATTTTTTTCCTGAGTATGTGCTGAGATTGTGTTTTCATATAACATCTCTCTCTGATGATTTCCAGGTTATATTCAGTTAGAGAAGGTTATCTAAATGTTTCGAATGTAGATTTATACTATACCAATAATAGCCAAGTGTATGTTGGCTTGTTTCTTTTTTTAAATCACTTTTGATACTGTGAAAGATCTTTCGTTCAGAAAGATTAAAAACAATACAGTTTTGACAAATATAAAGTGTGGTGTTTGCTTTCTAAGTTTATGATTTTGGTTCAATGATATGACCTAAACGACCTGCTTCTCGCATTGAAAGGTTTCAACGCGGCGCTTCGATGATTTGTCCCTTCCAGCTTTCCGTACATTCAAAGCTTCCTGTGTTGTGTAAATATGTGGATCGGGTATATTTATTGATTTCTCTACAGAGGTTTTGTTCAATTATTCCGTGGCTTAAGTTAATTGAGAACGTTACCATAGTTGGAAATAAAATGGAGACCGAAAATCGAACCAAAAAGGTACGTTAACAATATGCCCTCGCTACAGTATGAAGCGGTAACATAACGTTAGCTGACGCTAGCTAAAGTTAGCTAGTGCTAGAGAAGCATCAGTGTCCTTTATCTGTCTTACATAGCTACATTATAGTATCCATTACGCAGTTTGAAACATTAATAACGTTAAACTAAAGTGTTCACGTATTATGTGATTTGTCAGCTATATTCTAAATGAATGCATTTAACCGTGTTTGGTAAAGCTCCACGATCAGCGAACCTTAGCTGCAGTGCTGTGCCACAACATTCACGGTCAGTACGTTTCGGTGACGTTCATATAACCTTAAACACACGGCGGCACATTCAGTAGTGTATTATTAAACAAAAGCATATGATGTTAACAGTTAATATAAAAGTGAGTATAATTGAGCATTAATGCAGTCTTGTCAGTATCCTGTTGCCACATTGTGCAAATGCATATCCATATGTTCAGCTTTAAAAATTGCTGAAAACAATCATACATCAGAACGTGTTTTGTGCCAGCTTCTTTATCAAGATTTGTTCAAAAGACTGGTTGTTTTTCAAGGTCACTGTGCTTGAATGCTGAACTCTCTGTAGAGGGCAAAAAAGCAAAGACTCACTTATGCCTACTGTTGGTGGTAATGTGTCTGTATAGAGATCTCATGGGGAGGATGAAAGGTCAGGCTCAGAAGGATCGGAGGATGACGATTACGTTCCATATGTGCCAGTCAAGATAAGAAAACAACAAATGGTAAGTTGCCATGTATGATCTTGTTTAATGCTTTAGGAAGTAGCTGGTGAAGTCACTATATATCCAAATGTAATACTTTTTCATGTGTCTCACAGCTACAAAAGATGTTACGTCTGCGAGGAAAAGCAGTGGATGAGGAGCAGAAGGACAGTGGGGAGGAGCAGCGGGATGAAGATGAGGGCCTTGGTCCACGCTCCAATATCAGTCTCCTTGACCAACATCAGCATTTAAAGGAAAAAGCGGAAGGTATCCAATTCAAACAAGGCCCACTCTGGATAATAATTGTTGCTTTAATCGTTGTCACTCTATTTAACATGACTCTGTTGGTTCTGTGATATCTCACCTTCTTTGCCTACAGCACGTAAGGAGTCAGCCAAGGAGAAGCAGCTGAAAGAAGAGGAGAAGATTCTTGAGAGTGTAGCAGAGGGCAGAGGTAAAATTATAATTCTGGCACATTTCTGTGAAGCCATGTTGAGTTATTAAACAAATTTACTTTGACAAAACAGTTAGTTCAAAATGTGTTAAACTTGAAACTAATTCTGGGGACTTTGACCTCTATCAGCTCTGATGTCAGTGAAGGAAATGGCCAAAGGTATCATATATGATGATCCAATAAAAACAAGGTGGGTTGTTAATCAGCAAGTTCAAATTATGTAAAGTAATACTGTGTAAAACCCATTTAACACAAATGCTCTTTTTAGCTGGACGGCACCTCGCTACATCCTGAATATGATGGACACTCGACATGAGCGCGTCAGGAAGAAATTTCATATCCTGGTTGATGGAGAGGGCATCCCTCCTCCAATCAAATGCTTCAGGGAGATGAAGTTTCCACCAGGTTACAACACATGAAAAAATACACTTTGTCTTTTTTCTACAAGGCCTTTAATGGTGACACATGATAAACAGCTGGCAGCAAATATCTGCATGTTGTGTTTGCAGCAATTCTGAAAGGTTTGAAAAAGAAGGGTATTGTACATCCCACACCAATTCAAATCCAAGGAATCCCTACAGTGTAAGTACAGTATATCAAACTATAGAGTACAAACTGTAAAATATGGAGTTAATGCTGAAATGAAGTGTTAATATAAACTGTTCATGAATTGACATTGTCTGTAGTCTGTCAGGTCGGGACATGATTGGCATCGCCTTTACTGGTTCTGGAAAGACTTTAGTCTTCACTCTGCCCATCATCATGTTTGCCCTGGAGCAGGAGAAAAGGCTGCCGTTTTTTAAGAGAGAGGGACCATATGGACTCATCATCTGTCCTTCTGTGAGACATACATGACACCCTATTTCAATTGCAGCACAGCTTGAAACACACTATCTGGTCTGTTTTGTGTTTGGATTAGAATGTGTTATTTTAATTGTCTGGTAATTCAAACTCTGAACAAATAAAACCAAAACTATCTGCATGATATCATGACATAACAGTGAGAAATAACAGTGAGAACATTTTTATTTTTTTGTATTTAGTGAGATGTGACCCTTCAGGTTTTGACAGGTTTTCAGTCAGTTTTAAAACTGGGAGGTATCTTTAAAGATACCAAAACACATTTAGCACATTTTGACCTTTATATATGATGAGCAACATTTCTGTTTTTAAAATAACAACTCCCTAAACATATCTCAAGTCAAGTCAAGATTTTTATTTGCCATTTATGCATAAACAGACAGTCCAGGCATATAGGAATTATTGTGCAGCTCTTCTTTGGAGTAAGGTAAGGAGTTAAAAGCCAGAGAGAATGCTTAGTCTTAAAATAAAAAAGTTACATAAAGGCAACAAAGCATTAAAACCGCAATACACAGAAATAGGGTAATAATATTTTCCCCAGTGAACTTCAAACATCGAACTTAATAATTCACATGGTGGAGTTGGATATGTCATTATGCTTGGTGAGGTAGTGAGGGGTCATAACATACTGAAACACAGTTTATATTCAGGCCTGTTTCCATTGCTTGGTAGAGAATGTCCTGCTATTATTCAGGTCCCCCAAGAGAACACTGTTGATGAGATGCTCTTACAAAAATACCTTGTGGAACATTTCTGTAGGATTATTATTATTGCACATGTCTAGTAAGGGGTTATTGCACATATATTCTCATATTTCTCACATTCTCGTATTTGCCATCAGTCTTACTGTGGCAGGGAAAAAGCTGTTGTAAAGTCTTGTTCTGTGTGTGATGATACTGTCCGCCCTGCTGTGCCTGAGGTTGTAGGTGTAGTTTTTGTGTCTGAGCAGAGAGAGAGCTGGGTGGCGTGGATCCCTGATTATGTTCTCTGCACTTTTACGACAGCGCTGTGTGTACAATGTGCCCATAGCAGGCAGTTCAGTCCCAATTATCCTCTCTGCAGTCTTTATGACCCTTTTGAAGAGCCATTTCTGTTTTTAAAATAACTCCCTAAACGTATCTGATTCTTGTCCCGTTCAGCGAGAGTTGGCGAGGCAAACACATGGCATCATAGAGTACTACAGCAAACTGCTGGAGGAGGAGGGAGCCCCTCAGCTGCGCACCGCCCTCTGCATAGGAGGAATGTCTGTCAAGGAGCAGATGGAAGTAGTAAAACAGTAAGTGAGCATTAAAGTCTGTGTGAAATATTTAATGTCTGTCTTTTATTTGAAAACGTTTTGAGCAAAAAAAAAAAAAAAAAAAAAAAAATCATGATTCATCTACATTGAATCATTTAGAGAAGAACAGTTTTGGCCAAAGATCAGAAATTCCAGTCCTAATATGTTCCTGATAGCATGTACAGTGCAAAACATTTGGCATAGCCACCTCAAGAACCAGGCACCAATAATGCTGTATTTCAAAATGTCCCAGTAGTAATCATGGTTTTGGGTTAATTTTCCCACTAAAGCCTCTGTGCATCTTCTTGGTTACAGTGGTGTCCACATGATGGTCGCCACCCCTGGCAGACTGATGGACTTGCTGCAAAAGAAGATGGTGAGTCTGGACATCTGCCGCTATTTGGCTCTGGATGAAGCTGATAGGATGATTGACATGGGCTTTGAGGAAGACATCAGGACCATCTTCTCATATTTCAAGGTGAGGTCCTCCTTTCTGACATTAGCTCCCAAGTGATAGGAACCTTTTCACCCATGCATGTCCTAATTGTTAAAACTCCGGTTCAGTCCAGAAGACTGAAAAAGTTCTGCCCTACTCAGACATGAATCAAACTTTGTTCTTTATCTGCTTAGACAAATTCACCACTGCTAGAGCTATCACTGGCTTTTTTGTCTCATTTTCAAAATGAAAGACTATTTCTGGAAACTTTGTCAAATTTTTGTTAAATATAACCATAAAATCTGCTTCTCGTGCTTTCTCTGTGCTTTCAAAGGCAACAAATATCGTCACCATATAGGCACTCTGTATAGTATAGCAACTAGTCTGTCTTCCAGCTGCTGGGCTTCAACAGTTGACACTGGATTTTTTTTTTTCTCCTCATACCAAGATATTGGTTTGGTAATGAGTTTGGGAGACGTAGCTTGTCTTTGTGAATTTACCAGGCAACAACAGTTTAACATTTGTTATTTCTTTATCTAGGGACAAAGGCAAACCCTGCTTTTCAGTGCCACTATGCCCAAGAAGATCCAGAACTTTGCCAAGAGTGCGCTTGTCAAACCCATCACTATCAATGTGGGCAGGGCAGGTGCTGCCAGCTTGGATGTCATCCAGGTATGTTCATCTTTCTCTCTTAACAGGTTATGTTGTCTGAGTCAGGGGGATTCATTGCATTCACCCACTGATATGTGATCTGGACTTAAGTTTTTTTGTGTGCGCAGGAAGTGGAATATGTCAAAGAGGAGGCCAAGATGGTGTACCTGCTAGAGTGTCTCCAGAAGACGCCACCTCCTGTTAGTACTTTAACATATTATGACACAGATATACCTAAAAGACAGACAGTAGCTCATATATGTCAAAAGTTACAAAATATTCTTTCCTTGCATTGACAGGTGCTGTTATTTGCTGAGAAGAAGGCTGATGTAGATGCCATTCATGAGTATCTGCTGCTAAAAGGAGTGGAGGCAGTGGCCATCCATGGAGGAAAAGGTATGCAGAACTCAGTTTTAATTATTAAAATGCATTGAGGTTGGTACATAGTGCATGCACAGGGTTACACTAGCTCAGGCTTAGTCTTCCACTTTCTTGTAGTTGCTTATTTTTACCACAAGATGCCACCCTGCAAGTGCATGTCGCCATTTCTGCTTCATAGTTGAACATTTCCTAGGTATACAAAGTGCTGTTAGCAAATCTTTCACATTCTTGTCCTATAAAATATTTTTGTTTATATGATATTTGGTAATTGCTTCAGATCAGGAGGAAAGAACCAAAGCCATAGAAGCATTCAAAGAAGGAAAGAAAGATGTCTTAGTTGCCACAGACGTTGCCTCCAAAGGTCTGGATTTTCCAGCTATACAGCATGTGGTGAACTATGACATGCCGGAGGAGATAGAAAACTATGGTAAGAGGATATATTTAATGCCTAGCCTCCTTAATTAAAATTGATACCTTATATAAGCCTCAACTTCTCCTTTACTTGCTGAAATTAGTTAGTTGAATTTGTCTCATTTCAGTCCACAGAATTGGAAGAACTGGCCGATCGGGCAAGACTGGTATTGCCACTACATTTATCAACAAAGGCTGTGGTAAGAAAAAATACCAATTATAATAAAAATGAAATAAGTTTGTATAGGAATAGTGATTTACAATGTATCATTTTGAATTTGGATAGCTTAAAGGCAGGGTAAAGTAGAAATAAACGTGTTCTGAGTTTGTCACACCACAGGAAAATGTGTCATTAACCACCAAGCCAAATTTGAATGATTTAAAATTAGCACCAAGTTTATAAAATCATGAGAAACTAAGAAGTATTCTCTGCTCTGAAATGCTGCCTCCAGGGGTGCACACTCTCCTACATGCACCGTTTATGTGTTACTACTTTGTCATTGTTTAATACTGAGGCAGCAGTATTCATGTTGTTTCTATTAAAAACATGATTGTGGCTGTAAATTTTCATCCGTGTTCATATCAAGTGGCCCTAATAGAGCTCTGTGCACCCTGGGATTTATAACGTTACAGTATTGGGCGAGGTGTTATGTTAAGGATGGCTCCAGTGCTTCATCGAGCCGTGCTTTCAGCTCCGCCCTGGAAATCCTGAACTTCTGAATGATGAAACAGTCTAACTCCACAGTTTAACACTACATAGTTCTCAGTCTTTTCACATTTTCATGAACTATTTTCTGATACGTATAATGTGTTTAGAAACAAATCACTGATTTAGCTTTACCCATACTTTAATTCAAAGTTAAATGACAATCAGTTAACAGTAAGTGTGTGTGTGTGTGTGTGTTCCCCACACAGATGAGTCGGTACTGATGGACCTGAAAGCCCTTCTAGTAGAAGCCAAGCAGAAGGTTCCTCCGGTCCTCCAGGTGCTCCAAACAGGAGATGAGACCATGCTGGACATCGGAGGTGAGTCTTTCACAGCTAATCTGTTTTATACCTTTTTTTTTATAGGCATGCCTGTTCTTTACTTCTCTAAACCTCATCCCCTCTCATCTCACATTCAGAGAAACAAGTGCGGATTGTTTGTGCACTGCTTCTAACATACGTGTGTCTTGTGTTATATTTCCAGGAGAGAGAGGCTGTACATTCTGTGGTGGTCTGGGTCATCGTATTACAGACTGTCCTAAGTTGGAGGCCATGCAGACCAAGCAGGTCACCAACATTGGGCGGAAAGACTACCTGGCTCATAGTTCAATGGACTTCTAAGTTGTTTTTTCATCAGAGGCATGATTCTCCGAAACTAAACAGAACTGAGAAGGAAATCGCACGGTTATGTGTCATGTCACTGAACTAAGGAAGCGTATCATACTCATTTTTATCTGAGTTTCTTGTACTGTTAATTCAAATGTTTGGTTGCTTTCACCTTTTTCACCCAGGTTTTCTCCTACCTGTCCCGTATGAGTAGTTTTTGTAACATATATTTTTGATACTTAGATTGTAAATAAAAACCACTATATAGCTGTTGTTGATCCTTTCTGTTCTTATCTGGAAAAAGTGAAAGGTGTGGCGTCAGTTTTGTGGGGTGAGGAAGTTGCCTAGTTGCAGAATAATGCAAAGGGAAGTTTGACTCAAGATATATTAAGACAAAACGTGTCCTTTCCTTTTGCAACAGTTGAGTTGCAGATCAGAGATATTTTTTGCCTGTTAGCTATTTATATTAGACGGAATCATAAAAAAATGTATCTATGACGTAAAGGAAACTGTTAGTCTAGCAGTAGTTGCAGGTTGACCACAGAACAACTGCTGTACTACATCAGAGACAGCGCTTACAAGCATGGATGTCATCTCCAAAGAAGGGATGCTATACCTTCAAGCGGTCAAGTTTGGAAAAGTAAGTTTTATGGGCATACTGAGCATGGTCTGAACATTTTCAGTTTCATGGGCCATGTTTTATTTCCATTGTTTTTGTGTCACTAAACTGCTAATTGGTCAGAAATATGGCACTTAATGAGTTGCAGCAGTATTTTATGCTATGCCATGATATTAAAATTGGGGGTTATGATACCACGCGCATGTTTTTCACCGGTATTGAAGAAAAAACGCAATGCGTGCGCCACTTTCTTCCCCACAGCCTTTGAGCCTCCGCAAAGGGCGCCACACGCACACAGTTGGCAGAGAGAAGGAGGCTGGTACTTGGCTTGCACACTGAAATGTGTGTGACATGCTTAATTAAACATTTTCTATGTCATGTTTCTTACATATTCCTAAAATTAAAGCTACAGTATATAACTTAAAGTAGCACTTGCATGATACTCTAAATCAAGAGGTCAGATTGGGCAGAGAGGTCAATCCTGCTCAAAACCTTTTAGAAGCTAATATGTCTGCGCTGCTGCCAGTGCTGTTCGGTGAGTCTGGCTCACAGGGTTGCAGCAGTATACCGGCTGTACGGTTTACCACGGTCTGAAAATTGACAGTAATCATACCACACACGTGCTTATTAATGGTATTGAAGGAAAAAAAACACAATGCGTGTACACTTTCTTCTCCACAGCCTGTCAGCCTCCGCAGCGGGCACCACATGCACACATGCAGCGGACAAACGGCAGAGAGAAGGAGGCTGGTATCACCAAAATAAAAATTAAAATCAGCAGCGCAGGATTACTTTGGATGTCTCAAAAATGAGCACCTTCGAGAACACCATCTCTCCTTACAGGTCAAAATATTTGTCCTGTTTACAACTTTAATCCCAAACAATAACAGTCGGTTATAAAATGTGCTGTCAAAATAATTCTCCACCTTCTGTTCGTTCGCCAATCTCTGATTTACTAAAGAACTCACACTGATCCCAATCTGACCCCAGGAACACGCACAAACTTCCCTAGCTCACGTAAGTGAGTGTGTATGTGTGTGTGTGTGAGGGTGAAGGAGAGGTCTGGCTGCACTCTCACACACCTACAATAAATTAACTATTTTGCTAATCGTTTAGAGCAGTGTGACAGCATGTTTCACTGTTCTCAGATATTTTACAATCCAGTTGGTCAATTAATGGAGAAAATAATCAGCAGGTTAATCTGTAATGGAAATAATCAGTAATTGTGTAATACTGTATACCATAATACGGTGACACCATGATATTTTCTGAGATGGTCATCATACCACTGCAACCCTAGTCACATGACTCGCCCAGGTGAAGGCTCAGCTGGTGGTGTCTGTCAGAGGTTCTAAGTCCTGATGAGACCAGTTTGTCTCAAGTCGTTGCATGCAAAGGCAAAACAGTAGCATTTACTTTTTACAACGTTTATTGAACAGTACAAGTAGGTCCAATAGTGCACTTCCCCAACTTTTGTTGTTGTCATTTAGTAAAACTCATACAGAAGTTTATTTTAATGATACTTTCAAACATTTGTTGCAGTTCTATAAGGCATGATGACTGGTAAGATGAATGTCCAAGTTTATTAAAACTAGTTGAAACCACCCTTTGCACTCAGTCAATTTAGTGGGACTTTGCAGAATCTAAGAAACATTTTTAAAGAAATGTTTTATTATCTAAAGTGGTTTTGTTTGACTTTGTCACTCTGTTTGCATATGACCTCAGAACATAGTATCTTTTATGAGAGCGCTAGCAATATGACAGTAATGCACAGAGCACTGTTTGTCCAAGAAATTGTAGTACATGATTACAGAAAGAAGCCTTGGTACATTTGAGACAGATTGTTTGCATCACAACAAAAAATACAAGACACCCTTCATATATAATGAACAAATAAAATGGCCATGGAGTTGTACAGTAAATTATCTTATGCAAAAAAGCAACTTCATCCAGTGTAATTGCAATTGTAGAGTAGATGCAGTATCACTGAGGTAATCTGAAAACATTAAAAAGCTTGTGAAAAGTAATTCTTTCACTTGCAGGCAGCCAATTAAGAGATGTTAGCAACAGTAAGTGTATGATTGTAATATATTTCAGTAATCAAGATGTGCATAAACTAAAGAACAAATGTGTTGTTTCTTTTTTTCACGGTGGGTGAATAAGTGAACTGGTGTGACCTAGCACATGCTAGAAGATATAGTCACCTTTTGTCTGGCAAAAATAAACATAGTGTCTGAAAATATCTCGTTTCTTGATCAGATGTACATAGAGTACATAGAGAAGTTTCTTTGACCTTTATCTCTGTTTTGTCAGTTTCCCGTAGAAAGGTCTGACTCTTTAAATGACTGCTTTTTAAAGTTCACCATTAACGAGATGATAATCTAACGCACAAAATGTAGAGGTGTGTGCCATCTGTGTAACAATAGAAACAGATGACATTGTTGCTATTGTAATGATGTGACCTAATGGCTGTATGTACACACAGAAACGAATGGGGTTGGGTCTAAAACTTGGGGCACACCATTAACTCTCTAAACAAAACTCCCCAAGGGAACCAAAGTTGTTTCTTCTCATTATGTAAGATATAAAAGTCACAAACTGTGCCAGAGAACCACTTATAAATTGCCACTTTTCTTTCCTCCCTTGCTATCATCAACAGAGAACATGGCGGAAAATATGGGGCATGCTTTTTAAACCCAGCTCCACAGGGGTCGGGCGACTGGAGATCTATACTGTACTTGACACCAATGCTATTACTGACCAGAAGAAGGCTGGTCGGCAGAAAACACCAGAGCGAAAGGTAGTGCGTCTAAGTGACTGTCTTAGTGTCACCCCTGCTCCAAATGAAGCTTGCCTCCAAGGGTGCACAGCCTTCTACATAAACACCACACAGTGCACCTACACCATGGCCTCCACCACAAGCCAGGAATGGATAAGTGCCCTCTGTTTTCTAGCCTTTCAGGTATTACACATCTCCCCTCTTGACCACTCCAACGTTCCCTTTTCTTTTTATATCAGGGTTAGTGTCATAACTTGGGAAAGGTGAGAGTTAGCTTTATTCACGAGAGGTAGATAGCACAATGAGGAAGTTAATGCAGTATCTGTAACTTCTGTCACTTCACTTCTCTAATTCTGGTGCTTGCACAAGCTAAGTCCTTTCTTAAACTTTGAAGTTATAAAACAGTGATAAGAGGATGGTGTACACTCCGTGTAATGTTTACCATGCCACTGTTTACAGAAGGATCCTGGAGAAACAGACAGAGGGGGTTTGGAGAGAGGAAACGACTTGACTATGGAAGATAATGTTCTTTACTCATCTTGGAAAGCTGGTACTTGTCAGTCTGCTTATTACAGCTAATCAGTCAACAAGCAATCAAAAATAACAATCACAATAGTGAGCGCCAGGTGAAGGTTATTGTTAAGAACTGGAATTAACTGTTGCCTTCTACCCTGCCAGAAGGTTTTTTAGAACTTCGCTCTATTTCCATAGTTTTAAGTAGTAATAATATTGTGCTGACCAAATTGTTTCAGGAATATACATGTACAGTATATGATACCATTGCTAAAGACTATAAAAATTATTAGGAGGGGAAAGGAGGTCAAAACAGGTAAGGGCAGCATCATCGTTTCCTCCATTTTGTTTTTGTTTTTTGGCAGACCAAAACATTATAAAATGTTTCTTCTCCATAATTTAGATTCAGCTTTCTTCTTCCTCACACCTTTTTGTACTTTTTGTACAGTCAAAAGGTGCCAGGCAGATAAGCAGTCACACAATCATATATTTATAGAGTATGGTCTTGCTTCCTGTACACACTTTGACTTGCCAAACCCATGTTAGTTCAGTGCACAGTAATTTCTTGTGCAATAAGGCATTATAACCTACCTGTCCTGTCAAAACTGTATTGTAGGGATGCTACACTGCACCCAGATTTCAATAAGCATAATGTTTTCACACTTGATAGAGATCATAGCCCAAATTACAAAATTAAGGCAAGTTGTACAAAACCAGAATTATCATTGTTTGATATATTACAATAAAGTAACAAGACAGAGAATGCCTGCAGTGAGGTTTACTTGTCATAGCATCAGAAATTCAAAACATCAGCAGAAACCGTGTGACTATACCCACAAATTTATTCATACATTCATTCATTACACTTTTACTGAAAACTCCGGTCACGTACTAGGGGTTAGCAGAATGCGAGCCATTTTAAATCAGCACATTTCCGTTTTGAGAATATATTTGGTGTACATTTATTCCCTTTGTTGGTGTGTTGATGCTCAGACCTGATGTGTGGTAATGCTGCACTAACCTCAGTGCGGTGTGACGCTTAAGTGGCGAATGTTTTCATGTGTTCCTATGTTTAGATCTGACTGCTCCTCCAAACCGGTACCAAGTGACTGTCCAGAGCACAGAGGCATCCAGGAGGTGCAAGTTGGCTGGAGACTATTTGGTTTCCCCAGACAAAGATGCTGTGATACTGCTGGCTATCAATACTTGTCACGTCATCTATCACTGGCCATACAGGTTCCTACGCAAATTTGGACAGGTTGAGGTAAAGTACTTCTGAATTCCCTCCAAATCAGAAAGGATACATAGGTATATTCAAAATACATCACCACTGTGATGATAAAATTTGTATCTGGCTCATCATTCACATATTTTTAAAGGAATAGTTCAACATTTTAGAAAATATTCTTCCTGGCTTTGTTGCTGAGAGACAGATGAGAAGATGGACACCACTGTCTGTACAGTTAATGAGGCTACTACTACTAGCAGTTGGTTAGCTTAGCTTAGCATAGGCACCAGGTTATAAATGCTGGAAACAGAGGGAAACTGCTAGTTTTGCTCTGTCCAATTGTAACAAAATCTGCCCACTAGCATGCTAATTAACTCACTTGCCAATTAACACATTACACCTTTTAGATTTTTCATAGGCCTGCTCAGGTGTAAAAATGACATGCTGTTAAGGTTCTGCCTTTGGACATAGCTAGGCCAGCTATTTCCCCTGTTTTCAGTCTTTGTGCTTAGCTAAGCCAAGGGAAAGTGGCTCCAGAAACATAATTACAGACATAAAATTGGTGGATTTTGTTTCTTTTGGACAGAACTTGCTGTTAGCCTGTTTCCAGGCTTTAAGCTAAGTTAACCAGTTGCTAGTAGTAGCTTTTTATTTGTTTTATTGACAGGGGAATTATATCATTCTTGTCATCTGACTCTCAGAAAGTGAGCAAGGGAATTTCTCAAAATAGCAAATGCTTCCTTTAAGATGTAGCCTCTATTATTGGATGTGATTACAGGGAGGATTCAGCATTGAAGCAGGCCGTCGCTGTGAGTCAGGAGAAGGGATATTCATCTTCCTGTCTACACAAGGTTCCCTGATCTTCCAGGCTATATCAGAGCAGTGCTCTGTGTTGAGAAGATCCCCTCTCCATCCAAGGTCATGTGAACAGACTCCTGTTATTCTCCCAACCACATCCAACCGACCCTCTGGTCGTCCTG
>NW_018127882.1:49484-53244 GCF_001952655.1 Monopterus albus
TCCTGCTGACACAGAGGATGGGTCTGCTAACCTCTATGCTAGTATTAAGCACACCTCTGACACCTCACAACTAGACTTAATGCAGCTGTCTTCTGTCAAGCCTCATGTTTCTTGCACCAAAGAAGCTGTGGGAGAGGAAGATGAGGATGAGGATGAACAGTATCATTCTCTGGAGGCTCTAAAACTTGATATTGACACAGGGGACAGCATTTATTACAACCTTAAGAGGGCCACTCCTCCCCTGATCAGAAAAGATGAGTTCAAACCAGAGACGGACAATTCTGAATACATCTATTCAACTGTGAAATTAGTTAAGTCTCCCTCAAACCCCGAGCTGCAGCCTGTACCCCAGCCTCCTCCTTGCACTATTTCCCAGTCTGCTTCCCACATCCTACCCAAGCCCAAATACCAGCGTCAGCCCCCTGTGAGTAACTATGTCCAACCAGGGTATAATGCTCAGGCACAGGCAGTGGATGACATGAAAGAGATGGAGGGGGCCATCAACCCCTCTCTCTATGTTACCCCCACAGAGGCCCCTGGCAGTTTTAAACACAGGCTGGCAGAAATCATTTCTAAGGACCTGGCAAAATTCCAGACACCTCTTCCCTCCAGAGTGAACAGCCCCACATTTTCTCAGTAGGATATTAGTAACAGACAGACTCAAAGGAGCAATTTTAACCATGATAGATTGTCATAAAGCATAATTAGTTTCTTTTTCAAATTTATTTAAAATCGCTGCCACTGAGAACATTAGGAATCAGAGGTTGGCTTGCAAGTGTCCTTATCTTATTCTGTTGTATGGAAATTTTTCTGTGATCGTTACTGCCAAAAGAGTATTCAAATGGTGTTGTGAAAAGCCAAGAATCAACTTGTGTTTTGGTGTGAATATTGCATTTTGCATCTGGATGCTTCAGTCTGCTTTCCATGGTAGAAATATTGAAGTGCAACTTACTCATTATACAACAATGCATTGCTAATTAAAATATACAAATCAACTTAAAATACACATTTTTGTCATAAGTATATATTTATTGTAGCTAAACAATCCTCATAAAATACCCCATAGCTATACATAAATAAAATAATCATTTTTAAGTTAGACAAATGTCACCAATGACACTGGTAATGTTTTTAGTGATGAGTTAGGATGTATAAAGTGCATATAAAAAGCCATATGGGAGTTCAACATGGCCTTAGGATGTAAAAGCCTCCAGATGTCAATAGATGTTTGATACTTGTACTTTTTTCATTTGGCAGTGTATTATCTAAGCTATTCATCATGACAGGAGAATACATGTAAGGCTATTACACATGGTCAACATTTCTACAAGCTGTAATATTTATATTCTGCTGGTACGTCTGTAAGAGACACTGCTGCATGAACAGTCAGAAGTCAGTGGTAATTGTTCTCTGTTCCTGTCTCACATTGTGACTTTCCTCCACGTCACTGAGGAGCGAAGACTCCCCGTCACTGCTATGGGAAGAAGATGTTGATTTATGTGGTCCCAGGTCAGATGTGGGTTCAACGATGATAAGGTGGCCGATGGAGGCGGAGGTGTCCCGCTGCTCTCCGCTCAGCTGGTTTGGGGTCTGCGCACTGTCTGTTGGCCGGAAAGAATGAATCAGACTCCTCCTGGAGGGCTTGTCCGCTGAGCCTGGACGGGGACCCATGCACTCCGACTGAACCACGCCGGCCAGCAGCTCTGACAGCTCAGTGATGTAAATCTGCGCCATCTGGAGGGTGTCATATTTGGACAACTTTTTCTCGTTTTCCAGGGACGGGATGACACTCCTCAGTTCGTCAAACGCTTTGTTTAGGCCGTGCATCCTTCTCCTCTCCCTGGCGTTGGCTGCGACGCGCCTGTGTCTCTGAGGACCAAACTGGCTCGTCTTGCTTCCCTCCGCTGCCTTCTCATAGTCTGTCCCCGTGATACCTGCAGCTGACACGCAGTCAGGCACTTTACTCACTGGCACAAGTTTCTCCAATGAGATGCCAGCATCTGCAGCTCCATGAGTGTCCCTCCGTGAAAACGCACAGATTGAATGAGAAGAAATCCAGCTTTTGGAGTTGATGTGGGCCAGGTTTCGCTGAGACTGCAGCAGGGTGAAATCCTCTACGTGCTCTGGCCAGCTTGAAAGCTCTGTTTTCGCGGTCATTACTGTAATGGCCTGTGGTCGTGCACGGCAGGGAAAGGTCGCGCATAAGATTCTGGCTGATGCCCTCGTCTCTGAAGCGGTTTGCGCTGCGCCAGCAATTTATACAGCCTCCCCTCATTCACCTTGGTGTCACTCCCAGCCCTCCAACAGCTCGGACAGCCCTGCAGCCTCAGGAGACAGCAGCCAATCACACAGTCCCCTCTGACCCTGTCAAAGAACAATTAAACAAAGCTCCACTTTTTTCTTCTATTGTGCATTGTAACTCAATCACGACCTTGTTAGGAGCCGAGAGTATTAATCATTTAAGAGCGTGGGTTGCACGTCTCAAAGGCAAAGATGCTGTGATGAACTTGTTCGGTAAAGTCTGTGGCTGCGTCACTATTGCTTTACATTTACTTTGAAATTACAGCTTCCTGATCTATTTCCCCTAAATTCCTAATAGTTTTATACACGATATGAAAGATTTTTAGAAGGTTATTTAAAGGGTTAAACAAGTGCATCAGTTATTATGTAAATTTGGTTTGGTGCTGTTAAGAACAAACATTCAATCCCTGGAAAATGAATTTGGACATCTTTGTCATGTGCAAAGGAACTGACTCCTTAATTGGGTCTGACCCTTGGATCTGGCAGCGTTCTCAAACAAACAGTATAAAGTGGAGAGTCTTTCGCAGATTATTTGCAGAAGAATAATAAAACGAACAGGTGGGAGACAAGGCTTGAGACACACCTGTCTATAGCGGAGTCATGATAACTGATAAGTTGTCTGACAACTATTTGAGAATCATTTAGCAGGAAGGAAGGCTCAAAACAAGCGTAAGCCGCAATGGAAACCTCCATCTATCCACCATCATCCTTAGTATTATTATTGTTGCTGCTGTTGCTGTTTAGCTATAGGATTAAGATTTTATTTCTTAAGTGAGAACAAATAATTAGGCTACAAATGCGGGTTTGGGTTGGCCCCCGTGCCTATCAGCTGGTGTCCCCTGGCACCCCACATAAGCTACACACCTCTGCCACAACCAGTGTCTCCCCTCGTCTCCCATATGCTGCGCGCAGCCACAACTCAGCTTCCACCCTCACAGCTCTGACAGAGGAGCTAATCACTCATTAGGTCATCAGTTACAGGAGAGGAGCGGCGCAGACCTGTCCGGTGGGAGATCTCTGATGTGCTGGTGGTTTCTAGAACAACTTTTGCATTCAGGGGCCCTTTCTCTTAGTTCGTGACAGTCGGGGTCGAGCAGTGGTGAAGAAAATCACCATGACCTGCCTCGTCGCCAGCAGCGCAATGAGGCCCGGTCTTAGTTGAATAAATCGGCACGCTCTCCGTCCCAGGGTGTCCATTCATTTTTGGGGCTACATGAATATTTCATTCCTTCAGCCCCAGTGCCAGCGCAACAGCCTGCAGCCCTGTGCGCAGGCTTTAAAAATGCGGCCGCACTTTCCATCTGGTGCGGGGCCTGAGGGGGGCGTGGCAGCTCAGGCCGAGGACGTGTGAGGAACATTTCTAAGGTCAACCTCCAGTGACCTCCTGCAAGAGAGATACTGCTGTGTCCCGCCAGCTCGGGGGGGGGGGGGGGGGGGGAGGGAGGATGAAGAGAGCGCG
>NW_018127882.1:53342-54547 GCF_001952655.1 Monopterus albus
CCTGTGTGCGCAGTGGGTGGGGGTGTGGGGTAATGGGACAGCATGACAGTCAACTGTCAAGTTATGGCAACTTCCAGTGGCAATTAATTAAAACAACTATTTAAAAAACAATTAATTAAAAACTAAACAAATAAAAGTCTGTTACAAAATAACACACATATAATAATGACACATTCAATGTGTGCACTATTGTAATGCTGGGGTTGGTTAAGATGGAGCTAAATGTTTTTATTTGCAACAATGTGCCATATTTTACAAGCTTGTCACATGTTTTACAGTAAAAGCAGTGGATTTGAAAGTAAATTATTTCCCCCAGAAATGAATCTAGTGGAGTAGGAGTGTACAAAGTATATAATATAGCCTAAATATAAATATCATTAAATGCCCTTAAGTGACACTTGAGTAGATGTAGGCTATGGATGTTTTCCATCAGTATGAAAAGTGATTAAAGAGCAACAGAGGTAAACATGTAATGCTTCTGAGTAATTTGGCAGTACAGTTTGGATGTTTTTGGTTTTGGAAACAGATCATGGACTCATACAACAGGATGACAGCAGCTTAATGTAATCAGTCTGCACCAGCCTGTTCACAGTGAAGACCTGAGCCATGCTTGGTGTGCATATATACACTACACAACTGATATTTTGTCAGTGGTCGAATTTCTTAAGTCAGGAATAAATTAGAGAGAAGCAGCAGCTCTTGTCACAAAGACAAGACTGAAGAGACTGCAATTTATCAGGTAGGCTGGGTCAAATTAACATACCTGTAACACTTAAGAATACAGTACATTGCTGACTGCAACACAAGTATTTGCACAAAACACAACAGTAATTTCACAACTCAGTGGTTTCATCATCTGTCACTAAGTTAACAACCAGAGTACCATGGATAGCTTGGATCGCATTGGTGAAAGTCACCAATGATCTTCTCCTAGCCTCGGACAAAGGACTTGTCTCCATACTTGTCCTCTTAGATCCCAGTGCTGCTTTTGACACCATTGATCACAGCATCTTACTGCAGAGACTTGAACATGTTATTGGGATTAAAGGAACTGCGCTAAGTTGGTTCAAATCTTATTTATCAGAAAGATTTCAATTTGTTCATGTCAATGACAAATGTTCCACACAAACTGACGTTAGTCACAGCGTTCCACAGGGCTCTGTGTTAGATCCAATTCTCTTCACTTTATACATGCTCCCTTTAGG
>NW_018127882.1:55623-175124 GCF_001952655.1 Monopterus albus
AGCCGGGGTCTGTCGGAGGTTTCTTCCGTTAAAGGGAGTTTTTCCTCCCCACTGTCGCCAAGTGCTTGCTCAAGGGGGATTTGTTGGGTTTTCCCTATGTAATAATATTGATAACAGTAAGATCTAGACCTTACTTTGTAAAGTGTCCTGAGATGACTTTTGTTGTGATTTGGCGCTAAACAAATTAAATTTGATTTGATTTGATTTGATAGCTACAGCTGCCACATGATGTCGATGATGGAATCTGGCGAGAGTCCCGACTACTTATCTTGACTCAGAACTAGTCAAACCCCAACTCTCAAACACAGCATCACCCACTCATGTCAACACAACTTCCATAACTATTATTTAACTGCTAATAGCCAGCTACTGTAAATTGTTGCCCCACACACTATAGGTGGTAACAACTGGAAAGTACAAATGCTTCTCAGTCAATCATAACTCTTTGTAAAACATACTTATAGTGACAGGGGTTTTCTGTTTTTCTCATTATTGGTGGGCTGATAAAGAAAGAGACACAGTAATACATTGTGTCATTGTTTTAATTTCTACTAAGTGAAACAGGTCCAGTAGTGAAATTAAACCAGTCCTCATTTCACCGGGGATGCATTAAAACCTCCTCAGTTATCTCCAGGGAACCGTGGCTCCAAGCAATCTATAATTAATTCAAAGCTATTTTCAAGGCCACACTTTAAAGTATTCATTGTCTGCTTGTTCATTACAGAAACTTATGGAAACTATAATACATCTATACACACCACATATAGCTTTGAAAATGTTCAGAATATTTTTTTTAAGGGTTTGTAATTTTGTTTTTTAAATAAGCACTAATTGTGGAGAAAGCTGTCTCAATAGAATGATTCCATTTAAGCCCAAGTTGTTCACTTGTTCATTTATTTTTCACCGGAGATGTACGCTTGCCTGTAGACAAATTACACATTGTCTGTGTTCCTCTGACCTTCTGTGTACTGTCTAACAAACAATTTTTGTTATTAATTAATTGTAAATTGAATAAGGTTTTTACTTTATTAGGAGTTATTGGGATATCAAAAAAAAAAACAAACAAAAAAAACAATAAGTTCCTCAAAAGCACTGTGGCTTTGGAAGTGGCTATATGAATTTTAATATTAGGTGTAGCCTATATCCTACAGTACCTTATCATTTCTAATGTATTTCCCAGGTATTCATGTATATCCCCTGTAGCCTGTCCATCGCACCGTGAACATGCTTGTATTTTATTAAATGTAAATACTGAAACAATTCAGCATGATTTGAACATTAATGGCACACAGAGCAGGATTCTCTTCCTCCCCACCGTCCTGTGTCTGAGTAGTCTGCACACTGAGCCACTGTTGTACCTTGTGCCTTTCTCTCCTGTCTTAATTTGAGACTTCTTTTTGGCAACAATAAAGCGTTTTCATGTTTTAGTCACACTGTCGCGCACTAAGAACAGTGAACCTCTTGGTGTTGGGAGCACACTACTCTATAATTATCCTCACACACACCCGAAGCTACGGAGGTGCTTCTAGTGAGCAAAGAGGGAAATCTTAATGCCGGGGTTTCAGACGCAAATTAGAACAATTAGCGGCCTCATTAATTTTGGAAAAGGGAAGTAATATTTTAGTTAAAGTGACGGTTCATTAAGTCAATGCTATCCGTGGTAGCAGGCTAATGGATGAACTCTAAGTGAAGGACAATAAGAGGGGGTGACTTCTTCCTAACAGTAACACTGTGTGAGCCTTAAGTTTGCTGACCTAAAGTTCGGACTTCAACCATAACATAACAACGTGCTCGTCGCCAGACTGCACAGCGCTCCACTGGAGTGGAAGGAAATGTCGCGATGGCCACATGACGCAGGGGGTAGACGCCCCCGGGGTCAGTAGTTAACTCTGCATGAAGGGGGACAACAAAGCAGGTTAGACTCAGCCCTGCATCACTGAGCCCAGGTGTTAGCAGATACCTTTTGTAAGACACGTGCCTTAATGTGGGGAAAGAAATTAAGGAGCCTAGATGCAAAAATATACTTTGATTACAATTATATCTTATGCAGCCTACTTTAGTATCAAACTGTTTTTAGGCCTACACATGAAGAAGTTAACTTGTTGAACTTTTTAAAACATTTTTTCATAGGTCATATTTACGTTATTTCCCTATATATGTGAGTAGGAAAATTATACACCAGAGGCAAATCCTGTTTTATATATATATATATATATATTATACCAATTTAGTACACTGCTATGTGTATCTGACAGCTGTGGTGTAGTTATTTGTTACTTTGCAGAATAAATTTTTATTAACAACATTATACATAGGCTACATTTACACTTTGAATGCAGGGCTTTTACAACCAGAGTCAATTTACACTTAAAAAAATGTAACTAAAGGATTGGAATACTTTTGCCAGCACAGCATGTGGGCTAGTGTTTAGAAGTTTACTGCTCAGTGGTGTAAATTTCAATGTTTAATCAACCTTAACAGAGAAGAGGTTTGTTGCAATGGGCCGTCCACAGGCTTTGTTTCATATACGACAGAATAAAAATGCAGTTTGGAGCGCTCTCTCTTTTCTTGCACCAGCACACCATATGGCAAACGTGGAGTAAGCTGTAAAGACCCATTCCATCAAAAGAAGAAGAAAAGCTGCCAGACACTTGCACATCGGGGTCTCCGAGAGCTTTCAGTGTGAATGTTCTGGCTATTGTGTTTTTAACAACATCTTTACATTATGTTTTAATGCACAGAAAACACGGTTCTCAGAAAAGCTGTTGATAATCCTTTTTTAAATAATAAAAATAAAATTATATGCACTGTGATGCCTCTATGCATTGTGTTGCCATCCTTGTATTACATCTGTGAACCTTTGCCAGTAAGTTTTATTCACACAGAGGTGATGTGTCAAGTCTGGTGATTTTATAGCTGAACACTTCAATTCATACAGTGTCACAAAGAAAGAACGGAGTCAACATACAAACAACTAAGAGTAGCACTTGTTCAACAAAGCTTAATTTTCAGGTGAGATGTTATTTATTACAAAATGAACTCTTGAGTTGCAGGTTTATTTTTCTGGTATTAGTAAGTATTAGCAAATATCATATGTAAGGATAAGATAAATATGAAGTATGACATAAAAAACAATAAAATCACACCATGTAATAATAATAGCTACCACCAGATGGCGACATCACAACATACTTCCTTCAGGCAGTCATTGTGATAGTTCAATCAAATATTTAAGGTGGTTTTTTCCTCAATCAGAGAACCAAAACAAACATGATGATTATATAAATAGCATAACACACTCCACAAACTAAGTGATCCTTGAAGAGCTGGTTTATTTACCAACCATCTACCAGACACAAATCCGGCTGGGGATAGACAGTTGTCTGAGAAAGGGATAGGATAGGTTTCAGTGATGGTCAACAATCAGAAAGCTATTACTGTGAGGATAAAGATCGGTATGTTATCATAATAGGGCCCTGCTCAGTTCACTGGGGATTATGTCTCTCATGATACGCCCCATGACAAGATGTGATCGTATCGACAGCACTGCCACTGCTACCCTAAAGCTTCTCTCATGGCATAAAAAACAGAAGCTTGTCCAAAAAAAAAAAACATTCTACCATGTGTAACAAGGAAGGAATCATGATCTCAGCACAAGTGAACCTTGAGAAAGAGCATCATTTCAGCTGGAAATTGTCGTGCAGCTGTCAGTAGAGAGCAGTAGTGCTCTGTGTTTTGAGACATACTGCATGCAAAGCAGCATGTGGCTGTTAGTCTGATAAGATGACACTTTGTCCATTGACCTTGTTGACCTTGCAGTCTGAATTAAATGCGCTGCACAAAGTGAGAGCTGTTATAAAGTCACGTGGACAAATCATGCGAGGTTGTTTTCAATAAGTGATCCTTTGAAAGTGCATGACTTTCAATGTCTTTGACATCTTCCTCTTATCATCCTCTTTGACTCGCTCTCACCCCCTATTACATGCAAAAAATGTTTTGAAACTGAATGAGTTTCCTTCATGTAACTGGCAGTCTCAAAACTGACCAGCAAGGGAGATGATCCAGGCAATAAAGCACAATATTTAAAAAAAACAAACTCTTATTAATAAATTGCCTCTGTCATGATTACAGTCAGAGGGGCAGTTCAACAAGATTATTTCATTAGGCAGATAGTGACAGCCACAACCAACTTCAATTATAATTGTGCCATCCCCTGTAATTCAGCAGTAAAGATTGTTCATCAACCTTCAGTATGGATTTGCCATGGTCGATTAATGTAATTGGACTGAGAATCCCTGATGTTTCAGGCGATTCATCGGCGCTGATGTCAGATTTGCAGCAACAGGCTTTTTCTTTAGATTTGTGGCTTTAAATTATGGGCGCATGAGAGCGTTTGCTGTGTGTGTGTGTGTGTGTGTGTGTGTGTGTGTGTGTGTGTGTGTGTGTGTGTGTGTGTGTCTGTGTGTGTGTGAGAGAGGGAGAGTGAGAAAGAGTGTTTACTAGGTGACAATAAAGCACCATGTCCAGCTATGAGGGAGCATGTATAAATAACTTTCATTCTGAAAAGAGCAATTTTCTGCACCTGCCTGCTAATTGTTCCCATGCTGACACTCTGGATTGGTGTGATCTCTCCTTTTAAAGCACTAACTTCAGATAGAGGGGGGTGTGATGTAAGGGCGGTAAGGAGAGATAAATGAAGGGAGGCAGAGAAGGTGTGAGACTGCTGATGGTGAATTGCATCTTAAACTGTGCAGAGCTTATTTGCTGTTAAAATCCATCAGTGATTTCCATCTGTAATTTGAGCTGGTAGGGGTGCCAGAGGATTAGTAAAGGTAGTCATGGTTTCTGCCTGACACTGCCTGCCCATCCTCGCTGTCCTCTCCTCTGACATCCCACACTTAGAAGAAGATAAAATGTTGATGTCATAAATCTTAGGATGTATCCAGGATGTATATTCCCAAGCCCTGGGGCTAAACTGAATGGAAATCGTTAGCGTCTTGTTCTTCATTGTGATCCTCAGTCTGCAAAGTGGAAGTGAAGGTTCCAGGGGAGAGTGCCATAGGTGAGCTTATGAAACAGTGAACAGATATGGATGAGGCCAGCAAGGCAAAAGTGAGGGATGAGAAAGAAAGAAAGTGGAGGATATGGACTGTGTAGTGGAAGCTGTTGTATTAGAGGTGTAAAGGATGTGTTATATATGCGATATGATAGTAGTTGTGAATCACATCATTTTCCTGTGCAGTAAATTGACTTTTACTCCTCTGTGAGAGAGACCACAAAGTTGTTGTTAAATTTAGCTTTAAAAGCAGATGCAGCAGGGCTCTCTGTCAGTCCTGCTGCATCCACCTCCACAGAAGATAACAAGCCAAATTAGGTTTGTATGATTTATTCAGTTGGAGATAATGAACTGACAGACAGACAGCCCTGGTGCTGACTAACACGCCTGTGTGGAGACTGAATAGAAATCAAACTTGATTTCCTGGAAATTTTGTCCCCTGCCTCAATGATTAAAGACAAACCAGATGTTGAAAATTCAGAAAACTCTGCAAATGCACCTGTTCTACCTCTCATTCAAATACTTGTCTTGTTCTGAAGAGTGTTAGATTTCCTTAAGTCAGATGGCTCTAACCATAGGGGGCACCTTGGGGGTTCAGTGTCTTGCCCAAGGACACTTCGACCTGCGGCACTGAGATTCGAGCCTACGGTTGGGAGACGACTGCTCTACCCACTGAACCACAGTCGCCCCCAGCAATTTTATAGAATAAAATAATGAATTATAGATGAAAAAATGTCTGACCTAAAGTTCTAATGCAATTACAAAACAACACATCAGATTTTATCCTCAATTTCTTTATTATTTTTATCATTTCAATGATTTGTATAATTTAATAACAACCACCATGGAACTGCCTTTCAGTAGTTTTACCTAAAAATCGTGTACAAAGATAAATTCTTGTCTTGAGATTTCTTCCTTAAAAATTCAACTAAAATGTGTTACATCTTAAATGTGTGTCAAATTTTTAAGGGTGTGAGTTGGAAACAGTATAAATGACTAAGGCTTATCACTTGCAGTGCGGTCTTAGGATAGGGGCCATGTCCCCCCCGGGCCACCCCTTGGGGGCGCCATTGATCTCATGTCCATATGCTAACTGCAGCTACTAGCTGTAGTCAGCTAACTTAGCTTAACACAGAGACTGGGAACATGAAAAAACAACAACTAGACTTGGTCAAATGAAAAAAAAGGTAAATTATGATTAAACAAATGAAAATGTTAGAGATTTTTTTTTACAGAGTTAAGCTGCTTCCTCCTGTTTCCAATTTTGTCTAAGCTAAGAAACTGGATGCTGGCTGTAGCTTCATTTGTAGTGTACAGATATAAGAGTGGTATGATCTGTTCATCAAAATTTCACACAAACATTTCACAGAATGCATCCTGGTAGATTTTGAAATTAAATCAAATATTGCAAATATGTCCAACTGTAGTAGTGTAAATGTCACAGTGGAGGTTTTACTGTCTCAATTTTCAGTTTGTTGTTGAGCCAACTGTTAGGGCTTATATTATTTTACAGCCTAAGCACTTCATGTTCTGGCTTTTTATTGTCCCCACAGTACAAAATTGATTTTGCATCCTATTGTTAAATGTACACCACAGAGAAATGACTGGGCCTGTCACCCGAATGAAGGATCACACAGTAGATAGCAACCCAAACAGAGTGTGGAAGATGACAAAAAACCCCACCCAAGATACAATACTTTAGATGTAAAAAGCAGCTGAGGACATCTGCAGGGCATCAGTAAACCAGGAGGGTGGAAAAACACAAATTGGAATCATGGCCTTTTTGTTTTTCCGCTTTGGGCAAGACTTGTTTTCCCTCACACTTACCCCCTCACTCACTCATTCTCACACACATGCTTGAACACAAGTGTCTGTGGTTAAAAACAGAAATGAATTCTGTTTGACAGTGAAGTTTCACTTTACTTTGACAACCACTGTCTGGCCATAAGCTCGTCCAGGGTGAGTGGCATCCATGCAAAAAATAAAGCATGGTTATTAAAGAAAAAATAGCAGGGAGGTATTGCTGAAAGGTGGTGAGGTGCCTAACATGCCTGGTATCCCAAGGTCAGGAGCAATGCCCTCTGGCAGGAAGCACTGTGAGGAATGGTAATGTCAGTCAGAAAGCTCATTCACCGTCTTGGGCCTGTCAGTTTGCTGGCTATAATTAATCTCTTTCTGTTTAAATATAAAGATTATAAATCACTGCATGATCCTGCACCATTAGGGGGCCTTCATCTGTCAGCCACAGACCTTGGCTAATGGCCCTTTGTAAGCAAAGCGCTGGCTGAGGCAGCACACCAGCCACCTACTGGTCCTCCTCATCATTTGTTTCTCACGGAGACATCCCACCTCCAACCTTCAGAATCGACGATCATCAAGATGCAAACATGAAGACCACGAAAGTTATTATTGCTTTACACACAGCCATTCTTGGTACACGCTTTGAGTGAGGCTTACATTATAAAACCATTGAACACTGGCTTTATTATTAATGGTTGATATGGTTTGCACTGTGGAGCAGTATTTGGACACTAATAAAGACAACATTTGGGAGACCAGATTGTGAAATATCTCTTTAGCAGGTGTATATCTGCTTTGAGTACAACTTGTCTTTTTTAGCTCTAATCACTAGGCAGGCCCCTCCAAATGACAGATGCACTCACCTCCTGTAAAAGTGCTACAAAACACCTGGACCTTGTTATACTCATGAATCTTTGTTAATTGTTGTTTTATAAGGCATCAGAATCTCCAGCTTTGTTCCTGAATGAATCTCTTTTTGCTTCTATGTTGGTATATGAGCAGTTTTTCTATTAATCAACCATCTGTAATATTATAAAAGAAAATTTTGTAGACATTTTAATAAAAATGATCTTTTTATGTGCATGGCAATGTACTATTCTGCATGATGAGTACTTTTTCTTTTGGTACTTTAAGTATATTTTGCCAATACTTTTGTCCTTTTACTTAAATAGCATTTTGAATGCTTTTACTCGTAACAGAGTGCTTTTACACTGTGGTATTGTTACTTTTAATTACGTACTTTAACTGAGTACTTCTCCCACCACTGGTTAAATAGTCCTGCAAGTTATGCAGTAGCATAATCAGCCAAGTATATTTTTTTGTTTTGTTTTGTTACCCAATTTTAAATGTTGTAGCTTAACATGGCCTCTAACTCATACTGTATTACATTGAACATATACAATACATTAATCTAACAATCTCAAATCTAATATCAAAGCTTATTTCAACAGTGTTGCCTCTCTTAGCAGACACACTTATCATTTATGTGCAGTGATGTTACATACTGTATATGGATGAACATCTTTGCCCTTACTTTTGAACAAAGTCTGGCAACTATCGGACACTGACTGACAAAATTAACTGAATGGCTAGAAAAACCTGGGATCAGCTGTGGTATTAAAATAAAACATTTCAAGGTGGTACACAGGCTGTTTATGATCAGCACTGATGGATAATGAGTATAAATGTATTCACTGAGCAGAGTAATATATGTGTGTGTGTGTTCTCATTTACACACCTAAAAGTGTGCTGTTTCATAGCAGATTCCTTCTTGAGCATCCTTGCTATTTTGCATAGTCTGCCTGCAGTCAGGTTCAATAACACCAAGCATAAAGCTGAGGCTTTAATTACTTGTATATAGCTCTGTGACCCACTTCACAGTAATCATTATTTCACTGCATTGTTGCTTTCTACTGAGCACCTCCTTTTTAAAAACTTCCCACATATCTCTTTGGACTCAGTATTACATCAACCATAATAAAGTTGTCTGTTTGCGTGCTTGTAGGGGGTAAACTCTGTGTTAGTCTTTGAACGAGCTGTTAGCACTGTGCGCTGTTGTGCTTGTTAAATGCTTTGTTGGAAGTTTGACACTCTGCTTCTCAGGCTGCACTCAACGCCGTCAACGGTATCCTTAAGTCATGAGGCTGTTTCATGCTGGGCCCCCATGGGTGAGGGAGGGATGACAGGATAGCAGACGAGGCAAACAACAAAATGTGGACACACACACACACACACACACACAGAGTCACCTTTAAAGTGTATGAGAGTTCCGTGATGCCAGTGCTGCCAAACTGCATGACTAATGCAGCCTGCAAGTCACTGTTTCTCTTCGCCATGTCCCCAGGAGCTGAATTAATTGGCTGTCATCATGGTCTCTCTCTCTCTCTCTCTCTCTCTCTCTCTCTCTTTCTCTCACCCACACACAGACAGAATGATCAAGATATAAATAAACCAAGTCAACATGGCATTTATGTGACAGGCAACCATAAACACTTTGTGCAACATTCAGTGGCGAGCACTTACTATGCAGCCACCATGGACCACCTCCCTGACATACCCATTACCAGATTAAGTGGTAGAGTAGCTATACCTCATGTTAAAGGAACACTGTTCTTGGGCCAGAGTTTGATAAGATAATCTACCGTCATATCTCTGTGAAGTCCTATTGTCTATATTATATCTTGTGTGTTGCATCTATGTTTTTCTTATATAGTGCATCATTGTTATTGTGGTCACTTGCTAATGGCAACAAAAGGGGAAAGTCTTGTTTCTGTTTTTAACCATCACCCCAATGTTAACCATGTGCTTACAGTACCCACATGTACACAGAATATGCATATCATGCTTTAATTTTCACAAGGCAATTTTGTATTAGGGATTAGGAAGAAAATATACACTATTTTGTCAGTGAATAATATAGTACGATCATTTCTGTATGAACATGTTGTGACTTCAGAATGTTTCCTCGTTATGTTGATAAAAACATAGTTTAGGTGGCATAATGCTTCTTGCAAAATGTGTCTGCTATTGCAAATTAGTAGTACATAAATGTAATTTGTAGGAGACAGGGCTGTGAGTATGGAGCTAACCTCAAGGTAGTTATCTTAGCTTAGCAAAAAGACTGGGAACAGGGGGAAAGCACTTAGCCTGGCACTCTCCAAAGTTCAAGAAAACACCTCATGCTACTACTTCATTTGTTTAATCTGTACAAACACAAAAGCATTAAAGCATGGTAGTTTTAGAGCAAGTTGCATAGTTACAGTTTTCAGCAGGTGTTTACCATGAAATACTTAACTCTCCATATAGTGTCGTTTTAAATTTTCATTTTGAATCCTGATCAAACAAGAGGTACAACACATTTGTTTGTGAACTTCAGAGGTGTTTGTAAGTGTACTTTTGAATTTGAAATAGATCAAGACTAGTTTGTTCCCCCTGCATCCAGGTTTTAAACTAAGCTAATCTCCTCCTGGTTCTTGTACTTAGCTGCATTCACACAATGTCAAACAAAGGAAAAGTACAGGCAACCGTCCCAGTTATTCCAAGACTGTTTCCTCTAGTGCTAACCTCATAGTCACAGCATTAACTAGTTTAAATGAATCAGCTACTTTTGTTGTGTTTTATATTGGTAATGATTTGCAAACAAGCAAACTTAAATTAGCTGAATCAATTGTATTAGTGCCACTATTTGATTTTACCAGCGCTATGACTTCTATATTTCTTGTAGGAGATACCTGAAAGTTACAACTCCTAAAATGTAGAATTATTCCTTTACCTTTTCTGAATGCATATGCGCTGAAATGACAAGTCACAACCTCATAAGTTAATATAATATTAAAAAAAAAAAGATTTTGTAGATTAGAAGCGTTTTCTGTATTGCTTTTCTGTGTACAGCACAATGAAAAGATAAACCTTTAACAACCATTTTATTTGAGCAGCTTTGAATCCCAATTGTAATGCACTTAAAAGACAAAGAGCTTCTTCTCCTTTTCTATTTGTCTGTGCTCTGAACCATAAACAACATTTGTGTTTCTCAGCAGACGGAAAGAATAATGGAGTGCCATCCGCATTCTCTGCCTTTGCATAATACTGCCTGAGTAGTTGCGCAGTATAAAACCCTGTCTCTCTGAAAATGATTCTTTTAAAGGACTTCACTTTTCCTCTGAGCACTGATCATCAGTTTAATATGGCAGCAGCAGAAATCACTGGACAATGACGGTGCTCAGATGTGATGTGTACACTATTTCAGATGGAGGGAGCTTTATCTTTTTATGACCTCAGACTTGTTTTACTCACGTACTGTACGTGTGTGCATATGTGTGGAAAAACGTTTGTTCAACCTTCTTCTTTGTCCTCAGAGGTTTTCCTCTCTGTAAGAGTCCAGATGTTGCTGTCTGCTCATTTGGGATTAGAATGAGCCGTCAGGTGTGAGAGAGCCCTTCAACAGCAGAATTTGAATAAAAATAAGGCTCTGCTGTGTCTTGTTACTCTTTTTTTTTGTTTTTTTTGTTAGAGGCAACAATTATCAGCACAGTTGTGACTAGACTTTGTACGAGGCTGCAGATGCTCAAGTGAGACTCACAGATGGGTGATAACTAAAGGAACAACCTGAATATATGAATCATGGTCTCTTCCAGGATGACAAAGCACCCATCCACAGGGTATGAGGGGTCACTGAAAGGTTTGAATATGAATCATATGCTATGGCCTTCACATTCACCAGATTTCAACCCAGTTGAACACCTATGGGAGATTTTGGAGTGACTTGACAGACAGTGTCTCCACCACCATCATCAAAACAGCACATGAGAGAATATCTTTTGGAAGAATGGTATTTATCCTTCCAGTAGAGTCCAGAGACTTGGAGAGTCAATGCCAAGGTGCAGTGAAGCTGCTCTGGTGGCACGTGGTGGCCCAGCACCTTACCAAGACTCTTTATGTTTGTCACATATCTGTATATTTTGGTATTGAATAGAGTTTTGAATCATGTTTCCTGGCACCCATAAAATGTCATTAACTGCATCTATAATAGAGTTTGATTTAAGATCATTTCTATCTCAGAAAAATTACAAATACTGTGACAGCCTCAGCAAACAGGTGCTGACTGAGCTTATAAAACAGAAAAATAATACAAATCTAAATAAATACTTCACTTGGAGGATGACCTTTAAATTGACAGTTGTAAAACAATGCTTGTGGAGAAGAATTTGTGTTTTACCAAGTGTATGTAGCTAAAGTAAACCAGAATACTCACAAGCAAGGCCAAGTGACTATACAGCCATGCTAGCAGCTCTGTGAGGCTCTACTTAACACGATGATGCTAATATCAGCCTGATGACTTGCTCACATGCAAACACAGAATTAGAATTTCATTTATTTATTCAGTTTCACCGAGAGGCTGTCTCTGTTTTACCGAAACGCCCTGACCACACTGAAAGAGTTACACACCTTCACCCCCTGGAAGCTGCCCAGGACAACCACAGTCTGACCAGCTGGCCACTGAGCAGCTCCACTGGAGCAGCTGGGGTTAAGGGGCTTGCTCAAGGGCACCACAGTGGTGTTGATGAGGGCATGACAAATGTTAGTTCTTTCACTTGTCCCTCCCAGAAACCTGGTTACAAACTCACTTCCCTAACCTTTAGGCCACTGACAAGCAGACTTTAACATGCAGACTTGACTGCATGTTTTCCATACCTTTCTTTAGTTCTTCTTTATCTCTCTCTCAGGTGCTTTTATAGCCACCAGGAACCATTTAAACTGCTTTAGAGGGCATTGAAGAGTCTGGTGCCTCATTCAGGGACCTTTCAGCAATGCTGACAGGAGCATACTGCAGCTGGAGTGGACCCAGCTCCAACTGGCAGGGATCAACCTGACAAAACTGGTAACTGGGCAGCCTCTTTTACCTCATTACTTCTCCAGAGTCCAACTGTACTAATCCAATTATTTTTCATCGTGATCATGGAAGTGGGTGACACCATTTATCATAAAACATAATCTTGTTTACCAGGTGGATGACAAATTCTTCTTTTGCCTCACAAACAAAGAAAAGCATCACTCTTGTCTCTTTTTTTCTGACTTACTAGAAGATTTAAGGTGCTGCACAGATGAGGATGATGTACAGGTGTGTCTTTCAGCTGTGAGAGGCAGAGAAATATTATCACATTAACAGGTGATTTACATTTTCTATGAATAATTTCTTTTCTGGTCTATTTTTGGGAACATGTTTCTTCCTTCAGCATAACTGAAGAAAACACCAGTGATGCTGCTTACCACTTAATTATGATTTACCAATGAAATGAAACATGAAATATGACCACTGGCAATGTTCTTACCACTAGTCCACTGTAATCACACAGCCCGACAAGCAGTTATTTATTTTCTATTATCAACCACCACAAACAATGACAATGGTCTTAAGTGTCTGCTGAATGTTAGTATTTGTTTAATTTTCTGCCATATGCGCTCAGACAGCCCAGTAACGTGAAAATCATAGTTGTTATTCACAAGATGATATTTGACCACAGATTCCAAGAAATTAATTCCAGGAAAACAGGCTATGGGTGGGTGATAATTGCACCTTTCTATTGACAAGAGCTTTCACACAGATAAAAACCTAATAGGCTTCATAATGAATGATGATTCCTCTCTCCTCTGTTTAGCCTTTGTTGGGGCAAAACAAAATAGAAGGCTGCCATTTCTCAGATTACTTCCAATTGATCTCGTTCATCCTACTGCAAGCTGCAGAGACAGGCTAACTAGCTTTGCCTTTGAACCTGCAGACATCCACAGGGTTTGCCATGAGACTGAGCCAATAGGAAATAATTTCATTACACAGGTTGTCTTAAGCTTGTTAATGTCAGTAAAAAAAACAAACAACCAACCAAACAAACAAAAAACACTTGTTATCATATAATGTATTGCTCCCTGAGTGCAGTTATACACTTCTGTAATTGTTATGTTCACAGAACCAGCAGTGAAGGGGGATTCCAGTGATTTGTTATTGTACTTCCATAAAATTGGGAAACTTGTGGGAGACAAAATCAATGCAGCAAAGGCTAATGAAATCAAACTCCACTGTTGATTATGTCCCGCGTTTTTTGCTGCAATACCCATTCAGCATATTTACATTCTGAAATTACCTCTCTATAAAACAATTTTTATTGTTAGTGCCAGAGTCTGACTTCCCCTTTGCAGGATTCAAATGACCTTCCCACACTGGAGAGATTCACAGGAAACAATGCATGTATGTAATGCAGCATAACTGCTTTAAATTTTATCTCACAGATATCAGACTCTCTATTTACTGTTCACTCTCCTAATGCCATATTTATATCAAGTTACAGCTAAGAAAACTGAATGCTTTTTTTTTTTTTGGTGAAACATGGGGTACTTTTATTTTGAAGCACTAAAATGCACCGTATCTTTCACTGCAGCAACCACATGTCATTAAAATGCTTCTACAAAAGAAGATATGGTGTTTTTTGACAATTTTTCCTCACATAAGTTTAAATGTAATGTATCTTTTAAATGAATTAAAGTGAAATTCTTTAAGTGAAATTCTCCATCAAAAATATTTGAATAGCGGGAAAACTCCTGGCCTTAAAGGGTAACTCCACTTCATGAAATCTGAGGCTCTTAATTTCTGCTTGAGGCTACATTAGCTATTAGTAGCATAACACACTTAAATCTCTGACTGTCAGGTGCCATTGTGGGTAATACAGTTGCCTGGTTTTGATAATGAAGATGAAATGTGTGGAACAAAAAAGACAATAAGTCTACTTCTGCTATCAATTTTAAAAAAAATACCTGTTCATCGTCAGTGACGTACTCACCTATTTTTCTCATCTTTTCCTGTCATAAACTCAAAAGTGGAAACACTTCCCCAAGTGAGTGCAAACTTTTTTTTTAACTGTTCTTGTACCATTATGTGGAAACTGAAGGAAACAGGTGTGAAATACATTTTTTAAATAATTAAAACCGACAATATGTGGCAAGTATTGTGGTGTGTGATCACACAAGTGCTCTTTGGTGAGGGGGAGAAACATTTACTGTTAACAAACATGCGTGAGCCAAGGAAAAGGTCTTGCCAATACATTGAATTCAGCCTTTGTTAAATGGATAATTCACTGAGGAACAATAAACCATCTAAACATGTTTTAGCTGCTGGCTCTTATCTAGCCAGAGAACTAGGCCATAAGGCTGCACAGTTCTGGGTTAGTTCAACTTCAGTTTGACTGTAGTGACATTTTAAATGAGTAACTGCTGCATTATTACTGACATCACCATAGTAATTTATAACAGCTTGTTACTGGATACAAAAGCATGCAGTCCCTCCATTTGCTTTTTCTGCTCACTTGTCATTTAAAAGCTTCATTGTGCATCCGTCCAACTTTTAACAACATGAATCCACCAACTAGCCTTCCAAACTGTGTTGGACAGTCTTGTTATTTACCCCCACAGTGTATTAAAATGCCAAGCAAGGAAATCATAATGAGTTTTTGAATCACTGTTGCTGTCCAAAAGTGGGAGGATGCAACTGCAATTTCCACTTTCATTTTCAGACACTCAGAGAAATGCCTTCTCTGCTGTATGCTAATAAGCAGTGTGTCTTTTTTGTGTATGTATAAAACATTGTTTTACAGTAATTAGACTTTATGCTTGAGTGAATCCTTGTTTTAATTAAAACTCAAACTGAACAAGTATGCCAAAAGTGTATTTTCAAGAGAACAGGGTTACTGCAAAAATAAAATAGGATCTCAGGTATTGATTTGTCCTGTAGTGTTAGATACAGCTCTCTTGGCTATCCATCTGAGGTGGCTTTTGACCCAGACAATGACAGGGTGAGAACCTGCACTGCAGACAACAGGCAACGAGTGTTGGCTTTCTCTATGTTCCTGAAAAAAGGATTTTGTTTGTCCCACACACACTCCTATTTTCCTCTTGTCCTTTTAGGTGCTACTCTTAAGAAAATTACTCTCATATGAAAACAACACACCATTTTTTGTTCCGCCAATAAAAGATGTAACAGCTGCTTCTCAGGAAGTGAATTCTAAATTAGGTTTGGCATTGCCCTCTGCTGTCAGATCCCACAATGACCCGGACTTCTCCTGCTTCCTGCCTCCTCTCTCCCTCCTCCTTCCTTCTGTCATCCTCCAGCACTCTCCTCTGTCTCCCTTTACTCCTTAAGACGAGCCCCTTGAGTTGGGCTTGTTGACAGGACTTTCTCACTTGAATGCAACCAGAGGGAAGCTGATGTGTCCAGGGCTGTACCAAAGCATCATGCCATGTGATGGCACCTCAGCCTCTGCTCTCAACAGAAACCACAGGAGTCCCTGATGTGGGAAGAACACAAAAAACGTAGCAGGCCAGCTTCTCAAAGAATATCTGAACAATTATATTTGCAGCGTCAATAAGTTGTGATGTGTTTGCGGCACAGCTCTGGGGCTAGGTCTAAGGTCCTTAGTATGTAGGTTGTCCCACTTCTGATTGCTGCTGTCAGTCCTGATTACCACACATCAACACATCAGCATCAAGTGACACCGGGGGACATGGCAGAGTCCAAACCCCAACCACGCAATAGCCTGAACCTTGCAGCCAGGCCAATTCAGAGGCAGTTTTCCTACTGAATAAAAAATTCACCCTCTGTAAACTTGTGATTGTCACGGGAAGATGGAAAAATTGCATTTGCGAGGTTTATCACCATATGGGTAACAGGAGGATAAGATTATTGAACGACTGCCTTGTACATTTCTGAACACACACTGTGAAACAGGGAGATATGGCTCAAGGGAGGGGAGGCAGCAGAGTAGAACAGTAAAGATGTGACAGAATCAGGGGATGTGTGAAAAGGGAACAAACTGGGCTGTGGGAAGATATTTAGGCCACATTGTTTTTTAAATCCGTTACACAATATGTAGCATGTGTCCAGCTGCTGCTGTTCTTCTGGGTAACACAACTGCAAATGAATTTATGCTGTGACTCCTTGTGCAGAACATGTTATTATTCTCCCAAAGCAACAATCGGCTCATTCACCGTCCCTAATGAGCAGCCTCACAAATCCCCCAGTCTTTGTAGTATTTTCCCAGATTTGGTAGCAAATTGGACTGAGGGCCTGAATCAGCTTAACCTTTCACCAGTAATCACAGGTGATTATAAGCATTTAGACGTCCTGTTATTCAGAATTATAGAGCGGGGTGGCCAGTTAGGTGGTAATTACACTGCAGAGGGTTACCTGACTTATAAGGTAGATTTTTGTCCCACACAATTCTCAGCTCAGTCGGTTTCAGCTGGACTGCAATATAAAAAGAATACATGAGGCTTATTTACAACAACCGTGTTCCATTTTGATATTAATAACACAGTAGCAAAATCAATAAATCCCCTTTCCCTTTGGAAGATATGTTTTATTGGATGCATTCATCCAGCCAGGCTCCAGCGTTACTTTTTTCCTTCTTGCAAAGTAGCAGATGGGTTTTCTAGAAATTTCAGCGAACAGATTTTTCCCCCCATCTTTGTTTCCTTGACAACACACCTAAACAAGGAATGGTCTCCCAGACAACAGGTCTGAAAGTACCGCAAATACCTCAGTGTGTGTGTGTGTGTGTGCATGTGTGTGAGCAAAGTGGTGAGAGAAAAACAGGGAGAGATTGTTGCCTTTCCTCCTCCGTGATCACGGCCGCATGTGTTGATTGATCTATTTACTGCACTACGATGTATGTATATTACACAGATTCACATTCTCCAGCAAAGGGGATATAATAGAACAATAGGATTATCTGTTTAGTCAAGGCTCTGCTTGTTCTAAACTATTAACCACGATCCTTTCCGAAAAAAGGAATATGGCAGACCCCATGCCAGCTGGATTCTTTTCATCACCAAAACAATACTCTCCATGTGAAACAAACTGTATTTTTGTTAGCTTTGGACTGGAATATATTACCCTCACTGAGAATGCTCATCCCCATTTCAGATCCACTCACGGCTAACAGGGCCAGAAATTCATCCCACATTCTGTTATTGACCCATCCTCACTCCTGTAGATGACTGCATCAGCCGACAGGGTTTCTTTGTTTTGCTGAAAATTTCCTCATCTTCCCCGGCTCACTCAGTAGTTATTACAAATGACTGTTACTATGGCTGACTCACTAGAAACTAACAGGCTGATCGTGAGCATTGTTTGCATTAAGGCGTCATGTCTTCTCTTAGCAGGTCATAAGTGAGGCTATGAAGCCATCTGCGAGACTGAGAGGTCAATATCCAGGGTGAATGCCTTTGCACTTTCATTAAGTGAACAGGTCATAGAGACGGATCAAGCTCTTAGTGGCCTCTGAGCATTAACACTACATCCCCCACTGTGTAAAAAATAAAAGAAACTGATGGAGATAATTGAATGGGGGCACAATGACCTTCAAATCACTGAGGAAAGTGTTTTCTTGTTGACAGAGCTCATTTAATTGATTTATTCATTCCGCTAGAAATAACTGTATTTGTTGTCGAGGCAAATACATCCCACGTACGAAGGAAGAACCTTGCTCTCCCAGCAGAGTAGAGACTAGCGGAAGCTGAGCCTGTTTTACTGCCTTCCTCTAGAGCCTGCTCTGTCAGTATGGATTAGAAAGCAGTGAGCCAGAGAACTTCAGAAACAGAACAACAGCTCCTAACACCGCTCTGAACTCATGAAATATCTGCAGCCATGCATACCATTAAATACATATTTAATGACAGCCAAGGTGTGTACTGATATGTGAGTTCAGAGGCGCATTGTGTTCGAGGGTCTCCATTAGACTGAACTGGAGAGTTTGTGCTAGGCAAATGTTTTAACTTGATTTGTCAGACTTGCGCTATATCTTAGAAAAATTCTGAGATAGAAGAAGAAGAAGCCTTTGCAGTAAAATCTGAATAAGTGTCAAAAGTATTTAGTATTCACAAAGAATGTTTAATTTGAGACTGATGAGCTGTGGATGTGGTGTTATTGATGTGTTATGTTTAATTGGTATTATAACATCTGGTTCAGATGAAATGAGGTGAAATGTCAAGTAGCTGAAAGAAATTCCTCTTACATTTTATAGACGTGCTGTACAATTTTGTAAAATCTTAAAACATGCCACTTATCATTGCAGTGTAAATGTAGTGGAATCAGAAATATGTTTGATATAAACACCCAAGTGTAGCTTTTAGCACCATTTAAACATATTTCTTTTATCTATGAAATGAAAAACTGAACAAAATAACATAATATTTTTGAATCTGCCATATAGCAGTGCAACATTTATCGACTTCAGTGATGTTAACAACACTGAACAGCAACAAAGACGTGTTCCACCACCATCAATCTAAATTGGAACTGTGCTGTTGTGCTGTACAACAGTTTAGCTCAGTTAGCCAATAAATTTCAAGATCAATTTCACATTGCCACTTTTCAAAGAATACAGTAAATGTGTAGACTGATTGCCTTCAGGAGTGCCACTGCTTCCCCTTCCTTTCACTGTGAAAATAAAAATTCCCCAAAACATGCTACAGTTATGTAGAAATTAAAACAAAACATACCAAAATTAGTGACTTACATGGTATAGATAGATAGATACTCTATTACAGACTCAAGGTCTAGATGTATAAATACTGAAAAAATATTACATTTTTGCCTCTCAAGCTCAAATTTTCCTTTGTTGGTACCACTTTGTAAAGAAGTTGCTAAACAGCACCCTCTTCAGCGGTAACAGTCAAACTGACATAATGCTATTTACCACTGCCTATATTTACTTGTTTGTGTGTATGGATTTTCTGACAAAGCACAGTAGCTTGTCAGTTCTGTAGTTTTTTAGTAACCGATCATTGATTCAAGTTCTTCCTTGAATACACCACCAAGGAGAGTGATCAGGAACAGTACATTGCTTTGGTACCACATAAAGATAGCATACTGTAACTTTGATAACAATGTTCAGGTAAGAGGTTGTTTACTACATTTGCCTACTTATAGCAGCAGGTTTCATGTTTCTGCAGGTTCATTTTAAAAATAAACTAAAGGAAACCAATTCTTTTTCAATCTGCAGTTAAGTATTAGTCTTTTAAACAGTTTTTTTTCTACCATGACCTTGATACTCAATGCATCCAGGAGAAGACTGCAGTGTGAACCATCCTTAGATCCCAGTGGAACTCCTTCACTGCAGAAAACCAAAAAATAGAGGTGGAAACCTGGTGAAAATAGATGTTTTACTCATAAGTTTTGAGCCAGCCTCCCACTGAGCATAATGAATTTACAATGTTGCACTTTCAAACACTGTCAGCATTTCCTATACACAATATGGCATAATAAAGTTGATTGTGAAGGCTTTATTACAGCAGACACTCTGGCATTCAGTAAATATTCATATGGCCGTACAGGTGGTGCTCTGAGCAGAGTAAGATCTGTGACCACTACATCTGTCAGTTCAGTTTGTGGTGCATCTGGGATGTGTTGTGCCAAAGCCAGTTTCTCTAAATAAAGACAGACTTTTTACATCCCCAGCTCCCAACCCCTGTTCTACACACAACACTTCCCTTCACTGGCGCCAAGCAGCCCAAATTAAATCAGGCTTAAATAAGATATATTTCCAGCTTTGTATGCGAGGATAGACTGATCCTTACAGCAGCGCTCTGACATTTCTCTCAGGCCATGGGACGCCTCTGAAGGATTACCTCGGTAGGAGTGGGTTGCTTTAGCTAGCCCATGACAACTCACTCTACTGATAACTGCGGCAGGTACACCTCAGCAAGGAGTCCATGTGCTGCCCGTGGGGAGAAGTGAAATGAGTATAAATTGTGGGTGTCAATTCCAAAGAGGAAAGCTGGTTATCTGTAAAAGAAAAGATGTATGAGCACATAAGGATGGGTGACTCCACTCCTCTGCAGAGGACATGGAGAAGATGACGTTCCCTCCTCTGGTTTGTGACACGACTTCAGAGTTTCTTGCTTTTTGGATTCACAACCACAAATATCCAGCCCAAGACAATCAGACAGTCACTCACGCATGGACACGCAGCCTTGTATTGATCTGCCTTCTGATTCTTGCAGCACTGAGCCATTGTTTTTTCATGTTAGAAAGTGACCCAACTATCAATCAAGCGTAAGACAAAAGCAACGCCTTCCTCCTCAACAAGCGTGCACACTATTTGTCAGGGGAACCGTGGCATTCTCAAGGTCACATCAAGCTGACAGCTGTGCCAAAGTAAATGTTGAACACCTTTTGATGCAACCTTTACAAATTTGTTTAATGAGGAATTGATTTTCACTCCTCTTTTTTTTTTTTTGAACAAGCCAGGCTGTCCCTGAGGCCTAGAAGCAGCAGGCCGTTCAGCTCCACAGGAGCAACAATCAGACAGAGAAGAAGAGCTGCTCACCCTGAGAACAGGCAGAAAGGAGCAGCTCGCTGGGTGGAATGACTCACAGACCAGGCCATTCACATGCACACAATGATGGCTGCAGTCTGTCTCTTTCACAACCACACCAGGCTTGTTGGAATGGATAAACCCCTCTGATGCTAATGCGCTGTAGCCTAATGTTGTGGAAACAGATGGAGCTCAGACATCAGAGTTGACTGAAACAGTAGACAGTGAGGTGAAAAACATACTTCTGAGTGTGAGTGATCTCATCAAAACATGGAAGGGATCAACTACATCAGGTCTGCTGCTTTTAAATTTGGCTGCCTGGACAGAAGAAATATGAATAAAACATGGATGATGTCTGAAGTAACATGGCTGCCAACTAAATGGGAGGTTTGGAATTTCTAAGCAAAACATTTATTCATGACCAGCACTGTGAATGCAAAATCTTGTTTAAAGGAGGAGCGCGGCTCTGACAGGAATAGTGAAATACAATTGATGGATCGCAGCGATATTGATTGGTTAAACACAGGGATTTATCTGCCATCGACTGAAATGCATAAATCATCATCATCATTTTTTATTCTGTGCGCAATTACGGAAAACATCTCGAGAGGATGTCATCTTGGCTAAAGAATGCATTTGGCCTTCCTACCCTCCCATAATAACTTGGAAAAGACGGTCAAGTCTTTCTAAATGGGTTAATGAAATCTCAGACTTTACCAATCTGAGGAAAAAGCTATTGATCTCTCTGTGGGGAGGAAATCCTATATCACTGTGCCAATTCAGATTAATCATTGGACCAAACCATATGACTTTGCTTTGCATAATGGAAGTAATCACACCCTCTCTGAGAGAAGCTTGGAATAATGATCAGGGAATGATTGCTCAAAGTCAGAAAACAAATGCAAGAAATATAAATGCGTTAACCGGTCACTTCAAAGAACAGAAATCTAATCAAACGATTTCAAAAGTTTCTCACCTTGATTTAGTCTCACTATTTGTCTAGTGAATAATGTGCAATCTGTGTCCACGGTGGCTGGAATCATTTGTAATACATCCTAACGAATGCAGTGAGTGGCTTTATTACTTGCATTCTGAGAAAATGACCCTTTTTTCTCTGTGACAAACATCTTTGATTGACCTGCTGGCTCTGCTGGGTCATCTAGCAAATCAATGGCTTGCAACATTCATGCTAGAAAATTTGTTGGATATTGCTTCTACTAAAAGAAAGGGGGGTCGGGGGGTGGGAGTCATTTTTGTTTCAGGAGGAAGTGTCCCCGAACAGTCATGATTGACGTGTCTTCAGTCGTGAACAACTCGAGGTGCAGATCTGTCAGCAGTGATCCACGCTAAGCCCTGCCAGAATAAGATGGGGATTGGAGCAACTAGAAGTCCAGCTGGGGTGGATGTCTTTGCTGTGATATTGCAGGCTATGACAGCTCCTGTTCTCCCACAGACAGGGAGAATTTATGGAAATGGAAGCTGAATGTTGAGACGGATGGGAGCTGATCATTGTCTGTCCCATGCAGCAATCAGGTGAAACCCTGCAAGGCTGAATTTAAACCAAATGTACCCTATAAATCTCCAGGTTTCCCTGGGCTGCCTAATGAAAACTAATAGACAGCCTGTGAAAGGGGCCATCCATTCTGCTAGTTTCCCTGTCCACTAACGGGTTACTCTCCTGTTGGTGGTGAGGTAAAGCTACAAAGTGTTTACATGTAGCTTTCTCTGGGGGTAGTCCTGTTAAAAGTAAACTTCTTTAACTGCTAATGCCACTGAAATATAGACCTAGCTCATAGTCTGTGTTAATTATGGGTTTTACTGTCTATTTAGCATATTCTGACAAGACAGCCTGAGGAGAAGAAAATTATACATGCAGCATTTAGATGCCGTTGATTTTCATGCTTTTTCAACACTCTAGCCAGAAAAACTATTTTAACAGGAATATGTAAACGCATGTATTTTCGCATAAAAGAACATACTTGTGTGTTTTGTGTGCTCCTTTGCGCTCAGTATTAACATCTTATTTCAGAGAGCAGTGACTGGGTTTCATCCTACGTGGAACCACAGGGAATGGGGTGGAAGTGGGCGAGAAGGCGAGACGGGGGGGCTGCTGGTGATCTCAGTCTGCAGACAGTCACTGCAGAGACGTTCCTAAATAAAATGTGACTTTGATTTCTCACCTCATTTCACTCTCAGCTGTCAGATAGGTTTCCGCTCAGATGACATCTCCTTCACAACGATGCGCAAAAATGTGGAACAGCCCAGAAATGAGGCAGCTGCTGCCCTACATGCCAGGCAGTCTCCGTGACATCATCACCTCCACCGCTCTCCTGTGACTCAACAACATTGACAACAAAACTTAAACCGCAGCCATGCAAATGATGCACTGCACTTTTCCAAACACCTCCTCCCCCGCTGCTCCCAACCCCTGCATCTTTGTCTGTGTCTCTGTCTCCCTATGAGCAGCCATGACCCATTTATCTCTGATACATCAGTGTCTTGCTTTTACCTGTGCAGACATGTTGATGCACAGCCGTCTTCTCCTCAGAGTTTCAAACAGGAGCTACTTAAGCACTGCAGTAAGAATGTGGAGGAGAATGTGAATGTTAGTGTTTTTTAATATTAAAAATTCTGTTACGCTTTCTGACAATGCCCCTGTTTATAATAGACCTGCAGTGAATGGCATTATTAAATAGTTAATAAGTAATTTTTTATTACTTCATAAGCCACATATAACAATAAATGTTGGGTTGTCAGCTTGTGAAAGATCCCAGTGACAGATATCAATAATGCAGTTAAAAATGATAGCTGTCCAGTGAAAACCTTTAATCCAAATTAGTGAGTTTCTATTTTTCAGATTAATGGAAGGATTCATTTATTAGAAAGCAAACCCAGTGTACTACTCACTTATTCATCGTGTGTTAAATTTTGGTTTGTGCTGGAAAAAAGTATTTCTGTGCAACATACAGTACCACTGTAACAAAAAATGCAGGCTGTTCTGACATCCTTTCATAGGTGTATAATTCACATCAAAATGTCCTCACACTGTCTCAGATTGTTTCTGTTGAAGGGGTCACTTGTGGAAAATGATGAAAAACAACATCAACAAACAACAATTTCCAGCTAAGCTCAACACTCCCATGTCGTCTAACCACATGCAATAAATAAGATACGTGTGTCCTTTGGAAACTTCATCCTGTCTCCGCTCTATACTGTGATCTCATCTTAAATCCCAGGGGGGTTGAACAGGGTTGGGCAGTATAACTCAAAGTCACCAGCTGGCCGATCGGTGCAGAGGACAGACTAGCTCAAACTGCAGTAGCTAGCCATAGATTTTTTTTTCAGCCATCAGGGACAACTCTGAAACAGTATCTACTAGAGCTGTCTAGTGAGAAGATATCTGTCTCATATCTATGATTGGCTGGCTCGGTCTGTGTAAGAGACACCAGCAAACCGCCTCTGTCCTTGTGAAGGATTATTAGAGAAATGGAGACAGTGATAGAATCTGCCCATGGTTGCCAGACCAGGTCATTTTCAAACCTGTTAGCAGTCACCCCCTTGGTGTCACGAGGCTTACATACCACCTGCTTGCCTTCTACTCTGTCAAGATCTGCTTCACTTAGTGATGAATACTATCTTAAATAGACAGCTGGGTACTCGTAACCGCTCTCCAATGTTTCATCAACAGGGATTCATGTGTTATTCATTTGCCTGGGCTGCTGGCCGGTGGCCATGTAATGACTGTTGATCACTGCAATTGTACCGGATTGAGATTCTTCGTTCCTGGTAAATTCTGCTCTTCATTACTCCTCAGACATCCTTAAGCGAGGCCCAGCGCTGCGGTTTAGACCATATGAATAACCTAATCAAGTCAACATCCTCAGGAACTATAGCTGGCTTATAATCAAATTATAATCAAACTCTTATGAAGTTTAAAAAATATCATAAAACTCTGTTCAATAATTCACACAGCAAATATGATATTACCAGACCTTGTTTATAAATTCGGCTGCCTGCCACCCATCAGTGCACACTTTTTGCCCCTGAGCATCTCTGACTGGTCCTTCAGCTGCAGAAGTTGGAGAGGGCTGGCAGCCACAATATTAAAAAGAGGAAGTCACTTGCTGGTTCTGCAATATAAGTGTAAATATGGGCACCTTAGAACAGCTGGGTTATGAATAATGGAAGCAGGTTGCCTTTGGTATTCATGGGAGAAGAAACACTCTGCCACTCAAAAACACAGAGAGAAAGTTCACAACCTAGTGCTGTACTTCTTTTTTTTTTTTACTTGGTGCCTATTTGCACACACGGCCATCACACGGCGGTCAGAAGTGAGACAGCAGTGGTAACAGTGCCAGATGCTGCAGGCCTTTGGTTGAATTCACTTGTCTCTTTTATCCCTTTTTCCTTAAGAGATGCATCTGAAAATGCTGCTGGAGAAGGATCCGTTGCTGTTTGTGACAATAAATAAATAGATGACTCTCTGCCTTTGCTGGCAAGCAGTGAGAATAGAAAGCGAGGCAAGGAGCTTCGGGATGTGAGACAATGCAGAGGGGGTAATTTTGCAATGACAGTACTGATCATTGCAAGTAAAAAAAAAAGAAACATTCCCTAGAGCAAACTGCAATCAAACTTAGACAAACTCAAGAAGAAAAAAGTGTTTCCTTCATGCTCTTGTTTCTTAGAACCTTCTAAATTGTACACATTGATTTTTTTCTCCTGTTTTGTCTCAGTTCTGAATTACTGCTCGTGGACTGCTGAGTGAGCTGCCATGAGCCAGTGAGGTCAACTGTCTCATTAAACAGTAACACTGGGCTGAGGTTTAAAGGCAGGCTAGATGATGTCTGATAAGTTGCTGTTGACAGTGATCATTCAGAGTTTAGAGCTGAGTATTTTCACTACAGGAGTTTTAGGCCTGTTTGAACAGCATCAGCAACATGATCTATCATGCCGCTGACACACATGAATAATTGGCTAACTCCTCTGCAATCTCAGCCAGATCAGTGCAGAAGGGAACCAAAGCTGGAACTCACCCGCTGCTAAAATGCACAGACTTTACACTACTAAAAAAAAAAAAAAAAGGTTACTGAAGCCAATACACTAGAGCAAAAATCCACCTCAGGTACTCTCGCTGCTACATATCCGAAGTGATGTGATTTACTTCTGCGGTGTACCCACTTCCCTTCAGCCTTCCTCATTTACTTCTGCTTCTACAGTGACAGAGGAAAAGGCATCGACTTCTTCATTTTCATCTGTGAGTTGGTGAAGAAGGCAATAACGAGACTGATGGCAGAGACAGATGCACCATAAGTCATGCCACCTTCAAAATTGGCCCAGAAATATAACACACATTGTCAGTAGCTGTTAGTATCGCTGTTCCTCAGGGTGGATTTGATCTTTAACATTAATGCCAAATCTATTAATAAAAGTTTAAACATGAAGGTTTTGGGACATGTATATATGTGAGAGGAAGATGTGTTTTATGATGCTGGAGGTGTCCAGTAGGATTACTATATCTGGATACAAATGACTGCTTTATGAAGATGCTGCTAGTTGTAACGTTTTCCTATAGGGGTCAGTTATCATTGTTAATTTAAATTGTATGGAATTAACATTTTGTTAAAATTCTTATTCTGCCACTGAAGGGCAGCATTCCCATTGGGTCTTAGATAAGCACATCACTCTTACTTTTCAAAATCCTATTTTACCTTTTCACTTTGATTTATCTCACAACAAATTTCTCTAAACTGACTTCTGAAGCCACAAAAATCAAGATGATGGAAGAGAGGAGCAGGGAGATATTTGTGGACTTTGCCAGTCTTGTGTTTAATCTTAGTCCAACTTGTGTCATTGATAGAGGTTGTTGGAGCCACATGAGACCTGAGCGACGGAAAACAAAAGCACTGCCACCTCTCATACATGTTTTCCAGGTATAAAAAAAAATTGCATATAATAGATAGTTAGAGACAGCAGAATTGTGCTCCTCATAGTACACATGCAAATACAAAGTATCAGGTTTCCACTGATTAATGTGATTATAGAGTTAGTGCAATAATAATACAGTAATTACATTTTTTTTGTATGTACTGTATTATAAAAGCTGAAAAGCTGCACAATCATAATTTTAATATATCAGTGTTTATACAGAGAGATTTCTTCAGGATCACCTGATAATGTACAGTAGGAGCTGCTGACTGGCAGTGTTGTGAATAAATGCGCTAAAATGTTCATTGAACACGCAATTTTGTCTATTACTTGTGAACTAAGAAAACTTTGCAACTAAGTAAGGTGAACGGTAACTTGATGAACATGAATGACAATGGCTTCATTCAGTACTGACAACAGTAAGACCCATGTGCTTAGAAGCTCCTGCTCAGATTCCTAGGATTGCTTGTTTTGTTTTGAACATCACATCCCCTCATCGCCACCATTGTATCCTGATAGCACAGAGTGACACAACACCCACTTGTGCTACCCAAGGCTTAAAACAAACACGCCCTCAAGCTGCAACAGACAGCCGAACTGTAAGTGGAGAGATACCGGCGGGGAGACACTGAGTTCACTCCCTGGCAGAGGATTTTTCAAAGACAGACTGGCAAAGAATATATGGGTATTGTCATAATGATGTTTATATATCAGTAATGTCCACGCTACACTTCTCAGGAATTAGCCTCTGTAGCAGAAATTTGTCCCTAAATGAAGGAACTGATTTTATAAGAGCTTCTAACCTAAATTAGCTTAATTTCCTTCCTTCCATTTTGGGTTTTCTTTCTTTCTTTGGCAAATCAGGCAGCACAGCTACTGGGGGCTGGGGATAGATGGGTAGGAGCTGGTTCTACTGAAGAAATGTTTTCTACTGCTCAGAGCACCTTTTTTGAAAGTTCATTCTAATGTGTGTGAAGTGAACTTTGGGTTAGCTCTTGTGAACCTGCTGACTGGCTCATGTGATCATACATATGTTTCTATGGCATCTTTATACAACATTTGTTTTTTAATGTTGTCTCCATTTCCCAATTTTTTTTACACTGTAAATATTTTTTCTTTTTGCAATTTTTTTTTTCATTTGACCTTGAACATGAAATATGTCCCTTCTATTTCTCAAACCAAACCTGATGTATTTACTACATTCATTGACAATGACTGACTGTCTGCGTGTTTTTGCGAGTTTGTGTTTGAGTCCAGTGAGGTGGAAGGAAACAGACTAACATTTCTCATTTCGCTTGGGGCACAAAACCTGAACCAAAGGTGATGTTCAAATAACAGTCTGCAATTTGAATGTTCATTGATCTCTTAATAACTTTCGTCTCGTCACGTATCCATCAACAAACTGAGAAATCAGTTTAGTCCAGTTACTTCTTGAAAGTCACAGTGCTTAGCAGGTTCTTTGTTTCCACCACAGGTAGATCGTTTCCGCCCTTCATTTCATCCATAAAAATTTTAGCATTGAGCTACAGGGGGGGAAAATAAGTTCACACTGTATGTATTTCAGCAGCAACTGCATTTGGTCATTTTGTAAGCTGTGGCTGCTAATATGATTTGTAAGGTGAGTGTAAGATGTAACATCCCATTGTGGCTGACACATTTGAATACAGAGTCAAGCGATTAACAGAGAAATCATGCATGGGTGAGCTTGCTTACCAATCTGCCCTGTGTATTAGCCAAAACATTCATATATTAAGGCTTGCTGAGCCTAATGAGCATCCCGCTCTTATTGATGATCCCATTGTTGTGTGAAGGAATTTACATAATCACTACTTCACTCAGATTAAATTTGCCTCCATTAAACCCCACCTCTCTTCCTCCTCTTCACTTTAGCTGGGATGGTGATAGTGTCTCATATCCTGTATGTGTTTATATTTTAGGATGGTTTGCAATCACTTTCAAAATCACTTTTTAAAAAAAAAAGAAATTGCCCACAGTGAAGTACTGCACCTTGTCACATCATCATTATATCTCACAATATTTTCTGCTGAGAAAGGGACTTGTGAAGAGTGTTTTTATGTTCTGGGGAGTGGAAAAGGCAAAGGGGGGTGAGGAGGAAGGAAGCACAGAGATTATAGTTTGAAGGCTGTGTCAGTGGTAGGCAGGCTTTAAGAAACATCAGGGCAGCATTCTGAGATAAAAACAGGTATACCACCCTATCATGTCCTCAGTGCAACTGTGCTTTGATATGTTCTAAAAATCCACTGATGTCTCCCACATCATTTCCCCCCTTTTTTCTTCTGCTGTAATAACAGTATGTGATGCACTGCAGATGTTAAGTCAGGGTTGGTTTAGTTAACAATTGGTAAATTCTATCAAATTCATTAAGTATGAATTTGCACTTGGGTTTAATCAGCAAGGAACAATTGCTTTCAAAGCTTAGCAAACTGAAAAAATAGTTACATTAGCTTACCTCAGTGCACTGAGTTTATTACCACTGCTGCAAACATAAAGTATAAACACATGATTTAACCTGAATTTTATTTTTTCTGAGAAAAGTTATTTGTGTTGCCTTTATTTGATTGTTTTGTCTGTATTTATTGGTAGTACAGTTCTGCATTTGTTTACATTTTTAGTGTTCCATATTCAGATGTAGTTTCCATATTTGTAGTGCATATGCTTCATTTGTTTTTCACTTTGTTGATTAACTGTATTTCATCTATTTGCATGTTTCTTTAGCTGCAGTACATTGAACTCTCAGGGCCACTGTTTACACTAAAGAAAATACATTCAGTATGGTAAAGATGATTCATTTATAATTGTAAACAAGATGGCAAATTCAGTAATAATGATTAGTGAGCATTAAATGGTATTGGTAAATGGACTTGAACTTATGAAGCACTTTTCTAACGTAGCAATCAAAGCGCGTTACACTACTACCCTGTTCATTAAGCCATTACAGCTGTAGACATGAGCAGAACAATGCGAAATTATATAAAGCACGCCAAATGCTTTAATTCTTCACTAGTTAACAGTGCTGGTGGAGTGCTGCTTGAACATTTCTGAACATATTGTATTTTGCTGTGGGACAATGTTTTTGATTTTATTGTTAGTAAACACATGTCAGACAGGGCCATGCACTTATGCACATCCTTATAAAACCATACATGCTCTGGTCACACACACACACACACACACACACACACACAATGGCAAAACTGCTAGCACAACTGAATGGAGACCCATTTGCCAATTCTTGATTAATTTGTTTGTCCGTTTACTCAAGCGCATGAGGAATTCAGTTAATTTCATAAAGTGGAACAATACTGGGACTAATCAAAATAAATGAATCCACAAAACCACATCATTGCTATTAGTACAAAAAAACATTTCTCCAATTTGGTATGATGCTTTCCAGTCCCCATGGGATGACCTGCTATTGCCAGTTAATTAAAAGACATACCCAGTTATGCTCAACTTAGCCCTCCACTTGGCTCATATAGCAAGTTTAATAGGCACAGCGCAAGTCTGGCTGCACTTTTGTCTTTTCTTAGATGCCATACAGTGAAAAGTCAGGCTGACAATATGTTCAGATTCATTTACTGACTGGCTGTTATCAACTGGGACTTTACACATATGGACTTTAATAAAAAGTCTCTTTCTGAGCATACAAGAACACTCAAAAAAAACTTTTGTTGGAGAAAGTTAGTGTGGGAGGTGGCCTTTATGTGATGCCATATGGTGATTAGAGTGACTCATTATAGATGTTGGAACTACAGTAACATATGGTATGCCAGCATTACTGAACCTACACCATTAACTGTATTCTCTTTCTGAATACAGCAGTGCTGGCACTGACAATTTAAACAGCAAGGTATTAAAGATTTATGTTGATTATATTTCAGGTCCTTTAAGTCACATAGTAAATAGATGTTTGATATGTGGAGTGTATCTTATACTGTGGAAGGAGAAAAGATTATTCCATTGCTTAAGGATAGCAAGTCACTACATGCCTGGTGTGGACTACAGGAAGATAAACAAATAAATAAAACCCCCTCTTCATCTGTGTTGTCCTACAGTGTAGTTTCATTATATAGACATGTATACTGTGTTAGCATTTTAAGGCAGCAGGTAGTTAGTAATAGAAACTCACTGTGGTATTTCTTATAATTTACTAATTAGATTCTTTGCATAGTAAATAGCAATACCACAGTTTTAAAATACTGAAACATTGGAAATTAAAAAAAAAAACAAAATCTTAAAATATCCCAAAAAGCTCCTACAATTGCCTGAGGTGCAAAGGTTGCTCTGTCACTAAAAACAAAATGTGAAAAGGTGCATTAGAAACAGACTTAACAAATTAATCATGATGTAAATGAAGCATGTGAGTTAAATGTCCACTGAAGTGACAAATAGCTGCAGATGAAAACAGATTTCTAAAATGAGGAGATTGTATTTTTCCTCAAATGAGTATATGAAACAAAAAGTGCCATATTTCCATTATGTTTTTTTTTTCCATCTGAGGTTCAAATATCATGCAAACATTTGAGATTTGACTGGTTCTCTTTTACAGTAATGACATCACCTAGCTGTGCCCTCCTTTCCTGAAATAGTTTAATGGAAAATTAGAGGCACTCTTTATCTTGATAAACCAACTTCTACTATTCACATAGTGGATGCATTCATTTGCATTTTATTTTGCCAATTTTCTCAAAAGTTAGTTAAAAATTTCTAGTATTCTTGGATGGAAACAACCTTATTGATGTATTCAAGGACAAAAAAACAATTTACAGTAATGTTGCCGGGCAAGGTGGAGCTCATTAAAACAGCTATATAAGCTGTTGGTTACTTTAATCTCTAATGGTGCATTATGTTTTGTAGGAAATATTTAAATGTGGAAAGTAAAGCAGTAAAATGACTGATGGTGGTGGTGGAGGTGAGGTGGGGGGGTCAGATAATGCAGAAATTTCTTTTTCTCTTTGCTGAAGGGCTGTCTGACTGGGGGGATACTGTCTTTTCTCACTATATTTTATTTGAGCCGCCCCTTATGAAACACTGTGACTCATCATAAATTGAGTTTAGTTATAATGCATAGTCATGCCTATCGGGCTACAGCATCATCTGATGAAAGGGTACTTGGGTATAATGTTTAAACTTGGCTACATAAACTACCATTTTTATGTATCTCTTTTAGCTGTTTATGGTGAAATGATTATACTTTAGTTATATTTTGAATATTTTGAGGTGTTTGGGGGAGGTTGTTGCAGTTTTTGTTTAAGTCAAACTAAGAAGAAAATATTATTGATGCTGGGAATGATTTTGTTTTTTTAAAACCCAATACATATTCAACCCCTCCCCCACCCCAATAATTTTAACTGGCAGCTACTGTACAGCTTTTCACTAAATGTACTTGATTAAAAAGTCCAGTATTTGCATCTGAAATGTTGTGATGTAAAATTCTGCCACTGAAATAGAAATGAAATAGAGTATACGTACATATTCTACAGGTCTGTTCTTGATGAAATGTATTTAGTTAAGTTTGGACAGTGGAAAACAATATCCAGTCTAGTCCATTAGGCTTTATTGTGTTGTGTTTCTTATGAATCCTACAGTAAACAGTGTAATCAGAGCACTTTGCCTTTTGTCATCAATGGATAGATGAACAGTTAAGATTTTATGATGATGATTATTATTAAATGTGCTGCTTGGTGTCTCCTGTTAAATCCAGGCTTCTGCAGCTCCTACAGCCCTGCTCCACAGCTACAGACTGAGATCGACTTGTTTTGCTTTTGCCTTTCCTGTGCTATAGACCCGCTGAGACTTGCTCTGCTGTGCCATCAGTAACCTATACAGCACAGTATGTCAACTCACAAGTGACTGCCACAAATATCAGACAACCCGGATGAGACACTTTATCACATTTCATTGCTTTTCAAACGTATTCCAAGACAAGGACAATGTAATTTATTATTTATACTCCCAAAGCTACCTTATCCTTCTCCGCCAATAGGCAGGCTAAAAATAAACAATTCATTTAGGACTTTTAAGTACAGATAATGGATGCTTTGTGCTTTATTCAGTCTGACGCTGTCATCTTAGACACGATGAAGGTTGAAGCACAGTGTATTTATATTATTTAATAATAAACTAAACCAAATTTGTTGATCCATTTTTTTGCTTGGGGGAACTGCATATTTTTGCATAAAACTTTAATTTTCTTACAGTTTACAGAAATGCAGAATCAAGAAAGGGTTTAGTCACACGGTTTCCAGATCAGATGCAGCCTTGAACACTGTTCGTTTTTGTGAGCCTTAATTTAAAGCAATTACAGGTCTCAGAAGGCAATGGAAGTCTGGGTTACAGGACAAGGTTACCTTGCCAGGCTGCTTATCATGGGGAAAGTGGCCTGCTAGGACAAAGCAATTCAGAATTTTATTATCATTCAAATTAGAACATATAGAGGGGCTTCTATCCGATTGGTGAAATAATGGGAGTCATTTATCTAGGTCTCACCGACCTTTCATTTCCCATTCATGTCTTATTAGCGGAGCATACATCATCATTCTGCCATAATTAAAAAGAGAAAATCAAATTGATTGTGGGGAAAAAAGGGTGCATGCAGGTACAGATTGAATAGAACTGTGTGTTCTTTGCAGCCTCGTGTCTGTAGCAGGCTTTAACTGGCCTTTTCTATGTTGATTTCCTTTTTGTTATTAGGCTTCTTGGTCACAAAGAAACCCAGGAGGGGTACTATCCAGATGTCATAGGTGTTTATCAGCTCTGAGCTACCCACTGCCATCATCAGAACAAAAGCATATTAGAGCTCCAGTGATTAATGCACCATGAAACTGAAGGAAAGGTTATAAGAAAAAACTAAATGAACTGAGCATGAATTGAGATAAGACAGGATGTATTTTTTGATGAGACACAGGGTGTATTTTTTTGGAGTTCTTGCTTTCAAGGCCACGCAGCTCTGTGAGAAAACTATGACAACAGACAGTATGGCCTAGAATGGGTAGAGTGAGTGTCAATGGAGACTAAAAGGCAAGGGACACCAGTGTGATTACTCGTCAAAACCTAAACAAATCGAATATGGACGGATGCTGTTATCACTACAACCCTGTTTATAAACGTTCACAACGCATTCAGCAAACCCAGATAGGAAGTGAAAGGTAAGTAGTTAACTACTCATCAGGCTGCCGTTCAGTGAGCATAACTCGATAGCATGTCTCCTCTCTTCTTCATCTGAAGCTTTAAATTCACCAGGGGTCCACACTGCATGGGGAAGATAAATGGGGTGAGTTACCCTCAAAGTGGCCCTAATGAGAAATCTGTGGGAGATGCTCATATTTTATCTGCAAAATAGAACAAAACAATTCTCCCCAAAGCCTTCTTAAATGCTAATTGAATAGTAATGCAATGCCTCAGGCATCTTGTTGTCAGCTCATTTGGGCAGTGATTTGTCTCAATCCGTCACAGGATTCTCATTTTTGGCACGCTCTCAATGAACTGCTCGATGTGCTGTTGAAATTCATTTTTAGAAATCCCTGTGCTGTACAACGGCCTCTTTGTCAGGCCTGTGCCACACTTTAACTCAAATCACTTCCTCATTTGCAGATAAATTCATTATTTGAAATCTTTGAGAAATGAGCATTGTCTTCTTTACTGTTTAATATATTTCTGTGCTTTAGATGAACTGGACACAAATCCAGTAGGTTTGTGATTAACCTCACAGTTAAAACATATTAAATCGCCATGCTTTGTCATGTGAAAATGGATTCTCTGGGAAACATAACTAAGTCTTAACTCACTGCTGCACTAATAAAAATGATGGATAACATGGGGAGTCTGACATGATTGGAGACAATTGGATTTCACCAATATTCTGTAATTCAAACGCTGCTTGGAGAACAAGATGGAGTTTTAGGTTCCTCCTTGACTGCTCTCCACCTGTCAGGATTATAAAGAGGACACAACTGTAACAGAAACTAAAGCTGAAGCATGTGAAACCTGACTGTCTGAAGATATCAGCTAGCATATTTGGTGTCATCGGAAAGAATATATTTTAAGCTTTAAGTTGGTATATGGCACATGCAAATCCCTTCTTGCTCACCTAAACCATAAGCATAGTAATACTGCACAACTACTGTATGACGTCTTTTCCAGGGCTAAAAAGCACAGAGAACAGGGGCAGAACAGGAATAGAACTCCATTGGACTTCTTGAACCTTCTGTGCATTTGACCTAGACAAATTTGTTCTTATTGCAAAGGTCGGATCTTAAGCTTTCATTTGAAGTATAAGATGTTTATTTTGGAAAAGGTCAGACTATCATTATCAATCAATCAACAATTATTTACATAGCACTTAAACACAACTTAAGTACTTAATACAAAATAACATGTAAAATATTAAATACATAATGCAGAAGATAAAAAGTGAAACACAAGAAAGAACACTAAAGAAACTGAAAGTGTAAGGGTTAGGGGTATAGGGTTAGGTGGTTAAAGTCCTCATTGCACTGTGTGAAGATGGTTCCTCCATCATAATGCATCCACTGTACTCATATGTTTACCAGGTGGCTGGACATGTCTCAATTGTTTTCCAGCTGGTGCAGTCGGGGAAACCAGCACTCTCTCTGCTGGAGAGTCTATTAGGTGCCACTGTCTGTGAGGCAGAGGGCCCATTCTCTGCTGCTGTGGTTTGAGGAGCCTCTATCACCATGACTGACAATATGGCAGATGGCTCCACACCTGCTGTTTGCACGGATGACACACACATTTTTGTTGTGTGACCTCCTCTGGTTTAGATGTAGATCCTGCAATATAAACAAACAAATATGCTGATCAGTTCACAGAGACTGTATAAAATATAAAACAAGTACAAAACCAGATGCACTCCAGGTCTGCAGGTGAGGATAAAAGGAGGACTTGTACTACAGTGTTACTGTTCACTTTGAGGGGAAATTAGTTTGTATAATTCACATTAAATATGATCCATGAATGTTCAGCTTCTGCGATGGATTGGCGACCTGTCCAGGGTGTACCCCGCCTTCGCCCGATTGCCGGCCGGGATTGGCTCCGGCCCCACCCGTGACCCCGTTCAGGGACTAAGCGGTAGACAATGAATGAATGAATGAATGAATGTTCAGCTTTTTGATAATATGTGATGGTCATGATGTTCATGTTAAATGTCAGATATGCCTCGTGGTCACGTGATTGCATTTTCATCACATTTCACCAGACTGTGAAGCTGTGACACACAGAACTATTCTCTGACCTTCGGGCCCGGTGGGAGCCTTCCCCCTAACTCTCTTTCTCCTTTTTCCCTACGCAAAACAAACACATTAAACTTTCCACCTGATATCAGAAAATCAAGATCTTTTGCAGTGATCATACTTCATCATCTGGTATAAGGACGTAAACATATGAGTATGTGACCCACAGATTGAAAACATCCTGAACCTGAAGAAAACTCTTCTAATACTGATTCATATGACTGCACACTGACGAAGGATACAGCTCAAAATTTGTGCTTTACTCACAAAACGGACCTTTGTTTACAGAATATTTCTGTATTATTTACACTGAGATTCTATAGAAATGACCATAGTCACACAGTACTGACGTTCAAGGTGGTATTTTTTATTCATGGCTGTACAAGATCCATAAGAAAAGAGAGGTGAAGTATTAAGTCTGTAGATGATATAATGATAAGACATTTAAACTGGAAGTAGTTCAGACAGGGAATACAAATCAGCACAGTGAGATTTAATGTAAATATCAGTGGTTGTCTCAAATAAAAGCCATGTCTACAAGGACTGTAGTATTATCAGCACAAAGCTGGAATAAAATTGAAATCAAATAAAAAGGGTTAGTTCTAGTAATTTTAAGACAGTACACACTGGAAGCACTCTACACATGCAGTCCTTAAGACTTTCTCAGGTTATATGCTCTAAGTACAGCAGGCAGTGCATTTGCACTTTAGCCAATAAAATTTAACAAATTCACCACATTCAGAATATTACTTGGTTCCAAATCATGTGTGTTAGATCTTATGTGGATGTTAATTCACAAGTTTGGTCCAAGCATTCTAGGCATTGTGTAAGGAGTTAGAAGTAACAGTACTGAAATTGGCCCTAATGGTGAAGAATCCTTTAAAAAAGTCCTTGATCTGGATCAGCACAAAATTCTAAAGGATCGTTCTATGGGCCATATCTTATCTCTCCAAAGAATTTAATCTAACTCCATTTATTACTTTTTGAGTTATGCTGTGAACAACCCAGCACGGAGGCAGAGGAGCGTGGCTGGAAAGTTAAAGTCTGCCAAGTGGAGGTTGGCTTTGTAGCCAAGTCAGCTGTCTCTCTGTTAGGCATGTTTGGTATGAATGGGTGGAGCCAAAAACATAGTTAAGAAGGGGTTAAGTTTAATGAAATTGCAGAGAATATTGCAAAGTCAGCTTTTAAAAAAGGAAGAAATTGATATTAAATGTCCTTCTGGGAAAGTTAAATACAGAAGTAAAATCAAATAAAGCATTGAGAGGTAGTGGAACAATCAATGGGAATAGGAGGGAGACATTATTTTAGTCCTCAACCCACTATTATGAAAATCATTTATTCTTATGGAAACCGCAGGGATACAGTTAAGTTCACTAGACTAAGGGTGGGGCACTATGGGTTAAATAAATGTTTGTAGATAGTAGAGAAACATCCAAATGGATTATGTGAGTGTGGCAGACCTGAGACAGTTCCACATGTTTTCATATTCTGTAGGAAGTATACCATGGAAAGAAGTAAATTATTTAATTATTCATTCTGATTTAGGGATTTCTAGTTTTTCAGTTTCAACATGGCTTGGCCAGCATGAGTATCACCAATTGCAGCTTCAATTATTCAGTTTTTTCAAAATACAGGATTACACCAAAGGACATGAATGGACATTAAACTAGATTATTACATATTATATACCTGTGGAGTTTTTTATTTTTTTATTCCTTCGGCTCTATTGTCGTTCCATGCTGCAGCCCAGCAGGTGGCGGTAATGCACCTTAAGTTGGCTTGTAGACCACCATTAAACATCATAAGAAGAAGAATACACCTGTGGAGGGCAGTAATGCATCCAGTTGCATCCACACAGCCTTAAATTACAGAAGAAGAAGAAGCACAGACAGTCAAGAACTTACAGTACTTGACAATACAGCAAGGTCCAATGAGTGGCTCTAGAGTAGAAGAAAAGTTTGTGAATGGGGTAAAAATAGGTATGTGCTTTGAGCAAAGTGTAAATTGTAACATATGTAGAGATTTTGCTTGCTATGTTGAGGTAAACTAGCAAAGGAGGGCAGGCTTAACAAAATGTTTGATACATGTCTTTGTGTCAATGTGTTTGATACAAGTAGGCCTGAGACCTACTTCCTGGTATTAGCATGAGCGAGGTAACATGCGGATATATTAAATGTTTGACTGGTTTGTTGGAGTGATTAGCAACACAGAGTGGATTCTGATGCAGTACAAAAGGAAGCAGAAGTTTGCTTGGGTTACCTGAAATGTTTGGCGGGTTATTTGAAATGTTTGCTTGTAGTGGCTTAGCTGAGATGTATGGTGGATTATTAGAAATGTTTGGTAGGGTTTGTTCTTGTTATATCATATTTTCTAGTAGCAGTCAGCCTTAATTATTAAGAATGTGGATGTTACTGAAGAAGTGTGTTGGGTGTGTAGATACAGGCAAAGAAGGGGGTGATCCTGAAACACTGGAACAGACTGTTAAGCCTTCTTGGTGTTGTAAGCCTAACTCAGTGAAACACCTGCTGGCGAGATGGTGCCCACCTGGTGACCCAGTAGACGTGCCTTCATTCCTACACCCACACTGAATTTGTACTGGTGTTGGTGATAATATAATTATTGACTCAGTGGGGTTATAGTGGTGGATTCAGGATTGTTTTTGTTTTAAGGGTATGTTAAGATTGGGAAATGGTGTTCCTTATTGTGGGGCTCTGAAAATGTATGATGGCATGGCTTGATACCCTCCTTTTTAGGGCCAAATAATGGTTAGACATCATTTAACTTGTATACTAAGCTTCCATATAGAATACTCTCCCATTCTTTGGCACAGTTAATTGTGTATTATTGACTGGACTGTTTTAGATGGATATACAGCAATCACACTGTCTGGACCACTAAATTATTTGGCTTAGGCTCTAGGAGTTACTAGGAAACCACTGCTGCAACTTCACTTAATCGATAAAATATCTAGTCCTGTAAAATTACATGCACTGGCCAGTCACTTTATTTGGTACACCTGTACAATTGTATGCCCTTCAATGCAACACTTCAGCCTTAACATCTGTGTTTATGAAGCTCAAAATGTTTCAGTTTTTGGTGAAATTGCCATAATGCATAAATTCAATGATATGTTTGTTATTGAGGTCATAGTTAAAGGTGGTGTTGTACTGGACTACATTATTATTCAGAGGTGTTCCTTTTATTCTGACCCTATCATGTATGTAGCTGGAGAGGACACAAATATATAATGTAGTCCAGTATTTAGCAATCAATAAATGCCTTACTTGGCCCTGATGATTAATATTATCTGTAATTTGGACACATGTAGCAACACATGTTTTGCATAAGAAACAAAAGCGATGTTTATTATTTAACAGCATCTATGAAATATCTTTTACTTACTGATAAAATGTACCATATCTGAGCACAGCATGTCAGCTTTCATTTGCGAGCTTACCCACCACCCCCTTCATCCCTTTTCAATTCATTTGCCATCTCTGAAGTTCAGCTTCAGTCCAGCAGTCTCTCTCTGTGTGGGGTGACAGAGCAGGTTAATTGCTGAATTTTGATTGTCATGCTGTAACAGATGAATGTGAAGGAGAAAGTATGGTGTTAACAGATTGTCATCTCTTGCTTGCAGCAGTCTGGTGTGCCACAGTGGTGTCAGAGTAAAGAAATTTTAATCACAGAAGTATGTAATGACATAAATCTACATATCATGGATGAGTAAAAATAATAGATGATCTTCTTCTAGCTGAACAAATACTCTGCATGTATTGTATATGTCAGTGAACTGCATCACCCTCATCTCATGTTGTTAAATTTAAACCAGCTTCCATATCTCTGAGCTAGTGGGATTTAAAGCACCCACTCAAAAATATGACTCAGAGATTTAAAAAAACACACAATCATACTGTATGTTGCAATACATCAAAGAATTTGACCCCCGGTACTTTTGAGGACCAACAAATATTGAAGACGTGCTTGTGTTATATGGCTATCAACCATTGAACTTCATATTTATTCCCTGCACTATTTCTGTTACAGCTTCAAGTTAATCCTTGATTTCTTACTGTAGTTCTGACAGTTGATTGCATTCAAGACTGTCTGGAACTGTCAACCTTTAAAGATAAAAAAAGAAGCTATTTTTATTGTTACCTTTGTGATACCTTTACACTTCTTTCAAGAATTTCCTTGACAAAATGGCATCATATGGTAATGGGCTAATGCAGACCACTTCACATAATTGGATTTGTTTTCAATGCAAATCAGATTTATTGACTGTATGATGGATCTCCCTTTGCCAGGCATCTGTCAGTCACTGCATGACACAGCCATCTTTTGGTTCTGTCTGGATTTGTCTCTGGTTGACAGTACCAAGGAAAGGAATATTATATCACGTCATTGCAGGATTAGACATTACTTTTCATTGTTGCTGATGCCTAAGTCCTGTCTAAGCCCTCGTTATGGTTAATGGTGTGAGTTATTGCCTGCCCTAAGCATTGTAACTCATAGAACGCAGAGCACAGAACATTTATAGACCCGTCAGTTTCCATACAGGCCAAGGCCGGCTCCTGCAGTAAGCAGGAGATAGAGCAATAGCAGTATTGTTCTGTGGGGTGCTGCTCTGTGATACCTGAATTTTAACATTCTCACTTAAGGAGAGGATGATTAAAATAATTAAAGTCCTTAACTGCATCATTTTTGCACACAGTCTTAGTGTTTTTAAGCATGCAGTGTTTATAGAGAGTAGTTTAGGAGGAAGCGAACTGGACGAGGTGTTCAGGGGCCAACCCATTATTCTTACTAATGTGCTGTGAGATTGGTAGCTAATTGATATTGCATGCTAATTGATATTAGCACTGGGCACATTACCAGATTTAGACTTTACATACTGTCCACACAGATACAATTAGGAGAAGCTATGGGCTAAAACTCATTAAGTTCAATCTTACTTTTCTCCATGGCTGTGTTTTGGTGATTTACATTCGATTTTCTGCTCCTGTGCAGGACATTTCACCACAAAATGCTCAACTGCAGAGAGAGGAGGAGTTGCTGTTAGCCGGGTAACCATGAGGACCTGTGCAGGACGAAGAGCACAGGTGAGTGGAAATACAGTATAGTACTATTCTCTGAAGTCAACATTCAGTGGCATTATCATTATTCAAAATTAAATAAATACCGCTCAGTTGGTTTGCATCTGAAGAAATGACCAGTTAGTAAAGGGTGAATGGAAAGAAAAATGTGTTCGCTACAGTAGGTGTGATTCTAGGACAGAGGCATTTAAAGTTAACAGCCATTCTAAGTTTTTGTACCAGAAGTCAACTTCTGTGAAGACAATCTTTTCTGCAACTATATGAGTCCAGTGTTCATCTGTAAACTAAAATATAGGTGCATGGACTCGTATAGGCCTTTTTCACAGAGGACTTTTTGACCTGTCACAGAAAGAAAACCGGATACATTAAAATACTATTGCTGAATGTTTGGTTTCCATTTAGATCCTTCAGTTTTTGGTTCCAGGAATTGGAATTTCAGTGCTTTCTCACTGTTATGGTTCATCAAGCCATTTGCAATGTTATTGGTAACACCTCTGTTTTTTTCTTACTGTGGCAAAAAGCTGGAAAGACAGTTCCTTATTCTAACAATCACAAATCTGTTCACTGCACTGGGGCACAGAACATATTACCACAATGTCCTGATAGCTTATATAAGGACTTTTTAACTACTTAGAAAACGAGTTTGCTGGAATTCATATACATTAATGTAGTTCCTTTTTTATAAACAGACCACCATAGTCAGAAATCTCTGGCCACTAACATGATGATGCCAAACCAGGGTACACACAAAGTTGGCACCACAGGTAGAGAGAACAGTCACCTCTTTGTGTCCACAAACATCATTAAACTCAAAAGCACAGAAGCTCCGTCACAACAATTAGTGTTAGCATTAAATAAAAAGAGGAGCGTCATGCTGCTTACCTCCTGCACAAGTTAATAGGGCTGCTGCTTTCATTTTGGTTATTACTGTATATTTGTCATGTATGAAAATCTGCTCTTTCCTCGGAATAAACCAAACTAGATACAATATGTGCCAGATGTGTTGCAGCAAACTTGTATTAGAGATGAACACAGAGTAAAAAAGGTAGACTCCTGATGAACTCTGTCAATGCAGGATTCAATCAGTATTATCGATCAGCCACACAGGCTCATGAAAAGAGGCCTTGTATGCCAATATAATTTTTTTTTTCCTCTGGAAAATCATAGAGTAAGTATAACAATGACACATTTTCTATCCAAAGCAATCAGTCTGCTGCTCTCTCAGCTGTTACAGCTCCTAAACGGAAATCAAACGCATGTCAAATACAGAGCCTTAGCAATACTTATTGAACACCCTTAAAGACAAAGTAATAGTATAAATGGTCTTACCTTAAAACGGGTGTTTATTCCTGCAGTTTCAGTGCCAGCGCTGTATGTGATGATGCTGTCAGTTGGTTTTAAACTAATCTATCTTTCATGTGCTGCTATTTTTTTGTCTTCAGTGGGCATTTAAGTCACAAAATTTGTGTAGCTTATAGTAGTTTATGTGCATTTTCAATGCAGCTGGAAGGAAGCCCATTAAGTGACTCACTTCTATATGGGGATAAAATTCACATATCTAGCTGCCAATGTGTATCCATTAATTTACAAATAAAGTCAAGATGTACAAATGATTATCTGTGTGCAGTTCTTTGTTATATGCGCTTTCACAGATAACAAAGACACATGTGGATCACGTTACACTTCCATGCAAAGCTTTGAGAGTTTTTCATTACTCTCACATCTACAAATGTGTGCTGCATTTAAAGACAAGGGGGAAACTCAGACATCTGACATTTTAGTTTTTTCCCCTCAAAGAAAATTTCTCATCACCTCTTGATTGGATTTTAATTAAATATGTATTTTAACATGCAATATTCTGATGTCATGTGCATTTATTTTTGTTTTAATCAGAACATTCCTGTATTGTATTATGAACATCATTTTGCAATCAGTATTTCCTGTAGCTCTACAAGTTAGGTCCTCTGATCACCTTGGGAAATGTAGTAACGGTACTAGTTATGAGAGATTTTTACCCCATACCTCTTGTTCATGCTTGTCAGTTTCACCTTATCAGCTTCAGAACTCCTGTGAGTTCAACTTGTAAGATGAAAGAACATCTTCATTATGCTCACTGGCATACTTCCCAACATGTAATGCATTTGAATGAACTCTACAGAATATTTCTCCTCTTATCATCTGGACAAAATCGCACGATGGAGACTTGTTCTGTAGGTTTGCTAAGTAAATTGTTCCTGATGAAAATTAAAGTTCTAGTAACTGATAGAAATTAGTATACACTTTCATCCTTACTTTGTGACATGGGCAGCTGACATGAAAAGTTTGATTGCGTTTTCTTTACTACAAACTCCTTGTTTGCCTTAACATGTAGTTTTTCATTCACTAAGTTCAGGGTTTCATTTTTGGCCATATGTGTCAGCGGAGTAAAATTGGCTACAAAGTCAATTTAAATTATTTTCTGTTATCAATGAAGAGTTTGTGTTGTTGAAATGATAGTTGCTGGAGGAATTGTGGAGTGTTTGTGTGTATGTGTTTGTGTTTAGAGTGAATTAGTTTGTTAGCGGAAGAAACCCTGCAGTGGTTTCCACCTTAGCTGAGCTCATTTGAGCACATAAGAACAATCAGGAAGCAATTGTGCTTGGTTGTGGAGTGAGACAATTGGACCTTGCCGGGAGTGAATTTGTTGTGGTATTGTTCATGTTCAGATATTCCACAATAGTACTTCTTGTAATGTACGTTTTAAATACTAATAGCCATATTTTCTTAAGTGCTTTCCAAATATGAATATTGGAAAAGGTCTATGCAGGGCCACTGTCAAGTTTGTGAATGCCAGAATAAAATAAAAGGTTTATGGTAGAATTGTCAAGGAAAGGTGAAGATCAGCCTTTTTTTTTTTTTTTACATGTACTCAGCTATGAAACACAATCATTTGAAGACTGAAACAAACGTGAATAGGTGTGAAAAGTTATCACTTCAGCAAACAATTTCATCCAGATTTTTAAGTTGCATTTTTTAAATAGATTTTAGCCATGGTAGTGGCTAACATATCACCAACAAGTACAGGGTGGACTGTGTAGCAATAACAAGTTACAATTTAAAATAAAAAAAAAAAGCTCTTATGTTGCTGCAGGATTGTGATGATGTATATAATTTTATTTTTCACTCCAAAGGATCCTAGTAACTGGCAATTCCCTGACATTTCCTTCAGTATCTCCAGCATTTTCAGCAAGTTTCAATTTTTTTCAGTATTACCTGGGTAGATTTGCACAAACATTTGTATTTTATGTCTATGTCTTTGGTTGACTGGAGGAAATTTCAATTTGTCAAATACCAGCAAAACTAATCACGTTCCCATCAGTATCGGCTGTACTGATGATTAATTGCTAACAAGCAAATCTTAACATAACACACTAAACGAAGATAGTGAACATGGTAAACATGCCTGCCTAAGATTAATATATTACAGTTGTCGGTGTGAGTACCATGCCCGTGTTAGCATTCAGGTCAAAGCCCTGCTGTGCAGCTTTATAGAGCAACTAGTATGGCTACAGACTGGAAATAATGTTTTATTGTTAAAATACTGAATTTTTTAAAATTGACTTTTTGCCTCGGTTTGTTACATTTAAACATACCGAGTCAGAAATACTGGAATCAGTATAAAATACCCATGCTTAAATGGTAGATGCAACCAAATGCTTAGCTAGAAGCCTTTAGGATTTCATGAGGTTCGGGATTTGGTGGCATGTTTGTGATGGGATGTGTTGTTCTGAACACAGCTAACATGCTCTATGTGGGCCGTGAGCCCTGCAGCCTTGCTGTTTGCCAAGAGTGTTATGAGACGAAATGCTATACATGACATTCCGCTGCCTCAGTTTCCATGGATACCACACCTGATTAGACATGAAGTCATGCACATGCACTCTGGATTGTGACAGCAAGACGAGCAGGATGACATCTCTCCAAGAACCTGCACTACTTTGAGAGCAGCAACAAGAAAACCAGCCCAATGGTTCTGTTTATCAGCTGCAAGCCTGTAATTGCCTTTTATCCTGCTGCACACAGATGCTGACTTTTCTTTCTGTCCTGTTGCTCTCCCAGTTTGGTCTGTGATCAGATGTTTGCAGAGATTGTAATCAGCGTTTTCCACCTCTGGTTTTTTTCTATTTAAATCCTTTTTTTGCTTTTCACATTCACTGACTCTATTCTCTAGTCCCTGTGCTCAGCATGCATGAAGCGGACAGCACCGGGAGCCCAGAGATCCATAATCCGCCTATAGGGGAGAAGAGGATGGCTTTAATGATTTAAATCTTGTCACCGAGCACAGTCTCTGATTTGAAATGAGAAATTTGAAGGCCTGTTGGATTTTAGCCCAAAACAGAGCCACATTCATCACATCAGCATTCTTCTCAATCAATTGTCATCGACTGCAGCAAGTAGGTGCTTAATCATTTTTAATTAGAGATAATCAGACATCTCGTCCATTCTAGTTACAAGAGGGCAAAATCAAGGTCTGCCAAGATCACAGTTGTCTATTTGACATTCTGACTCCAGTGTCTTTAATTTGACGACATTGTTAATTCAAGATTTTTTCCCCCTGTACAGAGTAGATAAGTCAGCATCAGCAAACTATGCATGATTACCCCTTTGAAAGGAAGAAGTGGGATGTGTTCATAGTCATGTTGGTGTCAATGTTTGGATGCTAATTTATTTTGTGGCATCAACAGTGACAAAAGTGGAAAAAAAACAGAGCAAACTGAGAGTGAAGTGTTGAAAAATGCTCAGCTGAGTCCGTGCTGGGTGTGGTGGTGCAGTCTCTGTCTCACTGGTAGTATCTCTTAGTAATGAGGCCCTGTGAAGCCGCGGCTCTCACCCCTCACTGGGCCCTCATACATCATTAATGTTCCCACATCATGGTCTTGATAATTACTGGGGACGTGAATGTCACCTCAGTCGCGCCTCCTCAACAGAGGATGACAGCACAAGGTCTGTGGTCTGCCAGAGGTGCCGTGAGTGCACCGCATCTCGCATGCACACACTCCGCCTCTCTGCACACTGGCAAACGTAATGATTTTACCCAAAGTGAACCATATGTGTTCTTTTATTATACTTGCAACACATGGGGCTCCTTTGGTTTTGCTCCAGCTGACTTTTTGCGCAGACACTGAGAAGCAGTTACAACCCTAAATCAGGAAAAGTTGGGATGGTGTGTAAAATCCAAAGTAAAACTGAAAATATTGATTTGTAAATCATCTGTGCTCTGTATTATATTGACATTACTTGATGTGACACCTCATCATCATTTTTGTTCTTTGTTCAAAATAAACACTCCAATTCTCATTCCTGCAACACCTATGTCATTAAAAACGAGTTTCTTAAAGGGTCCATTCATCTGAAGAAAAAAAAAAAGATAGAAAGCATATAGTTTGGGTTGTATTTATCCTGATCATCCCTGTGATTTCAACATGATGTATGGAGTGGTTCATGCTTCAAAACACCCACATCCATTAAGAATTACTGGACAATTCTCCACCTTATGACTCACCTACAGTGCCAGTACAAATAATGGTGTGCCCTGCATGTTACACTGTGAAAATCAAGTGTTTCAGCGGTCGATGTGGTGACCACAGCATACAGTACTTTATAAAACCATGATCTTTCCTGAGCCTTAACCAGACCATACTTGTTTTGTTGTTGCAGGAAGCTACATTGTTTTAAATGTTGGCAGGGTCCTCTGCTCAAATAAACAAGTTTTCCACTGCGATGAACTATCAATAGGTTTAGGAATTTTTTTTTGTAGGAAAATTATCTAGAAAATGGCACCCTAATTCTGGAATACTGTGTAGACTATAAAGGAAGAAAAAAAAAATCTTGCCTCCATTGTACTGGGGTGTTGGAAATAAAATACCCCAAAATAATACTGCATAGCTAACAGAAATTGAGGTAATTACAAATGTGTTTCTCTGTAATTGATCAGACCCTTTAAGAAGTATTTTAGGTCTGTCTTATTAAAATCACATTGCAAAAACCTTTAGAAAGTGGTCATTGCAGAGCTGCACTGAAAGAACAACTTTTTCCCAGGGCAGTGTATAACAGACCAGAGCATTACACAGGAGCAGGTGGTTTTTGTTGGCAAAAATACATGCACAAATAAAGAAAAGAATTCTGGGTTAAGCAAATGCTGCTAATTAAATGGCCAATTCATGTTGAAATCCAACACATTTTGGGATCAGGGAGTGAGACTTCAATCGTTGCTGTCAAATTACCAGAGCAGATGTTTGTACCTACTTCGATTCTTCAGCGCTTTTCCTTCTTGGCCTCTCTTTCTCCATCACTGTCTCTTCCTCTGATGCAAACACTCATGCACACACACATGCCGACACACTCTGGGAGTTAGAATGAACCCTCATTTGGCCAATTACTCTGACCTTCCAAATTGCAAACCATCTAAAAGCCTCTTACAGTGAATGTAACATCCTCTCCCTCCCTGCTCTCTGGAGAGAGATTCAGCTTGCGCCTCCAACCTCACTGATAGGACAGTTTAGCTTTAAATGAGCCTGTTTTGCCTCAACACATTTCTTCCCGCATATCTTCCAGGACTGTGGGTTTTATTGATCGCTGTCCTCCCAGGAGTGTTGGTGCCAGGACTGGGGCACTCGGCAGCAGCTGGTTGGGTTGCTGATGGTTGTTAGCCCCGCTGGCTGCTCTGTTCTGGGCTTTGAGTGGTGCCAGGCTCAGCAGTCACCCTGCTTCCCACATCCCTGTCTGAGAATGCTTGTTAGGAAGCTACCTAAAATAGAGGAGAAATTTCTCCAGTCTCACTGCACCACTTCCCTCTCCACACACCTGGCTGATTTAGCTGGCTGGCTGGCACAGGGTTACCTGGTACCTAGTGTGTAAGATTTACGTAGCTGTGTGTTTATGAGAAGGAAATTGGGGCTGATCTCATTCTTGTCTCAAAGCAAGGCTTGGTTATGTTGTTCACCAGCAGATTTTTTGATTTGAGGCAGCCTACTGGGATTTCCCTCAGGACAAGGGACGCAGAGAATGCTAAAGGGAATGTCAGGGCACACGCTCTGCCTCCCTGCCACAGCAAATCCTGGCTGGTCAGAAGCTCTGCTCTGATGCATTTGCTATCAGTTTAGTTGTATAATAACCAGCAAATTCACCCAACTCTTTTAATTCTTAGCTCTGATAAAAAGTATGTTTCAATCATGTAAACTTTCACCAGTACTCTTTAGTGGAAGACATGAATCTCTTAAATTAATTTAATTTAGTAAAATATAAATGTTTTACTACTATTATAGGACCTTACTAAAACATCACACCAAGTAATGCTCGTTATGGGTTCTGCATTTGTTTTCACTACAGTGCACTGGCTTTGGAAGTGCGTTCTGGGAGCTAAATTTCGGCACCCCTCCGGGGGTGGTACTACAATCAAGTACCAGGACCATACTGGTGGAGGGGGTTCGTGTATGCAGAGCGGCCGCCAGTGTTTGGTTAAACGTCTGCGTCTTCACACCTCAAGCATTAGTATTACAAGCACCATGTGTAAACACACAGCTGACTACATGTGTGAGAAGGGAGCAGCCCCTCCCTCCTCTAAACAGAAACCAACAGAGAGAGAATACAGTGGAACAACAAAGCAGGATGGTCTGCATCAACACTGGAGGCTGTGCTGTTGATGGTTAAGGGAAGTACGTGGTATACCGCTCGTTAGGGTCCGATAGAGGAAACACAGCATAAGTGAATTAGTAAATTTAATTGTATCACGGGTCCCTTCTAGCCGTTTCCCTCAATAAACTCCAGCTATCATTATATTGGCCAGTACAATGTATGTTCCCAATACAGTAGTTATATTGGAGTTTCACAGTACTATAGACTGTCTTTACTAATATCTAGAAACTGTTGGGTAGGTGGGGGATAAATGCTCTTGGCAATACTGAGGCCAGATGGTGTGCATCAGCGCATACACTCACAGCCAGACAATCGATGTTCATATAACCACCTGGATACACATACTGACATACCAGCTACCAGACAGCAAGCAGTCAATATTTTTTTTCAATTCAGATCACTCAGTTAAGTGTCAGGCACTTTGTGGTACCTCTGCATTTAATCCTGGTTTATTGCACTTCTGAGAGAATAATTTTCTGCAAATCATGGCTGATTCATATTGAGTGACTTCTTGATAAAAGCAGAAGTGTTGTTATTGTTTATGTTTTTATCATTCTTTGCAAAATATACCCTCTCTGAACGCTCATCTGCCTCTTCAAAGTACAGCTGCCAAATCATCCATCACCTCAGCTGTGTGCTGGCAGGCAGTGATCATATAAATAACACACGGAGATAAGTGAATGATGCAGGTTTATCCAAAATAAAGATAACTATGAATACAAAAGATGGAATGGAAATAACACTTTGTCAGTTAATAATTTAATAATTTTACTGGCATCCATGAGTTATTTATAGAAGGAAACTGAGTATGACAAAAAAAATCTCCACTTTAATCTTTAATATATGAACAGGCACCAAATTCACCATTTCTTGTTGATTTAAAGCCTGTGCCAACAATGACTGTATTTGCATATACACCAAACATGACCTCGTATATTGAAGGGGCTAATCTTTGCTGGAAGATGCTGGCTATATACGTACCTCAAATGCATACAATACACAAACATTGCCATGGAAACTGTGCTCGCTAACAGAGCAAGATGTGCAAAAAATAGTCTGCGTGTCTTGCTGTAGTATCAACATACCACTGTTGTCAAATGGGGGTTGTTGTACTAAAGATGATTTTATTGCACATGGAATATGATATTTGATGATGTTCAGACAAGCATTAGTATTACACTTGATAGCCCCCCAAATAAATTTGGTCTATTTACAGCATGTGTCTACAAATAAGCACCGACTATGAATTCAGAGTAACTGGACTCCAAGGACACTGCACAAGATGTATTCTAGCAATATTTGTAATTACTAGATAAAGATTTTGGCAACCAAAACAAAGATGTATTCATACAGTCACACATTTTCTTCAACATGTTGGAGCAACAGTAATGACTTCTGAAGTCAGCATTTGATGACCTTAATATCAATATGTGTGAAAAATCTCACACTTGAAATGTGTCATATTGCAGCTAATAATTCATGGTGAGAATACATCACAGAGGGTGAGCCAGAACACTTTGTAGTTTGTACACAGACATGGAGGTAGTGAAGAAATAACACTGAAGAATTCATGTAGGGTTATCTATTTTCTTGGCCTCAGCGTTTGGGCTAGTTTCTGTAAATTCAATTGTCTTTAACCTTGTGTTGTTAACCTTGTGTTGTTTTCTGTGTGCCATGATACACAGTTGAAGTTTGTCAGGAATCGTCTAGAAAACCAGAGGCATCTCAGTTCTGGTGCTACTGCCAAAAACTCTGAGTAAAATAATCAGATATCTGTTATTCTGCAAGTCTTTCTCCAGCAAGGTTTGGGAATATTTTATGACTTGCTCACATATGTACTGGGGCAAGACAAGGCGCTGTCTGTCTCTAGTAATCTGTTGTACGGGCAGGGGAAGTGGAGTGAAATTGAGCAAGAGGGGGAGAAAATAGAACACACTCATTCAAATCACAAAAATATAAATTGTATTCCATTTCTATATTATAATTGCCTACAGTGTATCTTGTAGTAGTACACTGTTTTTACAGTCAGTATACAGGAGATGAGTGCACTTTTCTGCTGTATACAAACATAACATTCAACCAAACCTGTGCCTTTGGAATACCAGGACACGTCAATAAACCAGGTGTGTCAGTGATTCAGTCGGAATGCTTCAAGTGATGGCAAGATTACTTTTCAAAGATTTTAGTACCTGCTTTTTGTTTTCCTGGAGCTGTCCCAGACATTGCTCATTTATATACTTAATATACTGTACTATCATATATTTTTATTACTACAGTAATTTTCTATGTGGGGGCAAATGAGTGATCAGTGGGGTTTCTTTGTATGTATGCTAAGTTTTTAATGCCTGCTTTTGTTATTGTTCCATTCATGAATCGAAACCTGCTTTAAATTTGAACAGGCTTTATTGGCATTATCAGCCAGAGGCGAGTCAATAACCTGAGCAATGAGGCTCAATAATCGCACATAGGCAACAAGGTAACAGCTAATCCATGTACAGGATAACAGCAAACATATAACTGTTGTGTATATACTTATCTGAAAGCTCTTCTTCTTAGCATTCTTCACATATTTTTCTTGTTTGCCTTATGAAAGCACACTGAGAGCAACTGTACCAGTCGGATCCCTTGTGTGTTCAGCATACCTGGTCAGTGAAGCTGATTCTGATTTAACCAAAAATGAATTAACTCTATTGTCTGTGAAGGTTAAAAAGTGTTGTAGTTACAGTATCTATCTGAATACTGGGCTGAGGACCGTTGGATATCCAGACAAAACGATCAAGTTGCCATGGCATCACAGTTGGTTCAGATGAGACATTAGCTGTTAAAGCAGTAACACTTATAGTCTAGCAAAGCCTGCGACAAAACCACAAATCCCAATTTCTCCTTCACAAATGGTCACAAAACAGGGATCAAACAGTCTTTACTGATGAAATCACAGCGCTTCCCAGGGGCTGAGCTATAATTTGTTTAAATGTAATATTCACAGACAGCTCAGCAGCTAATTCAATATACAGGACATCATCTAATGTACAGCATATCATCCTCACTCTAACACTTCCAGACGGAAAGCCAATACATCTGTGGCAGCTGTGTAAAGCATGGGGATAGAGTTTTAGTTTGCCAGAGAGTGGCAATAGTGGTTCTCACAAAACACACGTGCCAATTTAGCAAAACACATGTCAATAAAAAAAGCAACGTTGTTAATTAGACAATATTATCCATTTAGGTTGTTTCCTATGCTGTAATATCAGTTTCCCATACTGTATCAATACATAATCTATGCTGTAACTTAGAGGCAGATTAGTGTGCGGTTCCTTCATTTCTAACATTGTATCATCACAAAAGAGTAACAGCAATGTAAATGTCCATCCATCCATCCATCCATTATCTATACTGCTTATCCTGAAGAGGGTCACAGGGGGCTGGAGTGTTGGCAAGTCCAATTGAAGTTAAAGTGCATTTTGTTCACTGGTAAAAGATTTAATGAGGCTCATCATACTGACACATTGATTAGTGACTTTTATTAAAAATAGAAGAAGTCAGGTAATGTGAAGCATCATTTCAAGTAAAAAAAAAAAAATTTCTCCCCTTTATACTTATCTTAGTTAAAAAGAAAATGATCTGTTTTATTTTGCCCTTATGGGATGAGCTATTTTCAAAATAACACCATCTTATCTGTCATACTCACTTTTCATGAGAGCCAGCTTAAGCTGGTTTATAAACTGCAATGAAGCAGCAGCATGTGAGGAGACTGATGTGGCCCTCCATCATCACTCCACCCGCTCCAAAAATGAGTGAAATTAATTAAATTCTGGATGAGACAAAGGCTTAGGACATAAAAGGCTGCTGTTAGCATTTTTCTAGCCCATTGATTCCTTGTTACTACTGCACATTATGGCCCCCTGAACCCTCATAAATCAATTCATACCCTATTGTCCTTTTCAGAAGGCTCTCTTCACTGTTGGCTCTAACATGGCCGAGGTGGCAATAATCTATTGTTTTAGTTTAATGCTCATTGCTGCACCTCAGACCCATGGCCACAGAGTCCAGCAGGATAACAGGATGTATGTGTTGCTTGCAGGGAGAAGGGGGAATGCTGAGCACCAGCTGACACCCAAGGGTCGAGTTCTGTAACACAGGGAATCCATCTTTGTCTTTGTGAGGGATATACATGGGCTGCTGCTTTATAAACTTAGCACACACTGCAGAACTTGAGCTACTTAAAATACCTGCATCTGAAGCATCTAAGCTGGTTTTAACAAACAAATGAGAGGGACAGATTGAATCAGTAAATCCACAGATAAATGTATGAAGTGTGAAATGAAAAGTGATTTTCTGCTCCATGTTTTATGAGGTTCAACTAAAATTGAAAACTGTTTCATAGTTGCATGCATCATTTCTCTGTCTGCTTCATTTTTTCTACATGATTGTAGCTTTAAATCTTGCCCGAGGTGCCTGTTTGGTTGGATTATAATTTATTTTTCTCACTCTGGTTTATCAAAAGGTTCTCCAGGCCTGGAAATGAAGCTAACATTCCACCTATTTAAAGCTGAAAATAAAAATGTCACATTAAAGCTGCATTAACTGTGATTTAGCACAAATTTGGATAAATCAAGTAAAAAAAAAAAAAGGCTTGAAGTGTTTTCATCCAGCTCTACTAACCCCCAACCCCACCCCTCTCCACTATCTTTAGACCTTGTGTTTATTTCTTTCCCTCTGTGGCCACTGATGTTAAAATCTGCACCACACTTCTTCCGGGCCCCTGATGATCTGAGATGCTTTTTTGAAAGTATGGCTCATTACAAAAACGGGCGCGGGATGGGAGCAGACCAGTCTGTTAGGCTTAAGTGGCCGTGTTCCATAGCACAGAAAGAGTGCGACAAAGAACGAGACAAAACCAGGGTTAGCATCGGTTTGGCATGTCGGAGATGGAGAGTACTAAAAGCATCCAGAGGACTAATATTTGATGCAGGTGTGGCTTTCTTCTAGATGCATAAGTAGCTAGCTAACGTTAGCATTTTCAGTTTTGTACCTGACTGCAACATTAGTGGTTTATTGTCCAATTAGCAGAAACCAGCATGTTTTCCTTGATTAGCAAATGAAGTAATTTTGCTCAGTTTTAGTCCAGGCCACACAGTTAGTTTATGTCGGACATAACACAGCAGCCCATGTAGCATTTTAGAGAGATGCTGTTAAAATTTACATCATCAACACAACTGGAAAAGTGAGGGGAGTTTGTTCAGCTATCAAGGCTTAACATGTAATTTATCTTTTTTTTCTTTTTAAGTGCGGAACATTTTTATATGTGTAACAATTTATGTATTATGAATTTCCTACATTAATATTTTATGGTATTATCTAAATGTTATTTTGGTACATGCACATGTGCTCTTGTATGTGGGAAGTCTTTTCTGTGGGCAGAATTGTTCACAGTTGGGTTCCACTCAGACTCCAGATCGATTCCAACTGGTCGGTGGACTGACATTAAGTAGACCAGTGAAGCAGTTAGTCGGACACCAGAGCTTAGGCTGAAATCATTATACAGCAAGCTGGCGGCACCAGCGATGCGCCGTACGTCTTCTTTATGCTCATGAAAATATTCATGTTTTGTTAGTTTGTTTTGTATTCTTAACACAGCACCATAATATTTGTTTACACACAGTATTGTAGCATTTGCTGGGTTAAGAAGGGTCAGGAGACCAGAGCTTGACTTTTTCCCTTTTTTTGCAGCAGGGGAATGCGTGCTGCCACACAACAATCCCACCAGCCCTGAACTATATACAGCCCACACCTAGCAGGCATTATGGGGGATCCTGCCAGGTGCTTCTCCCCTCAGGCATTTTTGTGTGTGTGTGTGTGTGTGTGTGTGTGTATCACTGCAACACCAAACAGCACAGGACATGGAAGACAAAACAATAGATACACAACATACAAAAGAGCATATGGAGTAAAATACATACATATATGTATAAAACAAGCAAATGAATAATAAGGGCAGGGAGGGTTCAGGTAGTGTGTCTGTCCTGAGCCATGAGCACTAGTGCAAGACCGAGATCGAGTCACCGTCAGGGAGCTTCAGAGCGGCTCAATAGGGTAGGGGTGGCCAGGATGACAGTACTGTTGTTTTATGGTTATTAAGTTAAATTGTTTTTCTGTTTTATTGTTTATCATGATTTGCATTTATTTTGACTGCTGAGACTGCAACTGTGCAGCTCTGTGTCACCCCCTGACCCTGAGGAGGAAGCCTGTTTAAAAAGGGGTTAGCAGTCAAGTGATGTGTAGTTGAGATGAGGGAAACAGTGACCCAGCCTTTCCCACCCATGCTGTCCACTCCAGAGGGTCCCCCAGAGTGAGCCCAGCCCGTATACACAGCTGCCAGGGTCAGGGCAGGATCTCTTCTTCACAGCTCCTCTCATTTCATCGATGAGAGGTTGTAGTGGAAGAAAAAGACATGAATAAATAAATTAGTATTTGTAATAATAAAAGAACAAAATGAAAAGAAAAAATATACATGAATAATGAATGCAGTAATACCAATCCATAAAACTTAAGACTTTCCTTTTTGATAAAACTTGTATTTAGGGCTGGATCAGGTGACCCTGAGCCTTCCATTAATTATGCTGCTAAAGATGTAGGCTGCTGGGGGCCCCCATGATGCTCAGAGTTCTTCTCCTCCCTCTTTCCTTCTTTTCTTTTCTTTTCTCTCTCCTCTATCCACTCACCCCAGCTGATCGAGGCAGAAGGCCGCCCACCAAGAGCCAGGGTTTGTCAGAGGTTTCTTCCGTTAAAGGGAGTTTTTCCTCCCCACTGTTGCCAAGTGCTTGCTCAAGGGGGATTTGTTGAATTTTTCCTCCATAATAATAATAATAATGATTATAATAAGATCCCAACCTTATTTTGTAAAGTGTCCTGAGATGACTTTTGTCGTGATTTGGCGCTATACAAATTTAAATTTAATTGATTTGGGTCAAAAAAATATAGATAATAGATGATGTAATGTTTATCATCATATCAAAACAACAATACAGCTCATAATACTAATACATTAATTGTCATTAATATCATTGATTAAATTATAATAGTTTGTTAGGTTAATTTGGTTGTAGTTGACAGGTGCGATACATCCAAAATAGCAGCAGCAAAAACAAAAAACAATTATCATACTGCTAAAATAATAATAATGTAGTTCTACTAGTAGTAATAATGATAATAACAATACTACTACCAATAATAATAACACTATATTGTAGAATATGAACTTCAGCACTGAGCTAGACTCAAAGAACAAAATGCAAGTGATTAACAGCTCAGCAGTATCAATGCTGCAAAACAGCTTTGGGATCATTGACTAGAGCGAGGAGGAAATCTGCCAGATGGTCAGGAAAACCAGAAATATGCCAGAAAAAAGAAAACATATCTATATGTGTGTGTGTGTTTGTTTTATATATACTTCTGCAGTTGCTTTTCATAGGTAGAACTCAGCCATCATGAAACCTGAGGCAAATGCATTTATAAAGCACTTTAAATACAGTGTGTTGATCAAAACCAGTCTTGTCAACTCTGTAATAGACATGTTGTGCAATGAATTTGTGTGTTTTCAAACTGGCGGGAGGGCTACACTAAATTGCAGCCCGCCAACACAAAGCAGTTGTGTTCTGGAAGCAGTCAGGAGCCTTTTTAGTCTGATTTGCATGCTGGTCCTTCATCTGTTTGCCAAATCTTAACATAATAACAGCCTTTGTCCAATCAGTCAGTGCAGTTATAATTTCATTTGCAGTGTATCGTGTGTCCTGTTTCATCAAAAACATTTTTTCAACCTTTCCACTTTAAAACAGATGGTCTTTCCATCTGTAATGATCTAAACTGCAGAGCCGGTGACAGTGAGTTCACATGTTGCCTTTTTATTTTTGTTTCTGGACTCTCTAGTGTTATAGTTTTGATATTGCTCTTTTTGGCAGTTCTCTAACAATTATATAGGGAGAAAGCCATAATGAGAGAGAGGGATATGTCAATTTTACCTCCATCAGTAGCCACGCAGGATGGGATACACTGCTGCTTCTATCTGTGGTTCTTTTTGATGCTATTTGCACAACTGGGCACAACATCACAGCTTTATTCTTGCTCCACACACTTTTCTCGAGTGGATAAATTACTGTTACTGTATATACTGTTACTATTTCTAGTCTTCTCTCAACTGCACGTACAGTATACAGCAATGACAACCTCGTCCACTGGGGGTTGTCAAAATGCATGGTGGGAAATATAGGGAGGTTAGAAGTACCTGTAGATGCTGCAGGTGGCATATTGAGGGAAAAGAGGTCAACAGAAAAGTAAATTACATCACTAAATAACCAGAGGAGGGGAGCAGACATGACAGATTAATAAGGTTCAACACTGTAAACTGAGCACAGGGCCCTCCACCTATAGAACACAGTTCTAACTATGACATACTGTAGAGTACAACCTGTGTGACATTTCTAATGGACCACAAGGTATGCAGACCTTTTGAGGAAATGATGCTTCACTCTGTGTCTCTATGGTTGATTTAGTGTTGATAGTGCACAACAAACCAAATAGTCATACATTATTGTCTTCAATGGCAACGAACACCTGTCGCAGCATTAACAATACATGCCACAAATCAGTATGATCATTGGTACCTGAACAAAGACATCATGAGAACTTGTATTACATGCAGATACTAGAAGTAATTTAATAAACTAATAATATAAATATAAAAAGCAATGTGATTCTAATGATATCCATAATATCTAAGCTTTATTAGTGACTGAGGCTGCAATGCTATGAATGTGCTTGATGGTAACAAATATCACACTGTATGTCAAGACCCATAGTCCTACTGGTAAGGGCTAAAGATGAGTTGCATTGGAATGGTCATGTAAAACAGTCCCGCCTCTGGATACCAAGTGCTGATAGCTTTGAAATGGAGTGTGATAAAATAAAACTGACAATATGACCAGAAGCTGGGGCCAGAGGAAAGCTCATGGTGTTTTTCAAATAGGAAAGGTTAATCATCTGGAGAGTAGGAATGTTCCCAGTAAAATTTCTGGCTGCTTGCTCATTACAGTTTGATATTTCTTGTGCAAACATGGGATTCTGACCTGTGGAATTTCAGTTGTTAGTTTAAAAAAAACCCTAGTTTTGGTAGATGAAAATTAAACTTGTCGGCGGTTCCAGGTGAAATGTCAAAGACAAGTAGGAATTATCCTCTGGTGACCATAAAATGAACCAGCCAACTAACAGCACAGTATCTTCACTCAGCCGGCTGTAGAAAAGTCATATTAACATATTAGGCCAGGCAGGGAAAGTATACTCCTGCACTCATACAGACCTCAAATTAGGTGGAGTGGCAGCATTCTTGTTTTAGTATTTACTGTTGAACTTTGCGTGTACTGAGAAAACTATGCTCCTATTGATAACAGCAGTGGGTGCATTATTTTTATCATTAAGAGAGCTGCTTTCTGGCAAAGGGTTCTTACTGCCATTGCATGAGTTTCATGTGTGTTTTAAAGGTCAAACAAACAACCTTAAATAAAAAGAAGAAAAAACAAATTAAAGTTGCATTTGGTTTTTTTTGTTGCTTATTACTTCTAGGCTTTATATATTGCAATATATGATGAATGTGGGTGCATCTTTAATTTATCCTATTCTATAAGTCATTGTGGATAAAATGCAGATGGAATATTCGATTTGAAATTACATCCCACAGTTACAGATTCTACTTTAGCAATACCCTCTTCCCATTTCCTTAATATTGATTTCACAGTGATTTCTAGGGCGATAATGTGTTTTGTCATTAGCATTTTTTTTTTTGTTTTTCCTTTAAAAAATACATTTTGCTAAGCTACATGTCCATCTGAATGAACATGCTCCCTGCTGTTGCCACCATCCTGCAAATGTTTCATGTAAAAGCAATTTCTATTTCAGGCTTCCTAGGAGTCGAGCTAATTTAACCAGCTGGAGAGGAAGAACCAGCATGATGAAAGGACATAAGGTTAAACAGATAATGTGTCTGCAATACCAAGCTGTCATCCATTGTGTCTCCAGTGTTGTTCTTTTGTTTGTTTGTTTTAAGATTTCTAATGGGCCTTTTCATTCTCAGGTCATTTTCACACTTGCATGTGCTGTCGACGCCGGTCACTGTTCAGGGCGAGGCTAAGATCAGTATAGCCAAGGACATGTCCGCCTGCCTGTGACTCCACTGTCAGCACTAATACATTCAGGGCAGAGCTACATGCTTTTTCATGTGTGTCACAGGCTGCGGCGTCAGCAGATTGTAATCAAATCCATTCTGATATGAAAAGACAATCTTGACACTTGACTCCATCAAAAGAAAGTTGGTAAAGTTCATGTGTATGATGTGATTGTAGACAAGCCCTCAATGATCCTCCTACCTCTGGTGACCTTTTAAAATTTAATGTGGATTGCACACTAAATTCCACCATTTTGAATGGAGTCAATAATTGATCTGCACCACACTACAGTGAACTGTGCGAAGTGTTGTTGTGTGATTGCCACTGTTGGCTAGATGCAAATAAAACACAACATCATATACTTACACCTCCATTACTGTACTGAACTACAGTAAATACATGCTTCAGTCACTGATGTATATTTCAAGAGAAGCTTCACTCCAGATTTGGTAACCTGTCGTCACGGATAGTCCTGCTGCCACATCGACTTCTCACTTAAAATACGCTTTTTGAAGATCCAGTCATGCAGACGTATGTGAAACTGGCTTTAAATCTCTGCACTGCGCAGCCAGGAATTGTTAAGCATTCATCTGCACTTTCACTCATGTATTCATTCAGACACACAGTGTCATCTTATAGGAAGAAGCTGAATTCAGAAGAAAATCAATATGATAAACTGCTACTTGTTTTGTCCCTAAATTGTTTCAGTTTGGAAATCGATACAGGAGCCAGAGCCATTCATCACCGTTTGAGAGAAGTGGGTGCCCTGCAGGAAAATATTAGGTCCTCCATGTGGAGCAGGAAAAAAAAAATGCTATGGGTGATAGTGTGAGGTCGGTGAGAAGGACGATAAGCTTATGGAGAATAAAGACAGAAAAGAAGAGAATAAATACAGGGCACTGAGACAGAGAGGAGGAATGAAACAGAATGGAAAGAGCAGAATTATAAAATTCTCCTGTCTTTTCATCCTGCCCCTCATACACTTTCAGAAGGATGGATGGATGATGTTCAGAGGTTGATTAGACTCTGACTTGCACAATAAAAAATAACTGTCTCAGTGTGAGGCTTGCTCAAATTAATACAATGCAACAGATGACGTCTATGACGGGCTGTGAGGGGCTACTGACAGTGTCATTAAGACAATGGCAGATTCTGGCAGTTACATGTGACAAGCTGCCGACGTGGACTCTGCCGTGTTCCTTACTTGACCTTTGGAGAGCGTCATCATGGCTCTGTGATCCAGGATGAAAAGTAGAAAGATAACAATACTGTTACTGGTTATGACCTTAGGATTATAAACCTTCTGTCTGACATTTTTATTTAAAATGACGAGTTACATTCAACTATTCTTTGACAAGCTATAACAATTTTATAGATTTATTTTTAGTTTAATCAAGAGGCGCAGTGTTCTAAAAAACTTTTACGTGTAATACAGTTTTGAATTTGTAGTGTTTATAGGGTGACTGATACACTGATAAAGAGAGCTTTGCTGTGTAAAAGTTTTTCTATGTATGATGTGAAAACATTGAATATCTCAAAGCCGCTCAGAATGCAGATTGAACCTTGTAGGGTCATGAACAGTACACAATTGACTTTTATTGTCAGTACTGTTTTGTCAGTTTTTATGGCTCCAAAGTTGTGGAGTATAATTTAGGATGACAGAATCCACTTAAAATGTTGTCGGTGGGCTTTTGTTTAGTAAATGACAGTGTGAATCAAATAAGAGATTGGCATTTAAAACCTATAAAAATGCTCATGGCTCCATCTAAAACATCCAAACAGGATATTGCATTTGAATCTATTTCATGCTGTGGATGCTGCGCAATCAGATGTCACTGCCTTGCTAATTGTCTTTACAGTAGCAAAGTTAAGTCTCAGGTGGTTAAAGAGAAGTAAGTTAATTAAGAGAAACTGTGATTTGAATTTAAACAAGTAAGTAAATGACAACTGTTGTGCTTTGAAAGAAAAGTATGACCTTTTGTGTTGTTAATTGGAGAAACTTTTGACAGCCAATGCTCAGTGGTATTGCTTATATGGCAAAAAATGTTTTGCTTACACTTTACTTATCATCTACTTCTAATTTAGTGGGTTATCATTATGCATTTATTCAGCATACACTAAAAACATATTGTATATACTACAAAAACAAACTCTGAGTTCAAAAGTGCACTGAATTGCTGTAAATCAACACAATCTAATGAGATGCTGTGTAAATATACAGCATGCTTGTGTATGTATATACAATAAATAATGTGTATGTGTGTGTAAATATACAATTTCTATAGATATAAATATCTATCTATGTATATATCTAAGTATATAGACAGATATAGACAGATGAATAATTAAAAGGAAAAGCCTGACTAAATCAGTGGCCTGTTCCAGGATACTCTCATCCATAGGGATGAGGGAAGAATAAATGGTGTTCGTCGCTCCAATAAAGTTCCAGAGACCTGTAAAATCAGTGCCAAGGTGCAGTGAAGCTGTTGTGGTGGCACATGGTGGTCCACCGCCTTACTAAGGCACTTGATGCTGGTTTTACCCAGGGTGCGAATAACATTGTGTCTCCTTTTGAAGGGAGAGTGGGATGAAGAGGCTACTGAACTGAGTCGCTAAGCTCCATCCTGTCTTTGAAAACTGCAGATCTGACACCAAATCCAAGTACAATAATTATCCACAGATGCACAAAATAACACATGAAAACACCATGAGTCATGATAAATAACAACCACCCTGCAGATGTCCCGATCAATCATGTTTCGTATTACTGACAGCAGGTACATACAGTCCTACCTCACTGTGGCTGCCACTACTCACTGTTCAGTTACAAGTTCCTCAGATGTTTTTCAAAGACGCACCTTATTACCACGGGGATATGTTGTGTTGTGTCTATTTTTGCATTTTATGACAGTGTGATTGTGACAACAACAGTTGTAGGTGGAGATATAATGGGCGATGCAGCTTTAACAGGCTGTGTGCTCCCACGGAAGATCAGTTCTGGCACAACACAATAAACAGAGTGGCTTTAATATATTTTTATTGTATTATTTTAAAAACAGTTAAATGTTTAAAAAGTTTATTGCGAGTAAAGTGTATTGTGCAGGTAAAAAGAAAATAACTAGGCACATTTCATAGACTCCCTTGAAATGGCATTTTGAGATTTTCAGAGGGCCAGAGCTGTCAATTAGGGTGTCTAAACCCCCCCCTGAGACCCTATGTATTTCATGCACTGTTTTTACCTTTATCTGTCATTTGTCTTGAGTTTACACAAAAGCTAGAAAGAATTTGCAGGCACATTGCTCTGTTTTTGAAAAAAAAAACCAAACAGATTAAATCCAGTGTGAAGGTGAAGGTCTCTGTTGGTTTTGCCTATTAAATTCACCTCAGTCGTGACTTTGAGATTTAGATGAAGACAGCTCCTGTCAGGGAAGCTAATATAGTGTAAAACTAATCCAGTCTCATGTCTAGAAGGCCAGGTGAAATCTGGACAATAAAAGTATCAGTCATTAAATGCATCAGAGATTTTGTTCACAGAGTGTAACGGGGGGACAGATAGAGTGGAGGGGAAAGAGATGCAATCTGCTATTAAATTAGCTTAGAGTTATAGCACATTGTTGGATTCAAAATGTCAGAACAGGATTGTTCATCCTCCCGGCATCACTGATTTCTGTAAAAACATTCATGGTAATCCATCAAGTTGGGATTTTTCAGGTAAGAATTATAGCTCTCAGCATGTATTTCCATATCATTAAAATGCTTGTTTCCTGAGTTTGTACTTAATTTGGATTTGGATCCTATCCAGGTCATGATATTGTGGGTGCTGGGTTTGCACTTACAATGCATCACAAAACACTGCAAAGGGGGTGAACCGTCTTGTCTTTCTGCTCTAGTGTCACTGTGTCAGATTCTCTTCAGGCATTCAGCATTTTGTTCCATGCATCTGTCACTGCTACTTTGTCTGGCAGGTGAAACAGCAGCGATAAATAAAACACCAAGGTGGAGTGTTCGCTCTGCTGTAAAGTACTGATCATGGAGTTCATTGCACCACTTTGGAGTGAGAGCAAACATGATTTCTCATCATCTTCTACTCAGTTTTTCTGTGCGAGTGTGCTGAAAAAAAAATCAATTTTTTTTATATAGATCTGTATATGAGTATAGATTCAAAGGCACATAAGAGCTTTAGATGACACTTATTCAACAAATATCAATCAAAAGTCAGGTATTTTATGATGACATGTTTTAGTAATCCTCTATGAAATATTGAAAGCTGAAGTACAGTAAGTTGGTGTTCTCTTTGATCACTGTCAGCCTTGCCTGTCTTCTGCAGCTCTCCTCCTGTGCTAGGCCAGATCAAAGCACACAACAACACATGTTTCTGGCCACAGTTTTTCCCCAGAACTCACATTTGCCTTGTTCTGCTTATCTACAACAATGATGACTACTTAAAATTCAGGGTGCTGCATGGACTTCATTCATTTATTTATTAGCCGCCTGATGCTGTGTGTCACTCTGAAGAGGAACCACTGGTGCACTCATGTTGACACTGGGACACGAGCTCTGATTTGTGAGGCAAGCCAATGGACCGACAGACAGGAGGGATTGCACGCAGGCAAATTAAGCCATGCATTGGAAAGGCAAGCTGTTCTCACAGAGCTCTTTTGTCGGACTGAGAGTCAAACAGGAGGATTTAAATGACACCGACAGTGCAAAAATAACTCTGTGAACATAAAATAGCTTGCAGTTTTTATTAGTGGGAGAAAAGGTTTTCAAACAGGTTGTGGACATTTCCTAGCAGCACTGTCAAATAACTAAAAAAGCATTCAGTTGTAAAAATGCATGTTTTGAAAGTGGTAAAAATAGATTTAGAGATGTTTACATTAAGATTAAAGATGCATTGTAGTGCAGTGGATTAAACAATGTCATCTCAAAAGTATAAAAAAAACAACATAACATAGCAAATAAAGTTTTACCATAAACTACAAACAAATAAACTGAATACTTCCCACAAATCGCCCCCTTTCCTGGAGCCCAGGCCTAGTGGGAGGTGTTTAATCCTGGTGCTGCCTCAGTCTAGTCTCTTTGTCTGGCGCAACCAACATCCCAGGACCAGCACGGTATCTCCAGAAAGAAAGAAAGAAAGAAAGAAAGAAAGAAAGAAAGATAACCAGATGTGCCCACATGAAACATTACTAGATTAATTCAACTGCTGGTGGCAGCACAGGCTGAGGCCATCACAGTGTAACTTGATTGTTGCCTTTGCAAATGTACAGCTGTTGTGTATCCAGGATTTATATTGAGGTCATGAGTCCCAGCATCAGTACAGACACTGTAATACACACCATTTATTTAAATCACTTTAAAAACATTACACTTAAATATTATTAATCATTAGGTTTCTTGAAAGAGAGAGATCTTGATTACAATGATTCTTCAGGTTTAATTAAAGAATTTAATAAAACGACACCTTGGATTCAAACTCCGTTGGTGCCTACTGTTGATGCGTAATAGCCAGATTCTCTACCAAGTGGTCCGGCGTGTCCGGAGACTGGGCGGTGATTGAGAGGAACAAGGGTCCCGTGAGACAGAGCTCTAAGTAAGAGCGATTCTCTCAGTTCTCTCAAAGTATGGTCCACCATCCCAGTGACCTTCTGCTAGCATGCCAATGAAATTGGATGATTTCTTGCTAGAGATGAAGAGGAGTGACAGGTGGCTGTGCTCCCAAGCCTGAAGGAGAATCGCTCTGCTCTATCCAGTCCTTGACTCCTGCCACCCATTGTGCCCCCTTTTCCTCTGCTGTATCAGAAAACATCTCACAACCTCATCACTTATTTATGGCCAGATATGATGAGTTATATATTTCAATCTCACCAGACATTTGAGATGTTTCAATATAGGCATGTGAGTGCTCTAATCTGCAAGCATGATTTAATAAAAATGCAATCACATGTACCATGTAAACTCAAGACAGTTCTTCATTCAAATATAACTGACACTGATGCTGCACTTCCAGGCATCATGTTTATTTATGTGTTTATTTCTTATTGGTAATTGTGTGGCCCATTTGTTTCTGTGGAGTCACTGAATTGTAATCTGTTTTACCTGCTAGTATTTGAAAGTACATACACTTTGTTATGTGGAAGGGCTTCCACTGTGTAGTGTATGAGCAGTTCTCCACCAAAGCTGAAAAAGAAAACAGCCAAGACCTGAGATTCTAATCTGTGATGACATGCTGATATAAAGCTTGGAGCTGCTTCATTGACCATGAATGGGAGAATGACTTTGTGTACTCTTATAATGTTTGCTTGAGTTTCACATCCAAGTGAGTTTTATATTGATAGTGCTATAACTCTCAAAGCAGAAAATGTGCCCCACTCCCAGGAAAATAATTTTTAAAACTGTCCCGGGCACGTTCTCCATCATTTGGAATTCATCTCTATGGAGCTGCACATCAGAGACACATTCGTATACACATGCACACAGGGGTGTGTATTAAGGCAAACACACAGACAGGGACGGCCACACACAAATATAAACGTACCCTGTTTCAGCAGTGACTTTTAGAGCAGGAGTCAGACTCTGCATACAGGTTGTCATTGCTTCTCCAGGCCTCAGAAAGATTCAGCCACCTAGGATTATAAACATCATCCTCCCTTACAGGGTGTCTGAGGCAGTTATCAGTTCAATTCAGTTTTATTTGTATGGTGCCAAATCACAACAAAAATGATCTGAAGACACTCTAGATTGTAAGGTGTAGACTTTGTTATTATTGATCACACACATAACCATTGTTCTTCTCCTGTGTGCTAATACTGTACAAATGAGTCCTTGAAAGGAACATGAGTGAGGGGACCAATGGATTCACTTCCTTACTCTGTCATCTTTGCTCTTCATGTGCTCAGCATTGTGGGTGTATACCAGCTCACACCGCTGTTCCATTCACACACAAAATAGAGAAAAAAGCATGCTGAAATAATTAATGAATAAAAACCCTCAGGGAAGACTTTTAAATCTACATAATATCAAACCGTGGCTTTTTCTTTTTTTACAAAAATAAAACAACAAGGCGCTGTGGGTCTGTGATGTATTTTTTACATGCCTAATTACTGAGATATGAATTATCTTTCGTCCTTTGCTATTTAGTAAATAAATCCCAGGGGAGCTCATTTGAAAAAGGAAATAGGCCATATTTCTAAGTGGAAACACCACCATGTGAGCATGGTTCCACTGGGGAGATATGTAGCTAAATAAGTCAAGTAATGAAGGAAATCAAAGCAACACACAGCCTTGTTGGATGCAATTTTTGGTTAGACAGAGAGATAACCAGGCAGTAACTCCCCCACCCCACCCCTTCAAAACACGAAACACTGGTTGTTTGCAAAAGGGGAGATTATGATCAATAAAACAACAGCATACTACTTAGCAGAGATCAGTGTAGGCAAGACAGTGAAGAGGCCAGATAGCATGAGGATGAGAGAGATTCAGGGAGAGATCCAAGAGAGATGGAGGAATCCAAACAGTGTGAACCTATAGGTTGATTATTCTGGGATGTTCTGAGTGGAGAATGGGCAGCCCTGCAGGTACTGCTCCCCCTGGGCTTAGACCACTCCAGACAGACTGCAGTAATTCACATTGACAAAGCTGTCAGACGAGAGGTGGCCCCCCGTATGGTGATGGATGCTAACCTGGGAGGAAGAAGAGAAAGAGGAGGAGAGGAGGAGAGACGGGAGGAGAGGATTCGGGAAATGAACAAATACAAAAAGCAGACATCTAATGTTTGGGTGTGGTTTTTGAGTAATAGTGAGCATACACAATAAGATAGTGAGTAAGAAAATAAGAAGATTTTCACTTTAAGCACTGCTCTACAAGTTCAGAACCTCAATCCCAGGGCTGGCCCAGGATCTGTAGGTGCCCTAGGTGAGATTTTAGATCCCCCCCCACACTTAAAAAGTTTCAGAAAATGCAGATTTTTCAAAACTTTACTAAAATATAACATAACATAACAATACATACTGATAAGTGCTAACATAAATAAGTAGTAAATAATTTGTGATAATAAATAAATTAGACTTACAATCACCTGAAGAATCACACAAAATTAAATTAGAAATTAAAGTGCAAATCAAGAAAAAAAGTGCAAAGAATACTATTATATTCAGAATTACAGAACTGAACACGCCTGGATTTCTTTGCAGCAAAGTCATCAATGACTGCATCAAAAGACAAATTCTGAGAAACATCATTATTGATGCTGATGACCTCAAGTCCACTGAGATGCTCTTGGGCCATGGTAGACCTCAAGTAGGTCTTAATCAGCTTGAGATTTGAAAAGCTCCTCTCTACACCTGCCACAGTCACTGGGATAGTCACACTTATCCTCAGTGCCACCCACATCTATATTGTTCTTTTTTCTGTTCCTCTTCTTTGCGCCGCTTCCTGCCTTGTGCCCCTGATAATTTTCATTTCTCACAATTTTTTTAAAAATGGCACTTTCAGAGCACATATTTTAACAGCATGCTCCATGCACTGTCAGTGCATTATGATGATGCATTATAATTACATCATGAAGCAGAAAGTGTTTGAATTAGTACATGACATGTTTTCAAATTTATGGTTTTCCATTGATGTCAGTTTTATTTTATTCTAACATTATTTTAATCCCTATAATGATCGATCAGTACTAAAATTAACTGACAGTAATTATTTTGCTTATGGGTGTAGGAGCACATGCTGGTCACAAGAAAAAAAAACTTTCATGTGGCGAAAAAAACTTTCAGCCCCCCCTCCCCGTCATTTTGCGCCCTAGAAAACTGCCTATTTCGCCTATGCCACGGGCCGGCCCTGCTCTATCCCTTTGGATCTCTAAAGGCTATCAATGGAAGCTCCCTGGCAATTACACCCATACAGCAAAAAAAAAAAACAAAAAAAAAAAAAAAAACAACAAAGAAACTCACAAAGGTGGTGCCAAGCCTCTGCCTGTCTTTCACATGGAGGTTAGTGGAATACCAAACTTAAGTAACAGAACAGTGGGAGAGAAAGGAAGTTCTTGCCCTTCTTGCTTTTCCCTTCCAACTTTCCTTGGAAAGATGTGCTGACGCTGCAGCTCCTGGGGCAGGTATTGTGTGGTGTTGGGGGGGCCCCGGTGAGCAGATCCCTGCTCCTGTCACCTCTACTAACACCAGCCCTTGTCAGCAGGGGCTGGCACCAGCACTGTAGCCTCCCACTCCTCCTGTCACCTGTCCTTACGCAGGCCAAGGTGACTTTGTTCCCTCCTGATGGAAAAATGACAGCTACTGCAGCTAAAGTCTGAAAAAGTCAGGGAGCAACCAGTTGGCTTCTGTCTCTGTCCTTTTCTCTCATTACTTGTTTCTCTCTCCCCCTCGCTGTCTCTCGCTGTCATTCTGTAACCCTTTCTTAAGCACTGTGCATTATTTGTACTTTTTATTCAGTTGAAAATCCAGCAAAAATCAATTTGCCTGTGCTTTTCCCACATCATACTGGTCTACTGTGTAAATTACTGTACATGTTCACTGCTGCCTTGAGAAACAAAAATGCAGTACTGGGAAAATATACATTTTATTGGTTTTATGATAGCACGCCTGCAATAACTGCATTATGCTGTTGGTTCTATATCAGTGTAGACAGAGAATGTTTTTGAATTTTATTTTAGGTTAAATTTGCATAAAGCAATAATGCTACCATTCTATCATTGTCTCTAAATGACTAACACAAAGCAGTTTTAACACAACAAACTTCCACAGTGTACATTATCTTTATTGCTACTGTCTTGTTTTTACCTACAAAGGCACAGGTCTTGTTTAGCACCTCGGCTTTATGAATGCGCTGCCAAAGAAAGAGTCATTCTGAACGAAGCATCCATCAAGGAAGAGTGCACAGCTAGCATACGTTTGCAGGCAGTGTAATTCTTGTAGCCTGCTAGTGGTCACAGGATAGTGAAATTAATATTGTACCAGGCTTGTAGGGAAGGTTGAGGATGAGTAGTGCATGCTACAGGACAAATGCTCATGCCTGAGTCTCTCCTTTCCTTTTCTTTTACATGTTCAACTCAAGAGTGACAGTTTGGATTCATGTAGCAACTCTGTATGTATGTGTGATTGCTAGTAGCTGTATAAATGGGCTTGATACGTTTGGTGTGTAGTAACATAATTAAATTTGGGTACTGTGGAAGACCAGTGCGGCTGTTGAGTTTTTGGCTAGTGTCTCCCTTCCCCTTTTTCCTGGCTACATCTATATTAAACACAGACCCAAACTGTTACACTGTCGTGATCCCAGTCTTTGCCCTGTCTCTGTCCCATGCTTTCCCTGGCATTCTAGACCCAGCCCCTGGTTTTTGTTCTGTTTTCCTGCTCTTACTCCCTGCTCCACTCACACTCACCTGCCTCTGTATTTTAGCCAGCAACCAGCATTCTCTCCTTGCCAGATTGTCATCAAGGAGACATCTCCTGTGACTCTCAAGTGTTCATCTGTAACTCTCCTGGTTTTCACCTGTTTTTCCTTTAATTGTCTTACTTTTAACAATAAATATCAACAATACATTTATATTATATTCAAATGAATCATGTCTGCAATACAGGATGGATATTTGTGCTGTATTTTCAGCTGGACTTTAGCAAAATTAAATTAAGTTAAATTAAAATGGTTTAGTTGGTGAACTTCTTTTTAAACTCTCATAACTCGTTTTTTTAATACACTCAAATTAAAATCTCTTTTGTCCCAGCTTCCTTACATTGCTGTGCTGTCACTGTTAGTTGGCGTGATGCAAATAAATGTGAATCTCATTCAATAGCTCTCAGCTCAGGGACACTGGGATTTATAGTCTGGCATAATTTGTATCTATGTTACTTACATGCAGTGAATAAGAATTACACAGTGTTAGTTAATTTTCCATAGTAATGTGCAATAACATCCATTCATCCATTTTCTTCCACTAGATCAGGTCGTGGTGGCAAGAGGTTCAGCAAGGTAGTCCAGATGTCCTTCTCCCCAGCCACATTTTCCAGCTCCTCTGGAGGGATTCTGAGGCATTCCTAGGCCAGATGAGATATGTAATCTCTCCAGCATGTTCTGGGTTTGCCCCGAGGTCCCCTACCAGGTGGATGTGCCCAGAAAACCTCTAAAGGGAGGCGCCCTGGAGGCATCCTGATGAGATGCCCAAACCACCTCAACTAGTTCCTTTTGAAGTGAAGGAGCAGTGGTTCCAGTCCGAGCCCCTCCCAGATGTCTGAACTCCACACCCTATCTCTAAGGCTAAGTCCAGCCACCCTGTTAAGGAAACTCATTTCGTCTGCTTGTATTCCTGATCTTATTCTTTTGATCACTGCTCACAGCTCATGACCATAGGTGAGAGTTTGAGCGTAGACTGACTAGTAAATTGAGAGGTTTGCCTTTTGGCTCAGCTCCTTCTTCAGCATGACAGAATGCTCTCATTACTGCTGATGCTGCCCCTATCCACCTGTCAAGTTCACATTCAATTTTACCCTCACTCGTGAACAAGATAGGCATTCCGAGTGCACACTCACTACACGTTTGGGTTTACCAGGTCTATCCTGCAGCTTCTCCTGCCATTTGATCCAACTCACCATCAGATGGTGATCAGTTAACAGCTCTGCTCCTCTCTTCACCCAAATGTCCAAGATCAGATGATAGAACAACAAAGTCGATCATTGTTCTGAGGCCTAAGCTGTTCACTTATGAACTGCCCTGTGCTTGAACATGTTGGTCATTATGGCTAATCCATGACTAGCATAGAAGTCCAATAACAGCATCATTCAGGTTCAGATCAGGCAGGCCATCCCTCCCAATCACCCCCTTCCAGGTGTCTCCATCATTGCCCATGTAAGTGAGGTCCACCAGTAGAACTATGGAGTCTCCAAGTGGTGCCCCCTTGAGGACCTCCCCCAGGGTCTCCAGAAAGGCCACATACTCTGAACTAATGTTCAGTGCATAAATGCAAATGACAGTCAGAGCTTTCCTCCCAGAGACTTTAAGTTGCATTCCTTGGGAAGAACTCCAACACAGCAGCACTCAGCTGGGGGTTTGTGAGTATCCCCACACCCACCTGGTGTGTCTCCCCCTGGGGAACTCCAGAAAAGGATAGAGTCTAGCCCCTCTCCAGGATTAGGGAAACCAGGGCACCCTGCTGGAGCCAGATGTGGGAGTGGAGCTTGTCAGTGAGCGTCTGGTGGCCAGGCCTTAGCTCATGAAGTCTGGATGGGCACAGCCCAAAGAAATGACATGGAGCCACCGCCCTGTGGGCCCACTGCCTGCAGGGAAAGGAAATGGGGTCGGGTGCTATGCGAGTGAGGTGGCAGGCTAGGTCAGGTACCTGGGCGATTTGATCACAGGCTGCATAGGCTAGTTCTGGGAACGTGAAATGTCATCTCTCTGCTGGGGAAGGACCCAGAGCTTGTGCAGAAAGTGGAGTGGTTTCAACTAGATATAGTTGAGCTTATCTCCACACATAGCCTTGGCTCTGGAACCAAACTCCTGGCAAGGTATCGCAACTCAAAATGGCCATTTTCATCAGGGTTTTGAATCCCTCTTAGTCAGTAACAATCCTGCTTCATATTTGCATTAGTCTCCTTTTTTAAAGTGACAACAATACACCAGAGCGAATTTCCTCAAGCACTGAGATTGTATTATCAGACTTGATGCCAAAGTTCTGAATTAGGTGTGATATACTGGTTTGGGAGCAAATAGGGAGATTCTCGTGCTTAGGGTGTAGTGTGACAGTTTCATTTGAATTACAGATGGCTCTGAGAGCATTGTGGCATAACTGAACTGAGCGTAATTGGTAAAATGTAGATGACACACAGTGCTGCACATATTAGTGCTGCAACACATCCTGAAATTGAAGCTGCTTATTTTATTTCTGAAGACTCTTACTCACATTGTTTTCATAGCACTCTGATTTGTCTACTCTTCTTCTGTTGCACTGTAGATTGCACTGTAGCGTGCATAAAAAATGTCTGCTGTCAACACAGTGTGTCTCCTGGACAATGGTAGCTGAAATTGTGCTTTGAGCTAATAGGTTGCATGGACTAAAACCTGATGAAATCGAGTCATTATGTTGAGTGTACACACACACACACTGTTAAAAGGATAGACAGAAAAGATTTCTATTCTCTTGGGCACTGGAAAAATGCTGTGCTGGGACCCATGCTGTGATAAGGAGAAGAGGAGAAACCAGAACTCAAACTATGTTGTCCACCTGCTGTCTTCTCTCACATTCATCATTAGATGATCCTGTCATATTGGCCTTGATTTGGTCAATTATCACCATCATCCATTTCCAGCAGGAAACAGTGAGTAGCAATTTGCTGCAATATAGCTGGAATTATGGGTCATGCACCATAAGTGGTTGCTCTCCTATGGCATAGAAAGCCTCTTGAAATGTTGACTTGGCTATAGCTTGTGACAAACTTTGACATTTTCAACTCAGAAATAGGAAATAAACTAAAGTATATGGGGCTCTTTGAATACGATTTAGCACAGGCTGTCACTTGTGAGACATTTATGTAAGATTTAACTGACAGGCCATTCCAACCAGTTCTGTTCAGTTCTGTCAGTGTGGATGAAGGATTCATTTGGACAACATCACCATCCTCAGACACTTTTTCCCTTTCACTCACACGCACTCACATGATGTACTGCTGTGTGAGAGATATCTCTTACCAGCCTCATGTTGACTCATTTAGCATCTGGCACTGCTTGCCGCTAGACTTCATGCATCCAGGCATGTACTATATAGCCAGTGCTGCAAGCTGTCCATTTTTTCACCTCATTTTCAAGATTTTTCACACCAAGCCAGATGATGGCAGGTGATGACATCATCATTCAAGCATGTGTGGGAAGGTAAACATCTGTTAGTGCTCCACCCCAGTCTTACTGAAAGTGCTGGAGACTTTGATTTACAGACAGCAATTCTGACTTGAGCAGACCTTATAAGCTTTTTCTTTCACTCCAACCTACATCACTCTTCTTCCAGGGGCAATAATATAACAGCGTTGGAAGATAAACCTTATGCTCAACTCTGTCATTTTATATTTGTATGTGTACATAGTTTTCAATCTCAAAGGTATATACATTTGAGCAACCAGCTGTAACAGAGGCATTGCTACCTTACCCCTTACCTCTGCTTTTACATGTCAGTGAGTTGGTTTATTGTGAATTCAATGCCAAAATGCACCCAAACGATATTTTTTCAGAACAATAGCTTGCAATTAATTGATTTTTTATGATTGCCAAGTACTTAACCTTTTTAAAAATAGGTGTTTTTTTTACCATAAATTCTTTAAAAAAAAAATTGTTTTGCTAAAGAAGTAAGAGCTGTCCAGGTGCTGCTATTCTATTTTGAAACAGTACTGTATATTAAGGCATAAGGGCTATAAAGAGTGAACTAATTTGCCTTGAATTGTTCATTTTCTTTGTAACATAATGGTTATTATAGGTTTCTCTTCATTATAGCTTTATCATTTATTATGTTCATTATTCTCAGGGGCTGATAAGTGCTGTTTTTTTTCACATTTTCCTTTTTTTGTCTCATCTGTGGATTTAAAACCTGGAAATGGGAGTCAAGCATTCCTTTGTTCACTCTTCATTTGGAAGGCAGACTTTGCTGGCTTGTCACTCTGTGGAAGCAGCTCATGGCAAGCATCTTCAGGAAAAGATATTGTGCACGGCTTAGCAGGTTCATGAATACAGAACGGCATTGTAAAGATCAAACAGAACGAGTGTGGTTTTCCAGTGTGCGCAGTGGAAAGGAGTGTGGTTGACAGTTTGACACTCGCAATAGCGTCGCTATTACTACACGGCAAAAATCAGGGTAAATGTTTATTGAAATGAAAATCTGCCAAGAGCGTTTGACTGTAGTTAGACATTTTGTAATATTTATGTTCACATTTACATTTAGATGTGAAAGAGAACTTCTTTATTTAAGCTGTCATCATTGTAAATGTGCTACTATTATAAGGCTCTGTTGTGCTTGGTTTTTTTTTTTTGGCATCCTCTAATGTAATATTCTGGGCCTTACTCCTGAGTCACTCCATCTTGGTGTCTTCAGAGTTTTGAATAGCTTCCAGATAGCAACAGATAAAACCTAATTCTATATTTTCTACTCCTCTCTGGTGCTCTAGATTCAGTAGTCATAGCCTCCTTTAGAGGGAGCACTGTTGCTGTCATATTTCTCCTTTATAAAAATGGCCTGTTTGAAGCAATCAGCAACAAGAGATGTAAGGGCTCTTGCACCTGTTTGGTGCACCATCTAGCAAATAGCCATCACCTCTCCTTGTCTTTCATCTTTGTTTAAAATCCTTCGGTCTGTTTGGGTAAATGAGGTTCATAACCCTGGCTTTCTGCATCGCCAAGCTCTCACATCGTTTCCTCGTGGTCGAGGGGGAGAGGTGGGCGCTCAGATGGAAAGCACTTCGAGCAGACGGTTTAGTAATTACACAGTGGAAACCAATCAGCCTGAACACTGCTTCTTAATTAGCAGAACAAAACAATAGTGCATGGATTGGAGGACCCTGGAGGTCACTAGCTCCCTTCAGGTATCCCTCCGATGTGCAGTTTAAAGAGGTTTGATTGTCTTTGGCCACTGTTCACCTCCCTGATCAGACCAACACCTCCCAATGATCACAGACGCATCGCAGCAGGTACAAAGAGCCACCATGTTTAGAAGATGAAGCAGCCAGATCCCACTAGGTCTCTTTAAAGATGTAGCTGTCTGATAGCTAGAATAGATGAGTATTTGGGACTCTCATCATGGATGCAAGCAAAAGAAAAGAGAGGTCACCTAATCCATTTTAATCAAGGCAGCAACACGAATGATATTCATTAGTAAACAAGAGAAAGCATTGCTCCACGACAAACAACTTGGCCATAATTAGCATGTCGAGGATCTTGCAGCAGACAAAGCCTCTGATGGGGTCAGGACAAACAAACCTTCTCTGCAATGTGGAGTCTAAGTACAGTGTTTAATTCTTACAACTAAAACGCTTCATATCAGGTTACGCTGGCTCTAAGTCCACAGTTTGAGAAATGCTTCAACTATAAATAAACTCTGTGTATTTCTCTTGCACATTTGATATTTACAAAGTTATTTGTAATGTCTCTTAATGGAGTTTGTATAGTGTGCTTGCAATAATTCATCCTGTAACACTACCCAGCCTAAAGAGTGCTTCCAATTTCCTGCATTGAAAAATCTTAAATGTCCACAGTCTCTTCATAAAGCTTCATAAAATGACAGTAAAAGCATTTCAGAGAAAAAAAAAAAAAAAAAAAAACTATGTAGATAATAAGCACAGGAGTGAGTGTGTAACAGAAGGCGTGGAGCTGCTGCAGTCTGACATGGTGCCAGGGAGATTTTTTTTCCTTTGCTATTAACAGTTAGAGCAGGCTGCTAATAGTTTTTCATGTCTATTAATGTCTCTCTCCAGAGCCAGCAGTTACATGCTGTGTCATTAAAGGTCAGAGCAAATTGGATCCTCAAATGAAGACAGTGTAAAAAAAAAGAAAAAAAAAAAAAACAGGATTTCTTAATAGCTTGCGTAAGAATGCCAATAAATACTTTGATTATTTTTAGTGATTTTTCTCAGTATTGATTTGGCCCTGGCTTGCTGTCGAGGTCTTGGGTAATCTCCCATAGAAATGTGAAGCACTCTGCAACAGCCAAGGACTCTTTTACATATGTTCTCCTCATTTTGTCTTTATATAAAACTGTCATGGTTCTGCATATAGCCAGCGTGGTTTTTCTGGACTAGACAAGTGTGAAAAAACTAGGCTGAGGTATATGCATAGTTATAGAATTTAAAGCCAGTACATACCTGGGAAAAACGAGAGTGCAAGAGCGAGAGAAAAGCGTATGTTGTGCCTGCAGTTGACAGAATGACAGAAGGATGATTCACAATTTCTGGGGGTCAGTGCTTTATTTTCCACTTCACTACGTGCACACAGTGGGAAGATAAGTTCAGATCCGTGGATGAATATTAATATTGAATATAATTTATAGTTGACTAATATAGACTTTGAATATGGTGTTCTTCAGCATAAAGAAAATATGCTGTGTAGAAAGTGTGCAGTCTTTGGATGAAGTGGGACGAGCCATCAAGACAGATCCATTCTCCCTAACCAAACCTTCTAACTACCCCCAACCAGTCATCTTATGAGATGCCCCCAACCTCACGCCAGCCCCAACCTGTTGTCTCTGTTGCACCTAACCATAACCTAACCTAAGCCCTAACCCCAGCCAGATGTAGGTACAAGAACTGTACAGAAATTACTGAAGTGAGGAGGGGAGGACTGAATCTTATGTTTCACTTTCAGAAAAAAGCAAGACCTGTATTTTTTCTTCAGTCCCTCCCTTTGACTGCAATACCCTTCCCCAAGCCTCACTAATGTGCTGACTTGAAGTGAAAATAAAATTCTAAATTTATGGCAAACGTAACAAAACTATGAACATTCCAGTCACTCTCTGTTGCAATTTAGAATAAAGACACACTAAATAGAAGGCTAAACATGAGTTATGATGTAGGCCAACACATTTAACTTTCACTTTAGCTTTCTGTTATGATGCAAACTAAAGTGAAGGAGGCAACACATTTTAGTAGCAATATAATATCAGTTAAGATCCACATTTATTTGCGCTGTTCATAATTAACACAAAACACAAAGCTACTATCTGTATTGGAAATTTATGAGTGAAAATTAAAAGACCATCTCATTTTCCCTTAAAAAAATCATGCTACCCTCCCTTCAGCTTAGCTTAGCCCCCTTTTTGACCTCTCCTCTACCCCTAACGTCCCTTAGTGCACTGTGATGTTCACACTCAAGAAGCACAAATGATCTTTAGCAATATATACTGTATGTAACAGTACTGTAAATCAAAGCATGACACTCACCACTAAAAAGAACTACAGTAATTAGTTTAAGGGGCTATTTGCCTGCCCCCCCTGTTGGTTAGATGTCATCAATGCACCAGCTGCCGAGGAGTCCAATACTTGGTAACGCTCACAGCACCTTTGAGGACAACAAGACAGAAGCGCCTTCCCTCCTCCCAGTCATTTTTCTGCTATATCGACTGCCAAGTTGATATTTCAGTTTCTGTTATGTGACATTTGGCTGACTGAACAGAGGCGTTGAGGACAGCTATCACCAGAAAAGGAGGCAGAACGGGTGGAGGGAAGAAAGAAGAGATAGAAGCAAAAAAAAATAGAGGAGGAGGAGATGTGTGCTGAAAGAGACACAGACCTAACAGATAGTGAGTGAGCTGGAGGTATTGAGGCAAAGGAGGAAAAGAAGGCAAGAGAGGAAAAAAAGCTGTCACATCCACCATTATCACAGCGGTCTGCAGTTTTCCAAATGTCTCATTTCAAGTGGCGGCAGAGGGTGCATATTAACTGTACTGGTGTGTCTTTGTCCGGACTCCTGCCAAGCTATTTACATCCTGCTCACTCTCTGCAGGCAAACTCCACTACGCCACCACACGCTCTACCAAGCCCTGAAAACTCACCAACATTACAAGTAGACATCTCCTTATTTTATAAGTAAGGGATTTTTTTTCCAGGGTCTATGCTGTGGGAAAATTTGCAAAGATTTCTAAACAAGAGGTTGAAAAGGATAACAAGTAAAGCAGAGCTGGTGTGCATGTTGAATACTTTATGCAGCATCACAGATCAGTTCCATTTATTAATTTATTAAGGAGAAAGGATGCGGGATTCTTTCAACTTATGTCGTGTGGTATCACTGTAAGTGCAGACAATGTCAGTGGATAAACCTTGCAGCTGTAGTGTCCCTAGCTTACATTAAGCAGCTCCTCCGAAAGCTGTTGGGCAATGATAACCTTGAAATCCAGCTCAGTTTGTGGCTGCAGTACTGTGGAAAGAGTATCGAGGCACATAAAATCTCATATCAGATAAAAACACTGAGCCACATACCCAGATGAAATGTTAATGAAATCCCTACATTCTGTGTGATATATGGTAAACTCTGAAGTGTTTCAGACGTATACACTGACTCATAAGTGGCTCAAGGGATGTGTGAGTACACTTTGTGTGTATTTAAGGATTTATCTGAATAGTAAAAGTCTAATATGATCAATCTCAGTCTGGGAAATTTCTTTATGAGCAAAATGTCAGGGTGGCGTGGTGTTCAGCACTGTCGCCTCACAGCAAGAAGGCTTTGGGTTTGAACCTGCTGGCCTGGGGTTGGAGTCTCTGTGGGATTTGTATGTTCTGTTTCTTACTTGTGCTGTCATTGTTTGGGGAATTTTCTCATGGAGACAGAGACCAGTGGTGGCTTTAGCTGTGGACTTTCATTGGATTTTCAATGAATTCATTCTAGTCACAAGGCAGCAGCACTGTGTGCCACAAAAGGGGCTGTAGTATATTAGAGTATAAGTCATTCAAATATACAGTAGAACCCAAACATAGCAGTGACTCAGACATTTATTTTTGGATTCCATTTTTCAAACTCCTATTTCTGATAGGATATTCAGTTAGTTTTTACTTTAATAAAAACAGTATGATGTTCACGACTTCATTAAAATGTTGAACTCCCCAACCTTAACTCAAATTTCAAGTCAGAGTTGAAACATAAAACAAAACAAGACTTTTTGTTTCTGAAATCAAAAGGCACGATGTTTCACAGAGATAACCAAACTGTTATATGTATTTTCACCTTTAATAGGTGAAATCATTTCTATAACTTTTAGTGATATAACAAGCTATAGTGTTTTCAGTTATGTGGCCCTGAAGTAGCAATTTTGGTTGGTCAGTCTGCCACAAAGACTGAAATATCTCAACAATTATCGGATGGATTGCCTTGCTATCCGAGCTGCCGAGATAGTTCACATCCTTAGTTGAGTTCAAGGCTCATAATCATGACACCAGATCACAGGAAAGACTGGCTTTTGTCCAGATCTCTTTGATTTGTTCAATTTCTTTTTTTTAATCCATTTTCATAAAGTTCCAGGAAACTTTACAGCCTTCTCAACTTTAATGTGGGCACTTTCCAAAACTGACAATCTGACATTTACACTTACTTCACGTTCCAGGCACTGTGCTTCTCTCTCTCTCTCTCTCTCTCTCTCTCTCTCTCTCTCTCTCTCTCTCTAGCTGTAGTTTTTCATTTTTAACTATTTGTACCACTTTTCATGTGAACAGCCGAGTGCAACACTATGAGAGTCTTCCTGGACACAGTCTGAAAAGGTGCACTGTTTTCCCTGTATTGAAAAACATATTCACTAAAAGTATAAAAGGAAGTTGGTTTCATTGCACATCAAAAACTGGAGTGCGCTATTGAATTCAATGGATTTCAGTGGTGACAAGTCTTTATGATAGACAGAAAGTGTGAAAACATCCATAACCCCTCAATTACATGGAGCATAAGGCCATGTTCAAACAAATAACAGCACTCTCCAGCAAAACTGGATTGTCCACCAAAAAAAATTAAACCTAGCTCAACATTTTCTGTAACAAATTGCAATAATGTTTTTCAGTATTATAAACTCCTGTGCAGAATTTTACATCTGATAAACGTTGTGAATATAACAATCAGAGTGGCTCTTTGGGACTGTATTTCACTGTCTCTCCATCTCACTGTACTGTTACAGCCAGTCCATTGCTAAGAGTAGAGTACAGTAATTACCTATATTTTGCCAAATCCTTGAGTGTTTGGAACATGCATACGTGGATTAAAAATGGATTATGCTTCAGTTGTTATTTGAGAAGTTTCTTCATATATCTTGAGTCTTTTGTCCGCAGTCCATACCTTTCCAATACAATGTAGATCAGTACATCACCTTCAACTATGACCTCAATAATAAGCATATACTATAATTGAATGTATATATTTATGACAATTTCACCAAAAATGGAACAAACTGAGCCTCATAAACACAGATATTAAGGTGGAACTGTTGCACTGAACTGCATACAATTGTACAGGTGTACCTATTAAAGTGGTCAGTGAGTGTGTAACTGACTAGCTAGCTACCCAATCAAAAACTACCTAATATCACATCAAATTTAAACTTAATTGTGCAAAGGTTTGCAGTGACAAGAACATTTAGTGACTGTTCTGACTGTGATATGATGATTTTAAAGCTCTGTATATAAAGTAAACGTGCATAACCTAGTGAACAAAGACAGTCTGATTTTGTGTAACAGCTGTAGTGTACCCCCAGGTGCCATACATTTCAGGAGTTTGTCTCTATGTCAGCTCCTCTGTGACCCTCTTTGTCATCACCTGACACCTGACTCCAGTGGCTCCTTGTCCGTCTGTCGGTCCAGCAGGTACGATACGACAGATTAGCATGATGAAGGTCAGTCTGAGTGCATTGACCTGGGTGACTCCCAGCAAAAGTGAGTAGATGCACCTGCTGCCCCCCTGCAGGTTGATTTAATTAAGGATACAGGTGCACATTTGTTCTTGAGGCATTATAAAGCCCAAAGGGAACAGCGGCAGGAGAGGGAAAATGAAAGTAGAGAAGAGACGCCACACATAATCAAAAGGAGAGTGCAGGGGAATTGATGAATGAGCTTTTAATCTGCATAGAAATAGCTGGGTTAAGAAATTGAGCTGTGGCCCTCATGGCCTGGCCTGATGTATGAGAGTGCTGTGGGATCCTTCGTGCAACGCACACCCACACTTTATTAGAATATGTTTGTCCTTCCAACACTGACCTTATTCCCGGCCTTAATTAAATGCCCCCTTAATGACTTCCCTGTCTAAGCATAGTTGCGCTGCCTTGTTGGTGCAAGTGTGTGTGTATATATACATGATAGTGCATCTGTGCAAAATTTGAAGTGTAAGTATTATATGGGCAAGTGCACATTTAGTATGTATGCATGTGGGAGGTTATTGAATAGAATGTGTTAGCCTACAGCATGGTGATTTTTGTAGTGTGAACATGTTTTTGCCAATATATGTGTGAGTGTGTGTTAAAAATCCCAGCCACACACACTCTCTATCTTGTTCTACACCCTTATTTCATTAACTTGCATGTCTGTAATTGCATTGCAGATGAGTTAAGCCTGCTAAAGTCACTGTGGACACTCTTTATATGAACCATCAAAACCATCTGATTAAAAGGAGGTGTGCAAACCTGGGAGAACAGGGTAAAGGGATGCTGTTTAATGAGATTTTTAACCCACTAATTCAATAGTCAAAAGTAAACAGCAAGGAATTAGGGAGAGAGAAAAACGCTAAGGGCAAAGCTGGATATCATGGGAACATGCATACAATCACTCTTACATTAGCTATGTGCTATTATTCTGCACCACCACCAAACCAGTTGAGGATTAGCTCACAGGTTTCATTTCTTTCTTTTCCTCACAGGCCCCTCCCTCCCGCCTTGCTTTAATCCATCAACCTGAAGACTAATCCTTTTGAACATTTAAAGCAACAGCCAACAAGGCTGCAACATGATCAATTACAACCTTTCTGCCGCTGTCTCCGTCTACTACGTCATGCAAACATCAGTACAAACACACATTCATTTTGCTGATGTGGTTTTTCTCATTTTTTTTCTCCTGTCACTTTTCACTTCATGCCAACCTCTTTCTTAACATCTCCTGCTTAGCTTGCCAGCAGGGTTACATATGTAATTTCTCAAGAAAAAATTTTTTTTCTCTACAGATTCCAAGTTTTCCTTGGTTTTCATAAAACTAAGCCCAAACACTTCAACTTTCTTTATCAAACCAGTGTACTAATAACTTGCAATGTATTTATTTTGATGGTGTAGCTGCATAAAAGGTGCTGATGCGTTGTTTTAGTACTTTTGCCTTGTTCTCTAACAAACATTAAGTCTTTGCACTTTGTTCCATTATCTTCTCTGGTGAAGGCGTGGGAGTAGGAAGGGATACAGAGGGTTCAGGGCTCGAGAGTTAATTCCTTTACAACGTTACTACAGCCAGACTTTTTTGTTGCATTGTTTCTCTATGGCCTACATAATGGCCAGTGTTCTGTTGAAAAGGATCCTGAGGGGGGACTCTAATAACCCAGATAGATAGTGCTGTTACATTTCTATCTCAAGGCACTCTATCTTTGCCTGCCAGCACCCAGGTGCCTTACTCATAGCATTCACAGTGCTTCTTCTGCCATGTAAATAGCATCTATCACCTGAAGAACAAGTTGAAGTACGTGGTAAGGGGAGGTGGCTGAGGAGGGAGTAAGGAAGACCTTTGTCAGACTGTACATACAGATTGCACTTACAGTATGTGTTTCATCAGATTTTACCTGGAGTGATTATTCTAGTTTTTATAAAGAGTGTGTGCACATACTGTACAGTATATGTGTGTGCCTGTGTGGATTGGGGTGCCTTTGTCTGAGATTAAATGTTTCACTCGTTGTGAAATATCAAACTGATAAAAAAAATGGTTTGCTGTTGTCAGTGGATGTGCTCATGTGGGTGAACTGGACTGTGAAATGCATTAGGTCTTCGTCAGGTTCCACAGTGGTCATTGATTAAATCCTTTACTTTCTCAAAAAGGTATACAGCTTACTAGATATTTGGCATCCAATACCTGCTGCCACGGGCCTGTTCAGTCATCTTGTCCACAACTACTAATGCAAAAAAAAAAAAAAGTAAAATCTTAGGTTGAAGATTTGCCTGGGATTTAAAAATCCACCATTTCCTGGATTTGTGAGGTTTATTATCAGAAATAATTCATATTTAAGAACAACAATCCATGTTTTTATGGGAAAAATACAGTGCTACTGATACAAAATTGTTCAGCCCTGTTTTTCAGTATGTCTTCATAACAGTTTTACATCCAAAAGATGAGAGCATCTGAGTGTATGAACAGTGTATGACTAATGGTCATTACTGTGTGCAGTGGCAGAGAAGCATTATGCATCGCATGCAGCTGTTTCAACATGTTTTTTCTTCCATTATAAAGAACAAGGCTATTGTTCTTGAACATTAAGTTGTAACCTTAGGGTCATCTTCTGCACTCAGTGCTCCGTCTGCTGAATCCCACTTTGCAGTCAGTCCTACGGCACTAACTAAGGGTGGAGCTCTGTATATCAGATTGGGAACCATTCTATGTCAGGTGATTTTGCTTTGTTTCCTTAATCTAAAAAAAAACTGTGAGCATAAAGCTGAACTGTATGGTCAAATAAGTAATAACAAAACACACTGCAAGTACAAGTGTATCTAGTTATATTACCGTAGTAATGGCCATTTTAGGTTTGTAAAAAAAATTATAGGATTCAAAAGGTATTTTTCAAGAGACTTTTGATGATCTGTGATCTCTTCCAGTCCAATCCAACGTTAAGAATATACAGCTATACAGCAGCTTTGATTGTATGGCCAGAGATGAGATGGGTTTGAGCAGCAATCTGTCGAGAATGTCTCTGGTGTGTAATTATGACAACACCACAGGCCTCTGATGCTTTGGCAGATGATAGAAGGTGACCTGATTAACCTGCAAATTGACATTAAGCATCAAGAGCCTGCCTTGGCAGGCCACATAATATAATCTAGGGGTTAATTAAGCACTTAACACATGAAATTGAATGTAAAAACCGTGTAATAGGATGTTGACCAGGAGAAGAGACAAATAGCTCCTCACAAAGAAAAACCTGCGTTACTGATAGCTGCATCAGGATCATTAGGTAAGACTGATCATCACAGCAGATCATATGTCTATCTCCAGGTCGGTCCCAAAAGGCACAGTGTGTTTGGTTTATTAAATGTGTTTAAGCAGGTTTTCAAGGCATCTCCTAGCTATTACCGAGTAGATGAAGGTTTCTTTTCTGTTAGTTTGGCCTGAGCAATAGTTGAAAATGATGAAACTCTGGGGGCTTTGTCTGCTCTGGCATGACGGATGACTCTGCTGTGAAAATAGGGCATTGTCCCCTACTATCATTTATTATGAGTGCTGGCCAGGTTTGATGGAGGGAGCCAGGCAGTTGGGAATGTTGATCATTCATCCTGAATGAGGGCTGTAGATCTGCTCTTTGGCTAACATAAGGGGAGCTCCTGCAAAACCTGGTCTGAACAAAACTCAGACAAGTAACACACACTAACATCAATCTGGGCAGACTCTAAGAAAGAAAACAACAGTGATGCTGGACTTCACTGTGGAAGAAAAGGTTGGAGAACTCAGATAATGAGATCCCAATACTAAGGAAAGCAAATGATGGGCTGCATATGTATTGTATCAGGCTTCACTGTCTGCCAGCACAATGTCACAACGCCTCAGAAATGGGCAACCCAAACTTGCTACCTCAAACTGTTGATTTTTGCGTAGACACTTGTGTGTTGTTAGACTGAAACTGTGTGCAAATCTATGAGCTAAAGCTTGGATTTATAGCCAGGTCCACTGATCTGCCACAGAGATGCGTTAGCTGACTGAGTGAGTGAAATAGGTCAAGGCACTCTGTCTCGGATGTCACTCAAGGGTACATTTTGCTAATGTATCCAGCTGTCTATCTCTTAACATATCTCAGAAGAAGAATGGTACTGGGCTAGAGCAACCACAGTACCTATCATCAATCAAATTTTGCACAGGTGACACTGGCCACATATTCACAAATATTAACAAATAATATCTTTCAGCTGGCTGTTCAGTTTCTGAACCACCTAGTCAAATAAAAACAAAAACCAACCACAATGTACCTTTATAGCTTATGCCAGGGTTGAGGTACGCAAAAAGAAAAAGCGGAGTTGAGACATGTCTGCAGTGCACCTTAATATTTTATAAGGCTGCATGTTTGATGCACAAATCTAGAAATCTGAGTGTTTCTGTCAGTAAAACAATAACCTAGCCATTTGTGATTACACAGAGCTACTCAGCTGCTTGAGCAATGCTGAAACTTTGGGAAGCCTTTGTCAGATAACCTGCTGAGAGAGCACAATCTTTGGCAAGGTACAGTAACTTTATGAAGCTCCTTGAATCTGGTTGCAAACAAATAACCGGTAATGACGGATCGACCAAGCGTCACGGCCAATTAACTATAATTAACACAATCAAAGTGTTCACAGAAAATAGCTATAATGATAATTGTCTGACTTCTGCTATGATTGTGCATGTGTGAACATACACGTTTGTGTGAGAGGAGGGACTAAGGGTTCTTTAACACCTTTTTTTAATGAATCCCTTTAAATCCATGTGCAGACTATCTTTTGCCTCTCATTGAGATGCATCTCCCAGCCAGACCAGCTTGTTTACTTTATTTCAACAACAGTGCAGTAAGCACTATGTTACTGGCTAGTGGTGATGGATAGCCACAATGACGGACATTTATTAGCATGGCTTTTAGATAGGCCCGTGAGTGCTGCTCTTGACAGAAGTAATCCTTGTCAATAGGAAAGATACTGCCATCCTTGTGCCAACACTGCTACACTACACACACACACACGTCTCCCTGACCTTAAAGTCTACAACAAGCAGTGACATTTTGGCTCATGCACATCTACTCCAAGACAAAAACAAAATGTTGCCGGATTGTAGCACTTTATTGATGAGGCTGTCATCATCAGACAGCAACTCACTCATTATTTAGACAAGGCATGGCAGAACTGAGATAGGAACAAAGTTGTTAAACCTAATATTGTGTAGACATGAAAACCTTTTAAAATCAATTTCTAGTCCAATTATATATAGATTTTCCCTAAATGAACTGCTTTGCCAAACCCTGTTTTTATCGATTTGATATCCATACTAATCTCCTGTAATAGGGTTAATCATATTGCACTGAAAAATTAACATGTGATATTTGTTAAGTCTAGATGTGTCTGTAAAACATAGTTGTGTTAATTCCTTCTTGATGTTAAAACATACAGAAACTAAATGTATATTAAATAATTAAACATATTCACAGCAGTTTTTTTTCTTATCTATAGAATCCTTCTTTATTTTTAAACAACAATCAAATTCTTTCATCTGTTGAGCTCTATAGATTTCATGGAATTTTGGTGATAACCCTGCACACAATCCATTAAACTTATGTGAAAATATTTAATTCAGATAAGACAGTTTTCATTTTTGGTTATCTCATAGTTTTGTTCCTATGCAAAAGGCAGCTTTCTTTCTTTCTTTTTGTCTTTTTTTTAACAAAAGAAGTGGGTGAGTTAGACATTAAACAGAGGCTATCAGCTCCAAGGAAACATTTATTCTTCAGACGATTCTATTTCACATACAGTTCGTCCTCACATTAAAAAGCAAAACTTTCTTTTACGCCATCGCCCACATTGTTCTTTGACTCTAAAAGAGAAAAATCTGTCATGTATCAGAGTTAATGTCTGTGAGACTCTCGACTCTTAGATGGCAGCTTTATTTCATGCCTGGTGAAGACCAGCTCTGTGATTAGCTGCACTCTTAAGACCATCCTGCTGTTAAAACTGAGTCCATGTGTCGTGCAGGTTATTACGACCACCATGTTAAGTGACCTATAGCGACTGTAGGAAACATGACATGAACACACAGAGCCACATGGTGCATGCTGGTAGGCTGCTCAGGTGGTGGATGGATGGGTCAAAAAAGCAGGACTTTCCCACAGGAAACCTGTGTGAACCTTTTGTATATCCATGACCTTAACTGTGTGTTTATTATTCTGACACTGACGACGAAGATTACAATCTTTTTTTAAACCTGAGCAAGTAGCATTTGTGCCCAAACCAAATCAAACTGTGGCAGCACAGTAATGGTCACTGTGTCCTTTTGATGACGCAGGTCCAGTATGCTTGCTGGGTGGAACACTCACATGGCGCATATGGTTGTTACTATGACAACAAAGGTCAAGTAAATGTGCTGCTGGAAGGGTCCTATGGGTCATATTATGAGGTAGGGACAAACAATACATATTTTTGTTTAGTTTAGGGCACATGTTGGTTCTGTGGGTCACACATTTATGTATTTCATAACTGTGATTTATCATGGTTGAGTGACTGGCATTTGTCTGTTCACAAAAAGCCTGTCTCAGCTGTCAGCTCCCAGTGTTTCATATTACTGCACTTCAATCTGCATCCATTTCCTTAGCTGAAAGCATCACAACAGATTTACAAGACTGATGGGATCAATATAAGTTGCAATGACAGGTTAGAGAACATACTGTAAAAATCTCAATTCATTCTGCACCTCAAATATTCCTTTAGTACAAAAAATCACAATGCATCTATAAATTGATCTAAAACTTGGTAAACAATTACTCTAAAAGCCAAAATCCCCATGTACCACCAGTGCCACTCAAGGACTAATCAGGGTTTGGCGCATGAGAGCTCAGAGGAGAAGCAGCCAGAAACAGCTGGGCAAGACTGCCACTGGGCATGTGGGGAGGCACACACTGAAAGCACACTGTTAGAAAGCAATTATCTTCTCATATTAACTTAGAGTATGCAAGTATGAGAAGATGCCTAATTGAGGAATGTGTATAATATTGGAAATATTTTCAAAATCGAATTATTTATGCTAAAATCAGCCTAATAACATGAGATGTTGTGCTAGTTTCTCTCAAAGTAAGAGGAGTAAAAAACACAATGCAACATTAACCCTCCTGTTATGTTGCGGGTCAAACTGACCCACAAACATAACTGCTGAGCAGGCATCACCTGAGAAATGAACATAACAGGAGGGTTCCCTCCTGTTATGTTCATTTCTTCATATCAAATATTTGTCTCATTTAAAGCAGTTATGTTCGTGGGTCAATTTGACCCGCAACATAACAGAAGGTTTAATGGTCAAAGTCCAGTTGAAATTAATTTACCTTGAACGAAGGTAATTTAGACAATAGACTGATAAACCGGTGTCAGCTGATTAGGTTAATTAACCAGATATGTTAATAATCACTTATCTTTGGGTTGGCTTAAGGAGTCAGTCATTCTCCTGAGCCATGCTGCAGGCTGTGACTTCCAATCGAGATGTCCAGAGACCTTGTGAAACCAAAGGCGGTGTGCATGAATTAGAATAGAAATGTATTGTATTAAATTACACATACCTTACCCTTTTGCAACCTCAAGTATTGTCCAAGGATTTCAACAGACTGCTAACAACACCATTAGGGAAGAAGGGTTATCCTCAGGGCCTCATATACCAGATTATTAAGGTGCTTCTGAAACTGGACAGCAACCATATATTTTTTTTGCCTTTCACATACCGATAACATTTTTAAGAGACTGATCAAACATTGCAGGATAATGATCATCCCACGTTGACAGGGCATCGCTTCACACATTTGGTATTCACTCCAGGACCTATTTTTTCAAATTAGTATTGTCCAAATGACTGAATCAGCAATAGTAGTATTATATATTAACAAGAAGGGTATTCTAACTGCTAATTGCAGATGGATATGAAGCTGCAATGACATGTGCTGTATAGTATGCATTTATTTAATAATAATCTGTTATTTTATAAGCTTTAACACTAGTAAAGCTAGCTGGGACAAAGACTAATAAAGCAAGGAGCCAGGCTGCAGGGCATCTTCAGGAGCAATGGGAGCCTCCTCAGAGCTCTAACAAGTAACACTGGCAGCCATATGTCAGGTGCTACTGAATCCACATTTTGTCTGGATGCCCTAATTATAAAATAGCTTCTGGCATAAGGGCTGCATACCATTTCCATGGTGTTGCTGTAGAGGCAACAACATGGCAATGGTATGCTTAGCTGCCACAGAAGCCTGAAAAGCACAAGTCCGAAAAGTGCAATACATGACTGACATTTCAGCAACATGCACTAAAGCCATGTACTAAAGTCCCAATGGCCGGTAGCCCAATAAAGAATCTATGACACAAACCTGGACACAGACCCACTGAACTCCTAAAAACCCATTTATTTATTTTTAACTGCAGTGGATCAGCCTCAACCACAGCATTTTGAACTTCGATGTCCAGGCCTGTTCAAAATGTTTGAGGCTTGTGATTGATCGTATTTGCTGAAGTTTATGCTAAAAGCAACCTTGTGCGTACATAACCACTTAGGTTCTCTGAGGAAAGAAACCCAAGGACAGTTAACTTCACATTCACCACTGAAATCAAGAGTCTATATATGAAAAATGTGTCACTCTTCTATCACTCCATAGATTTCTGTCTCTTCTGGTGTAATCTGCATGGATGTTCTCTGAACTCTTCTTTCATCCCTCTCAAAGACATACACTGAGAGACTTTTAAAGGGTAGAATAAATCACAGAATGAATCAAATATGACTGCTAGTAAAATAGTGAAACCTTGCACTACAAATAGATACTGTATGAATTTTGTCTTTAGATTTGTTGTAGGTTTTGGCATTTTGTTTTTGCCTATCATCTTTTAGAATCAACAGTTACTTGTTAAGCTCATGGCCATAGTCTCACTGCCCTCTTCAGCCTCCATAGGATTTTGTCTCATGCATTTTTTATTTGTCTGCTTAGAGGCAAATAACAGGAAATAAAACTGGTAATTGTGTTAAATGTGTTATACAATGTGGGAGAGGAAAGAAGTTAGAATAATTCTAGCCTGAGGATGGTTTTGCAAGGAAATGGAAAGTATGAGTGTTCACAAACATTTCCACTCAAACATTCACAAAGGCCTAAACATAGTGTATCACCCAGATTATATGACCGAATTCAATGCGAGGTGGTAATTTTTCTGTTTTTTTTTAAGTGTGTCAAAATGTGCATTGCTGTAAAAGACAGGTGCTTATTTTGCTCAGCAATTCACAAGTGAATGGCTTTGCAGAAGTAAAGATGCGACATAACCATATACTGTGTGGTACACATACTGGAATGTGAATCATTTTTGAACTAAAAATTTTTAATAGATGCTCAAGTGGTTATTATTTTTGGCAATTCTGGCAGTGTGGCTGTAGAGACTTGAGTTGGACTTGGGTCCAAGTCCTGGACTTGAGTACTACAACACTGCTTGGGTATGTCACTTTGGTCCAGAATTTCAATGAAAAACTCTTGGTCACCAGAGGATGACGCCTACTGACCTTAGTGATTCCTTGACTTTCACTCTAGCACCACTTACAGGTCAAAGCAAGTAAGTGTTTTTACTTTTCTGGTTTCGCTAAAACTGAAGACAGTCCGATTGGCACTGGTGCTGTTAATATGTTGAGGTTAGCTATTAGCTCCAAGGCACCACTAAGCCTAATAAATTCAACCTCAGAGGTTTTTATGGTGTGTTCAGAGAGAATGAGACTAAAATTTTATAGGCAACACAGCTGAATATAAGGTCAAAGAAAAGACATGAGTGGGCAAAGCCAAACGCAAATTTGTCCCGGTCAGTATGAATTGAGACAGAGACATGCCTGGCAAGATTGGAACATTTCAACTACTAAGAGCAGAAAATGTACTAGTGTTATGGCTAGACTTTATGAATCTACTTCATAGTCATACAGACACTACAGGGAAAAGGGGAAAAAATGGAAGGAGATGACAGAAAGAATTTCAGGTAAATTCTGAGTCCAGTCAGAACCGGAGCTGCCGCACAAACACACTTACACAGGCACACTCCCACACTCATTGTCAGCGCATCTGTTTCTAGCTATTTTACAGCTTGTCGATTAAATTGGCTATTCAAGGCAAAAAAAAGAAAACATGGACTGCACTAACACTCCAGTGGTCAAATTCAGGCAGAAACATGTAGAAATTTTCTTGGCTTTTTGTTCTAACACACTTCATGGTCTTGTTTTAACAAATATCAAGCCTGAGAAAAACTTTTATATTTCTCCTAATACTACCACTTCTCACAGCACGGCTTCTGTTCTTGCTCCTAAAATACCAACAACACTACAGTTAATGAGAGGTTTTGTAGCATCTTTTGAACAAAAATATACTATAATTAACCTCTGTAACAGCAGAAGAAACAGTACGTGTGAGAAAAGGCACAAACTTCAAAAAACAAGCGTATCTCTTCAAACAATCCTCTTCATGCCTTGCGCAATAAAGTGGATGTAGTTAATTAAAAACATGGATTATATTCCCCCTCTGTTAAATAATTTGTTGCAACAATGTTATCGCACGGTTCGTCTTCACTACCTTACATTAGGCTTTGAAGTAAAGGCCCCCACAGAGCTTGTTTTAATCTTATCAATCGTATTTGGTATTTGAAATGAGCAGATCAATGCAGCTGCCCTCAGTGAGAGATAGTGTATCTCAGCATGTTGAAGAGCATCCTTATCTCACCGTGCCCCTCAGGCATAAAATCCCTCAGTTACACTCTAAGTTTGAATGTTAACATGTACACCTACACTGGTCTAAAACTTTGACACTTACAAATCCTGAATAGAAAATGAAATTATCTCAGTGCCCAGGGTGCACAGACACACAGCCAGAGGAACAAATGCACTGCTCTCCTGTGCTGTGTGCAGATAACAGCAGGCCCTACATACAGTATCTGCACACAGCACTCTGATAAGATTTCACCGTGATTGCCTCCTATCAGTCACTGGTGATCAGCTGTTTGGGCTGTGCAGGCAGACACAACCTGCTGGCTCCTCACAGCCTTTTACTGTACATTTACCAGAACAATTTGCTGCTTTATAGGCAATGAAATTGCTGCTGTTGCATCAGTTATGTTGACTTGCTTGGCTAGCAAAGGAACTTGCAGGTATCTAACACAGCACTTATTTAGCTGAGTGGATTAATTTACACATGGATTCCTGTGAAGAAATGCTGAATGGTGAAAAATAACAGATTTTACCCAGCTGAAGTGGAGATGCGACTGCAACGTTCTTTCAATCAATACCAATGTAAAATGGCTTTTAAAACGATGATCAAAATAAGTACGTTGTTGAACATAAATGAACACGTACATACTGTATAGGCACTGCATTTCTAGAAGGAATCGTATCCAGAAGTGCATTATCATTTGACCCAGTTGGAGTGTTTTTCTGACCTACTTATTTGGTTGATCCTTCAGGGTTTGGCCTTTTTGCACTTGTTAAGTGTGTACAATGGCAAACCCCTTTGATGTGCAAGTATTGATTGTACTGACACAAGACTTTCAGCTGACCTATAGCACATTGATTTGAGAGAGCTGTCTGTATTCTGCCTCATTTCCAAGCTGATAAAAACTCATTCTGCAATGAGCTCGCAGAGTAAACTTAAAACTCAGAGATGCATATGGAACATAATCAGTGGAAACATTAAACATCAGATATGACCATGATGTTGAGAGTCTCATTTGACTCCCATCTGTTATTTTCAGCATGTCATAACAGCTCCTGATGTGTTTTTCCACGGTCTGTCATTGCCCTTCCTGACTGGGTTTACAGTGATATGCTGGATTTAAACTCGTCAGTTTATTCAAAGGTCATTAGGTTGTCGCACTTCAGCAGGTAATGGAGTTGACAGGGCTCATCTGAGCTGTGTTCTTACAGCCTGAGGGGCACCAAGTGACCTCCAGCTAGCAGGCAAAGAACATCCCACAGCTAAGTGCTGTGGCGACAAGAGGGACAACCGCTGGGTGAAATTCAGTTGTTTATGCAAACAAGGAAGAACAGTGTCGGGTGTAGGCATGCTGTTTGCTAAAGTTCGGCATGTGTGTCAGATTAGAAGTGGAAAAAATGTGTGCAAATTGTATTTGGAGTGAATATGTTGAGTCTTATAATTTAGAAAAAGTCTGTTTTACTATTATCTTTAAAAAAAAAAAATGTAAGCAGACCGCCTGCATTTTCAAGCGTACGGAGCACAGTGGGGAGTGGGCATTCAGGGTTCAAATTAGAACCTGATGAGAGATTATAATGATGCTGCTCTATGGTTCAGTCCACATCCGGAGGGGCCAAATATCCAATTAAAACAGTCCATCACTCTCTCTCTCTCTTGCTCAGTGAGGTAATTACTAGAAACCCTGCATGTAAATTCAATTCAAGATAGTACTGCTGGAGAAACAGCTCACAACAGCTCACCAAATGTCATCTCAGCTCTGTAATTGTTGTTTTACTATGTAATCCATCCAACTGCATGTCTGATATCACAAATGCCACCTTTAACGTCACAACAGACAAGATGGAGGGTAATCACAAGTAATTCCAATTTTTGTTGCTCATTAACTCAAACAGGGATTGTGATTTGATGCTGACTGCTACTACATCCGGCATTACAAAAAGTGTTTATGTATTTCATGACACGAAAAGGTTTCAGTACCAAAATAAGGCAGGAAAGGGGAGCTGAGCTAAGCTCACTGGTGATAAAATAAAAGCGAGCGCTATACTTTATTTCCTGACCTTTAGCTGCTTGCTTCTCCTCTGTCAGCATCACTGATCAGCTGCACAGATGCACACAGACCAGGTCCCGCAGCCAGTCCAAATGGTCTCAACACACATCTGTCTCTATAATGTGCCCAACCCCACACCCTGGCTTTTCATCTCTACACTAAAATAATGCATTGGATGTGGAAAAGCAGTGGAGTAGTGAACACTTGCTTTGATCAGTATACTGTAGCTTTTACAGTATGTGCTGCAGCAGCCGAACAGGGAAGAGGAACTATCATACCTGATCATGACAGTGCAAGGAGTCCATGTTTCATCTGAATCAGTCTGGTTAGGTTGCCTCTAACATTTGAATCTTGAATGAGTTATTGGTTTCAATTATTCTTTATGAGCCGCACTCACATGTTATATACCCTCGCATTAATCACTCCTCTGGCTCACTCTGTCCAAAGAGCATCTCTGTTTAATCAAATTACCTGAAATAACCATATTCATCAGCAAGGTTAAAATCTGTTTAGCCCACGTTTTACACAGTATAATTATACTCGACATAGTTTTGTTTGATGATTACTCTGCAGGACTGTGCTCAAATTTGAAATTAAATTGCAAAGCCTTGTGCTTTAATGATACACTGACTCTTTAAGTTGGATGAACCTGTCTCCAAGCAGATTTACTTCTGAGCTGCAAAACCCCCAGAAAACCTTAAAAATAAAAAGACCAGTTGAACAGAAAGTGAAAGCCTGTTTCTTTCCCACCTGAAAATGGCACAAAACCAGCTGCTGAAAGTCAATTAACATAACCCTGACATGGACCAACACAACAGAGAGATACAAACAGCAAATTTAAATTCAGGAAACCTGCAGGCATTCAGATAAAGCTGGCATCAGAAGCTGCACAATTTACCTGCAAATAGAAAAAGTATGGATAAAGACATCCATGTGAGTCTTTTTTAACTTTAGGTAAAGGAGAAGCTGATCTTTATTCCAAATAATTTAAAATCTGACTTCTAGTGAGTAACTTCACTAATACATTCCTGCGAAACTTTGTGGATACATGATATTTTTGATTTGGTGGGAAGAAGACGAATATTAACATGTCTAGTGCTGATAACATCATGACCTAAAATAAACATTCACTGTGAATATGTCAGCTCTTTTAATGATATTTGATGATAATCTCTCATTTCTCTATCAACATCTTAACCTTGTAGTTTGAGCTGTTCACCAGATAAATCACTTTCACTGCCTGAACCCATTGTTGGGTTCAGGCAGTGAAAGAGACAAGGCTCTTTGACTGTATGCTCAAATGGTTAGCTGGACAGCAGAATAGGCTACCTTTCAAGCCGTGATTGCAGCAGTACGGCCATTGCTGTGGTTTCATTATATGCAGCTTCTGTTATAGCACCACAGCGCTAGTAATAAGGAGCTATTGTGTCTGTGGGAGGCCATTTTAGGTCCAGTGGAAATGGATTTTCGTTTGACGCAGCCCTTATTCAAGTGTAAGCACCAAATTGCCTCTTTTTGGGTCCAGTGGATGATTTTCTTGATTCAATTCTCATTAATTAGCAAGGTTGTGGATTTATTTATCCTATCTGATCAGGAACCTCTGTGTCACATAAACATAAAGGACAGCAATGATTTTTGGCCATACTCTTTGAGCCACACCTGTCTTTAGAGTGCTGCCCCTAGGACTTCTCAGATGATCTAACTGCATTAGCTAATTGATTCATACCACGTAGGAGGGAAGGAAAAATGTAGCTATTCTCAAACGTCAAATAACATTAGTCTTTAGTGTTCCTGGCCAAATGTAGTTAGGGCCTCTGTGTCTATTTATTCCCTTTAAAATGTGTGAAGGGAGATTTGGGATTCAGAAACCCCTGAGCACTCTTCTCACAAAAGCAAAACACTAAACAAATTAAGATGTCTTGCTATACATTTCCAGTTTAAGGGAAAAGCCCACATTATCGTACATCTGGGCAGTGATGCTAATATTCTCTGGCCGGTCTTCTGTTCTCATAAAAAAGGAGCTAAACTTTGTGGTCTCTTATAAAAGGAGCCCATTACAAACAATAAATGAGGCACATTCTAGAAAGGTCACAAAATCATAGGAGCATGAGTTTTCTTACAGTATCTACTATGACAAGTGTTGCTGTCCCATGGGTAACACTTCATGGCATGATAAAGTAACTAAGTAGGTTTGCTATGTGCCTGACTGTCCTGTCCAGCAGACTGTGTGAAAAGCTTGTATGTGACATGTGCTCCCTGCTGGGGCCAAGAAGGAAGGCTGCAGATTCTTTATGAATTCATTTTCGAGCAAACGATGAGTGTCAGGAACAGAGCTGGTGCCTTATAGCTGCTGCTGCTGCTTCCCTAGTTGTCAGAAAGCATCTGATTACTAGTTGTTGTTGCTCTCTGTTCGTTTGGTAGACTGCGTAAATCCCAAAGACATTATGGGCTGATACTGTACAGACACACATCGCACTTCATCCTGAACCTGCAGACTGACGGAACCTGTTAAATCTGTAATGCCACTGTGGTGAGAAAGCCTTGAAACACCTCTTCTGGTGATTTTCTATATCATCAACTGAAGTGAAGGTGAAGGCTTTCTCTGAACTCCTGCATTAATAAATGCCTGTTCAAAGACTAAAACCGAACAATGCATTGTGTGATCAAGAGGCTGTTTCTTCGATGATAAACTTTCCTAGTTTAGTTTATATACATATGGTTGTGCTTTATATTTCCATCACCGTTTATAAGGTTGGGGGGATTTAATGAGGTATTTTACTGAAAAATGCAAACTGAATTTATGTACAGCAGTAAATGCTTTAAATACATTAAACATTAAAAATACACCTTATGACACAATATGGTGACACTGGTAAGCAATGCTAATGGCTAACAGACATTGGAAATCATATATAAGATACTGTATAATTCTTCTGTTAGCCATGTTTAAAATTATATTTAGTTTTATTGTTTAGAAGCTAACATAATAATAATGCAATACTGTTGTCATTGCATCTTCACTTAAGACAACCAGCCCTCAGTGCTTTATCTGATGTATAGTTTTAGCAGCTTGTTTTCTAATATGATATAATTACATGTTGTCAGCTACATATTAAAAGACACAAAAGGTCACAGGAGTTTTTTTCTTTAGTTTTATTTTTCCAGCCCTAGTATCTGCATGTCTTCTTTTGAGGCTGCCACTGTACACTACATGTTTATGGCCCCAACAATCTCCCAAATTTAAAGTGTTAGCGTATACAGTAGAGAGTCTGTCATGAATTACAGTTTAATAGCCAGAGAATAAGAGGAAAATGTTGGGATGCAACAGTGAGGACAAAGTTAGGATTTTGAAAGGTAAGTGAGACGTGCAATTTTGATAAATTAGATAACTATAGTCTGTGAACATTTTACAGCTTCATCAGTATCACATCTACCCTACTGCAAAGAGATGAACTGAAAGTGATTTTATTGCAGCCTTAAGTCTGAAGCTGTGCCAAAGCCTCTGAGAGAAAGGTTGAAATGAAGAGCGTGAGCTGCTTTTTGCACCTTTTTCATTGTGAACACAGCCTCAGTGGCTGAAAACACAAAACCTCCTCATATAGGCGCTTTAAATGTGGGAACTTTGATCAGGTTTACCCCCTTCTGACCAAACTTGAAAGGTACTGCTGATGTTATCCAGGTTTGGATGTGCTGTGGAAGAGCAGCAGCAGCAGTAGCAGAGCAGGAGGAAGAAGTGACCTGAACTTTAACAGGATGGAGCCAATTCCCTGAGGAGTAAACATTCAGTAAAAGCTGAACAGCCCATATCTGTGGAGTAAATGGGCAGCAGAGTGAACCATGTTCTTCCCTAACAGGGCCAAGGTACACAGCCAAGGGATCTGAACTTGTAATTCCCTTTCACTGTTGCTTGACTCATCAGCAAGTACACCAGCAACTTTTTTTTCATACCAAAAATACAGCCACAACTGGCAGGGATTTCTAGAATTAAGATTAGAAATGTGACTGTGATATTATATTAAGACAAGAATATAGAAAGTATTTTAGCTCAAGCACCCGAGTTCAGTGATATTACTGAGGAGTACAAGAGAAATTGCATTGAAATAATGCCAGATCCAATTTAGATCACTTGAGTGTTGCAGCCTGAGGATATTTACTGATAGGTTGTACACTTATATTCATTAACAACTTGGCATTATAGCGTTCATAGTTTACCCTTCTTGACAGGGTACACATTTGCTTCACTGAAGCTAAAATAAATTATTTATTCTACCACATGATTCAATATTAAACCAGAGCTGTTTACTAGGAACCTGTCTTATTCTTGATGTTATTTGAGACCTGTTTGAATTATTGCCCAGTGGTAATTCTTCTAAAGAGTGTGAATATAAAGCAATACACCTCTTGATAATTGCAATCCTCTCAGGGAAACTTAAAGCAGCCATCTGCGAATGGATGAAGGAATAATGGCATGGTTAAGAGCTGCTTGGGGGAACCAAACATATTTGTTTGTGTGATGGACCATGTTTTGAAAGTCACAAATGATTCAGGAACCTTTCTTATGTATCCTTCTGTTTTTCTGTTTGACAATCTGGTAACAAGGTGAGGTAGGTAAAATGTTTGGTTTAAAACAGTCATTAATATGTTTCCAAGTGTTAAAAACAGTCAGTGGAAAACAGCAGGGCTTGATGCCCTCCTTCTTTAATGATGAAAACAAGTCACAGTCACAGGTTGCAAGATGGAGGGGAGGGGGGGTGTTCTCTGTGTCCTCCTGCCTTCAACGTGACACTCTGTTAGTACCAATCCCCACCTTATCTGTCCCTTTTTTCCGCACATCTTCCCCTTCCATCATCCCTGTCTGCACCAGTCTCAGAGCCCTGCTGCGATAAGCACACTGAATTAAAATGATTTGCTTTTAATTACTTTCCGTATTAAGTGCAATCTGAAGCGCATGCATTATATATGTGGGTTTCACTCCACTCTGTATGGAGATTGAAGTGTTGTGGTTGAACCTTGCCTGAGGGCAGTATACACAAATGCAGTTACATTAATTTCAATGGGAAAAAATGGCACCTTTTCTCACATTAGACAATTTTAGAGGAAGAGCAAGAAAAGAAAGAAAACAATCCTGTCCTGAAAGTGAAGTTCATTATTCTACAAATAATGAGTAACACTCTTTGCATTAATTAGAATGAAGCTACTTTTGTTCCTGTGCTTACAAATTTCCTAAAAAGGATATAAACCAGCTGAGAATAGCTACCGCACATTCAGGGGCAGCTCTGCAGTAACAGCAGCAGCAGCATATGGAAACATTTGGCCATCTTGTTTCATATTTCACTTTATGACAATTTACTATGCAGGTCATTTTCTCTGTTTCCTCTGAGGAATGAGCCGACTAAGGTACTTAACAAAAATCACCTGTATGACTTATCATGTTCACTGTATATTTAACTCACACATTGTGCAAAACATTTTGCTGCTATATTACATGTCCTTTATAACTTTGAAGCACAGATCAATAATTTGTCTTTGACGGTCAAGAGACGGGCAGACCAGTAGATAAGAAAGTAACTGGACCTGAGACCAATTACAGCTGGCAGATCTTATGTCTGCTGAGAGGTCAGTAAGCTCAACCTACACACACCTGCCACTCCAAACCCACGCTGCCTCACCAGAGCTGGAGCTGAACATCAAAGGTGCACTACTTGAATTTGAAACTTGAATTGCACATCCTCAACCTAAGAAACATTTGTGTCTTTCAGAACCTGAAGGGAAGAGAGTCAATCCACAAATGTGAACCCTGATGACCCACAAGGCATAACATGAATTTTCCCTCCCCTCTCTGTCACGCTCTGTTTAGAGAGCAAAGACACAAAGGGAATGTGATGTGTATGGATTTTCTTTTAACGGTAATAAGAATGTCGGGGGGGTGGGGGGTGGGGGGGGTACAGCTTGTTTTAGGATTTGGACGCACAGACGGCGGTAATTGAACAGACAGTGGTAATTGAAACTGACAGCAGGTTGAGTACAAGGGCTCTGCGGATAACAACAATCATAACCTCCATAATCATCACAGCAGCACTGCGTACAGACAAAGTTCTAAGGTAAACAAAATTACCCAGTTGACACCGACCATCTTATTTCCCCATCTTCGTTGATTGTCTAAGCTTTTCTAGCATGGGGGCCTCTGAGCTGTGGCATCTTCTGGAGGCACCCTAAAGCCATGTGTCGAGGGTGTGGCATGTTTTGGAACCCTTTTATCTCCAAACCTCTCGGGCCAGCAGTGCCACTCATCCAGTTTGAGTGTTGCCATACCATTCAGTATCCTGTAACTCTTTCCACCTTCCGGTACTGATAGGTGTGATGATTAGTTGAAACAAACAAAGATAAAATGAGGTCACTTAGTATAATGATTGAAAACGCTGGCATTAGGAAGACCTGATTAGTTTTGTGCCTAAGCCTAACCGAATAGTTTATGTGCATAAAGTACTGCAGTTCCACTGTGTTTATTATTGTCACCATGACAACGTAGGCCTATGACATGATAATGACCTACTGGAGGAAGTTGAATAGGGACCTCCTGAGTCATAACTATAGTCAAATATCAAGTGATAACAGGCCATTGAAGGGCATTATAACATCCAAATCGAATGGATTCCTATACATCTACGAGAGTGTGTGAAGAGATGCGTCATCTGTTGTAATTACAGCAAGGTTTGATAACAAAATTGCAGAATAACTTTCTGTAAAAATTCTAACTAACTTTAGAAAAAAGAAGCATTTGATTGTAGTCAAGGAGACATGAAAAATAAACAAGCCTCCTGTATAAGCATTACATGTCAAAATAAGTAACATAAATTACCATTTATTGCAGACATTTAAAAATAATTGCAGTAATTATATTTGCTTTTTGTTTTAATGATGTGCAGGTTTGAAGGAATTCTGGATAATACTTGCTTTGAAATTGTATTATCAGATCCATTTATCCATCCATTAGCTGGGTGAGAGGGGGGCAAATCCTGGACAGGATGCCAGTCAGTAACTGACAAATACACACAGGCAACCATTCATTCACATTTACACATACAGGGCAATTCACAGTCACCAATTAACCTAAACTGCTAATTTTTCAAGGATGGGAGGAATTTGCCATACCATTGAAAACCAATGCAGGCATGAAGAGAACACAGAAAACCAGACCAACAGGACTGAGGCATCTGTGCTCACATCTAATTTTTGAAAGGATTTTGTAGAATTGTTTTTTGCCAAATGTTGTAGTCTTTTTGTTTTAACCTACTATTAATTTCTTAATTTAGCCTTAATTTAGCAATTTAGCACCATGTTATTTAAACTCTAAGACATTTGGCCACATCAAAAATTTTCAGTAACACATTTAATAGACTTGACTTGGATACATTATGTTCCACTGGTGATGCAATTCAAAGTAATGCAAAAACATTTTCATCTCTGTATTGCACATTATTTTGTTTGTTTTTTGTTTTGCTTTGTTTGACAATCAGTATTGATTTAGAGCAAAGTACTCGACAAGGTTAGCATGGATGAAACTTGTAGGAAATAAGCCACTGAAAATGATCAAAAGAAATGTACTGCAGGGGGTTTTATACATTTTTAAAAAAGCATTTGACACCAGTGACCAGAAACTGTTATTACAAAAATTGCACAATTATGGCATTAGAGCAGTAGCACATTCATGGCTCTGTTTCTAATCACTGTAAATAACAGGTGACAATATCAACAGATAACACTGATTCTGAAATGCTGAGAGTAAACCCTGGGGTTCCACAAGGTTCAGTTCTTGGGCCAAAATGATTAATTCTGTACATAAATGATCTTTGTAAGGTGTCCAAACTTGTAAATGTCCAAAGTATTTTATTTGCAGATGATACAAATTTCTTCTGGGAAGAATTTAATGATATTATTGCCTAGAAATATGGGGAAACACATACCAAACTGATGCTAATCCAATTTTTATACATTCTTAACAGAAAAGACCTATAAGGACTAAACCCACACAAAATGTAATATTTCAAAAATCACAAACTGAATGTTGAACACAACATCATCTGGTCACACTAATATTAATAATTATAAGATAGTTGTTGCATCTGGGTTAGATCAACGTCAATGCAAATGCAATACCACTTATAAAAGGAGACTTTTTACTAAATCAATTTATGTGAAATGTGTATTATATAAAGGAGTCAGTCATGTATTATATCAACTATACAAACAAGTACTTAGAAAATAAAATAAAAAACATTCCATATTTCACTTTCAGTTCATTTCCATAAAGTCAAAACCTAATTGCCAGTGAGTCAGAGCAAACATCTGTCCTTATCATTTCCAATAAGTCCAAGCTGTCAGGCATGTAATCAGAAAATCATGCGCTGTCAGTCACATTCCAGTACAATCAATGCAGCTCAGTTTTTGCCAAGATGTGGGTTTTTGAATGTTTGATGCTCATTTCCAAGTGAGAACTGACAGACAATCACTCTGACTTCTGTCCCTGGTACAACAGCTGCTAATGTCCTTGTGGCGTTGGCAAGAAAATATCAAGCAAATATTTTTGTTGCTTAAGGGTATTTCTGTTTTATATGTTTTCTTATTCAATCATATCACAGGCTTGCAATTTTTCCTAAAGATGTAAAAATCCAAAGAGACAAACATTTTCAATTGTGAATTGCCAGTATTACTGACTGGCAGCACTGCTGGGCAGGAGACAAACTTATAGCAGCCTCACAGCTTGATGCTGACAGATCCAAGAGGTGGTGAAGTGTTATTATGGCTGGAGAGTACTCAAAGGAATACAATAGATGGCCACTCTGTGGTCAACTTTGCTCACTCCACCCTGGGGGAGAAATCTGCAGCTGAAGCATCAACTACTTTGATATTGTGATGGTTATAGAACTTCAGTCTGTTGCTTCACACACACACACACACACACACAAAATCATGGACAACTGTGCACACACAGACACATGGAAACACTGCACAGCCTTGCACATGCATTCATACAATTATTGTATGTACATGTGCAGATGCATGATGCAAGTTTTTAATGTTCAGTACATCAGTGGGCCACACATTTATTCTGCATAATTATTCCAGATCATTATGCAGATGAAGTACGCAGTAAAATTCTGAAGAAATGTGACACTTTTCAAATTAGCAAAGCCAGTGAAGTTGACTGCAGGGCGAAATCAAGCTAGTAAATAATTCCAGGTTATTGTAGTTTCTTACCTCTATGGGTGGTGACAGACCACCCCAACCCCCCACCCCACCAGCTCTCTCTGGCTCTCATTAGCTGGTGCAGGGGTGCAGACAAATAGCGAGAAATGAAATGGCTATGCTTTAAAGTCTCTGTAATGGGTTCATGTAATGCTATGAATGCAGCTAATTAAGGTCAGGGGAGTTATCATCACAGGCAGCCCTACAATTGTGTGTATGTTTTTATCATGGGCCTTTATTATGCAGCTCTGACGAGGGATGACCTGCCTAGCTTAACCAGGGTATCGCCTTCTGGGTGCCCAGAATAACTGTCATCTACCTACAATATTACACATTTCTTCAGATGTTTTAATTTCTCAAGGATGGCTACAGTAAATTAATACATTAATACAGTAAATACAGTAAATTAATAGAATTTCTTTATTGTCAACTTTATATTTCAAAAAAAGTATTCCCCTTATTCACATGTTAGCTTGTCTTTAAGCTTACCTGACCTCAAATTCACACACAATTATTTGGTTGCAAATAGCTGCTCAAAATAACATAAAGGCACGTCATGAGCCATGAAAAATACCCTGCACACATTCCAGTTAGTTTGCACATACCATCAGTTCTGTGTCCTGCTGGTACTGCAAAGCCCTTATCACGCAAGTAAACCTTGGGACCACCCAAACTTACTTTTTTTTTGGTTCTGGGGAGAGCTAGGGTCTCTTGGTGGAGCTAACCCCACAGACCATCACATACATTAATCCCCCACAAAAAGGCAAACTGCTACTTTTACATTTCAGATTTTGTATGGATTTAAAAAGTGAGCTCTAACATATCAATAAGTGAAGTAAAAGGTGCTGGTAAACAGATTTTGTTACCTTTCAGCAGAGGCTGAAAGCTAACCTGCTACCTACTGTAGTTTCAAATATACTTCAAATACAGGGTATTAATCTTTTCATGTAATACCAGACAAGAAAGGAAATAAGTATATTACCAAAATGTCATAATATTCCTTTAATTTAGCTTCCCTTTTGATTACATAGGACATAAACAGTCAGCAAATTTCCAGTTGCTACTTTCATTAGATGGCAGTTGAAGCATAGTGAGGATGAATTACTGATGTGGCCTTTTTGTTTTAAAAGTAAGTGAAGCCTTACTAATTATTTGATGAAGTGTTACTGTTAAGACAAACATTTTAAAAAAGGCATCATACCAACCCCGTAGATTTGATCTAAAACTTCATTTCTATTATTGCACTTATCAGTTTAACTCTCTGATTATCACAGTTAAAATGTTTTGCTGTCTTGTAGCTTTCAGTCTCCTGGTGATGAATATCAGAGTGGCTTATTTTCATGTTCACAATCAAGGATCGCATTACGGTCTAATCTCACGCTCTAAGAGGCAAAGCCAGATGAAGATCTGGGAGATTTTCACTTCCAGACTGTTTTCAAATCAACCATTAAGATCTTCTTTTTGGCAATCCTTTGAATGTCATTCACTTCTGATTTTTTACGCTACTGTTCAGAGGGAGCGCAGCAGGAGGAGTTGGGCTCTGCATGTGCTTAGTTTATTTTCAGTCAGTCATGTGCACTGCTTAGAATTATAAGAAGGGAAAACAAAATGCACTGCTACATCAGTATGTATGGTAGCTATAGTGTCTAGTAGATTCCCATACCTGGAAGTACAAGAGCTTAGTGGTTTTCCAGCTGAACCGACTGAGTTAACACATGAATTAAATATTTTATGTAGCAATTCTCTTGGTTACAGCAACACTGCTACAGCAGCACTTTAAAACATCGCTTTTTGTTAAGGTGAAGTTCTTAAAGTGCGTGCGTTCACGCACTCTTAGCACCTAGAAAGCACATGTTCTTGAAAGAGCTTGACATCATCTGACAAGCATCCACTAATATAAGGTAATTTTTCAAAAACAAAGCTATTATTAGCTCAAATCATCTACTGCTGATGTTTAATTTAAAATAGAGGTCTAGTACATCATCCAAAAATGTATTTTTTAATAAATTTTTAAACCTTCTGTGTGTATTTATAAGTGGATTCTAGTATACTGTATACAAACTCCAGGGATTCTCTTTTATTTATTACCTGTCTGATTTCTCTGTTGTTTCATCACTATATTCTTCACATGTATTCATTTGTAAAGAAATGTTTTATTTATGCTGTATCTGATGAATAAAAAGCTTTCTCATCAAGAGATTTGGCCCTGTTCCTTCCAATTACGAATCTATGGCTTTAGTCAAACCCATCAAAGAGTAACTGATTTTTTTTTTTGGCCGCTTGAGGGCAGTGGAAACAATCTGTGAACACAGTGTTAAATTATCGTCACATTTTTATGTTAATATGGCAAACTTGTTATTCACTCACTCTTGGCTCCGTTTTTGGTCTCCTCTGACTTGTCAGTGCTAAATGCTCCTCTATTCACAAGGTACATTAGTAGCTAACAGTGTCTGTTATTTGGCGCAAAGCTTGTGTAGAACTACCTCCTGCCGTTGAAAATGGCATTATCAGAGTAGTTTCAGTGAACTATAATAGTGAAATTGAAGGCTGTTCAGCTAAACAATGAGCTGAAATTCAACATAAAGTTCCATAAAGCCAAGGAGACTGACATCATCTGAGAACTGATCTAATGCTGACTTGTTGGGAAGTCGCAGAAAGTAGCAGAAGAAAGAATGTAATGTGGTACATCAGGAGGATCACCCAGCCCAGACCAAACTATTTCTTTCAAAGAAATGGTGATGTCCCCTTCGTGAAAATATGAAACCACCATCTTCAGTCAGTGACGTAACTACAGGGGTTTTATGATTGGTGTTCTCTGAGGTTTAGATTTGCCTGACAGTCATTCAGGTTTGCAATATTAAATGATACAATAGGACTGATACAAGTTTAGTTTGTGACTTGTGCCTTAACATAATGTGCTGTGCTTTGAAGCCTTTGTCGCAATAAAAAGATGAACAGGATGCAGTCATTTCATAAAAATACAATGGCACCTGGCAGTTCAAGCCTGAAAAGATGGAGAGCCACCCACAGATAATGACAAAATAAAGTTTATTCTAACAGTATATAGCAGAAAATAGCCAAGAGGAACAGACCAGGAGAGTAAAAGAAGGACAGAAATTATTCTCTCCAACCAGGGATGTACAGCAAAAATCACAGGTGCATCAGTATGAGGTTGTAGCCAGCAACATTGATTTGATAAAACAGCAAACTAATTAAAATAAATGAAGATCAAATGAAGCAAATTAAATCATATTTCTTTATTGAAATACTGATATAAACTGGCTTAAAAAGTTAAAGTTTTAATCCTCTCATTGGTCTGGGCACCAGAGTTCATATTTAAATTTTCTGCTCCTAATAAAGTTTCCATCCATCCATTATCTATACCGCTTTTCCAGAACAAGGGGCTGTGGGGGGCTGGAGCTAATCCCATCTGACATTTGGGTGAGAGGCGGGGTACACTCTGGACAGATCGCCAGTCTATCACAGGGGTACTGATAAAGTTTGTAAAACAAGTTAAATCAACATAAACATGCAGTATATATAGAATGAATGGCATGATACTTGGGTGGTTAAAGGTTCTTCTACTCTAGAGAGATTGACATTAGAGAAAAATTTGACATGCAAAACCCTTGTCATTAAGATCACCGTAAGGTCTGCACTGGAATCATCTGGACCAAATTTAGAGTTGAAATCCAGTTAAAACAAAGATAACATGTTGATTTGAAATGCATATAAATTTTAAATGTTGTACTAAACTCATTGGATCTTTAACAGTTTGTGTTTTCTGCCCCAGATCACAGCACTAATAGTGTTTCAAAATAAATGTCTATAAAACGGGATGGATTAGTGTTAATGAGATGTAAATTACCCTTTTCAAATCTTTGCATCTCATCTCTTTGTTTTTTCCGCACACCCTATGCTCATCAGTAGCAATGACCATGAGACTTCCCACAGTGAGGAAAAATCTGGGCATGTTTAGGAACTCCACTGTCAGTGCTGAAAGGTATCTTACCAGGGGGTCTATCTAATTAAACTGGTGCCCAAACCAAAACTGTGGGAGACAGTGCATCTGCTTTGCAAAGCGGCTAGAAATCCTCCAGCTGCCCATGAGCAAAACTTTTCATCTGCCCTCCATCGAAGAAGGAGGTTTGGGAAAATGCCTTTATTTTTTATAATCCCTCCTCTCTCTCCCTTCTACCTTATCCATATTTCATGAAGAGCTCTGGAGGTATGAAATTGTCTGAAACTAATCCACTACTGGATATTTAGTCCCAGATTAAAATCACTCGCTTCACTGCCTCATAATTCTGTTTCTATTGATTGCCTGAGTCCAAATGTAAGTCAAGGATGTACAGAACATTTTTCCTGGGACTGTCTGAAAATGTATCAGTGCCGTTTCTCTGAACTGAATGCAGTCTATGTAAATAGTGGCAGGATTTTTTTTTTGCACCATCTCAGCATTGCTTGTGGTTTACTTATGCATTAGTCCTGGAAGAGGGGGTGCAGCCAGGCCACAACACCCCCCCCCCCCCCCATCCCCTGCCCCCATTGGTGGCTGCAAGGTGGTAGCATCTCATGATCAGCAATAAAATTAAAACAAGAAATGTTTATATTGTGGACATAGTGGTTTAAAACTCAGGAATGGGGTTCTTGAAAAATTGTTTTAAATTACTGACTGAGGAAATGATTTGTTAAGAAAATTCCTCCTCCTCAGGGAAGTTTTCCACAGCCCACAGTTAGCAACAGCTAGTAACAGTGGTTAACAACAGAAAGCAAAGAATAGCCTACTGTATCTGCCATTTTCAAGTAATGTTAATATTTCAAAGAAGACCAATTTTAATGCTACCACTGCTAAAATAACCAAGAACACAGATAAAAACAAGACTGCTAATCCTCAAGCCGAAATAGTTACAACAGTACCACAGCAGAGCCAGTTACTGCAAAAGAGAGCCACAGTGGGGTCTCTGTGACTCAACAGGCCGCTGCCTCTGTCCTTGTTAGAACCACCAGGCTCAGAGGAGCCAGCGATAAGGAGGCTTTCAAGCCATCAGATGTAAACCATCAAGACATCCTATTGTTCTGTGAGTTATTTACAAGCTAATAAAAAAAGGGTTTTTTTTTAGGGGGCTTCTGACAAGCTCAGTGTTGTGAATGAAATTGTGGATCGTAACCAGGATCATGTTTATGTCATAAAGTTAATACAAATTTAATTTACTGAAACTTAATAATTTTAGAAAACATCCAAGCAAAAAGCTACACAGAGTTTTAAATTACTTTCATTTTATGTATGGCAATATACCTATACATTATTTCCACACATGATATTCTCTAAACACTCCCGTGCAGGCATTCAGAAGAGGCCAGGAATGTGCACATGTCTCATGTCCACTAGGCTTTTGTTTATATCATCAAGACATCCTGAACTAGTCGTAACCAACCATGTCACAAAAACCATACCAACGTTCTGCTCACAGAACCACCAAAGTGTTAATCTGTCTTTTTATATGCTCTCGATAGACTTCACTGCCCTACCCCAGGCCCTAAAAACAGGTCACATACCCTCCATATGGTCATTTCCTAAAACAGCAGGGCACTGTAGCTTTTGGTAAACATTACTCAAACAGGAGTCAAGAGTTAAGATTTTTTGGGGACTATTTTCAGCTGCGGAGCATTACATTTGGTGCTCATGGGAGTACTTACAGCAGCAGGATTATTTTTGTGCAATTGAATCAAAATATACTACAGTGGTTTTGTTTATTCTAATGAAAATACATGTGGCCCAGTGGAACAGTGTAGTCATTAATGTGTTTTTATAGTTTTTGGACAGCAGAGTACTGTGGCAGAGAGGAATGATATACTGCATCAGGTCTTGACTACAAAATGCAATACTTGTTAGTAGCAGTAGCTCCTCATTGGTTTTTATGGGACTTGTTAATCAATCAGTCAATTAACCAATCAATCAGTCTTTATTTATATAGCACCTAAACACATCTAAAAGTCCACCAAAGTGCTTTATACAAAAAAAAAAAACATAAAATACATAATGCATTGGATAGAAAATTAAAGTACATAAAAGAACACATAAAGGTGCCAGGACTCTACTGGGAACTAAAGGCCAATGTAAAAAGATAAGTCTTTAGTTTAGATTGAAAAAGTTCCAGGTTAAAAATAGAGCAAATATCAGGTGCAAAGAAACCACAGTAAAAGCACAATCACCCCATTGCTTACAGCTAAACCTGGGGACTGCTAAAAGAACCTGACTGGATGACCTGAGTACTCTCTCATGCTTAGGGGGAGAAAAAGTTCTGATAAATAAAGAGAGGCAAGGCCATTTAGAGCTTTAAAAACAAGCATGAAACATTTAAAATTTATTCTAAAACAAACTGAAAGCCAATGAAGAGGTAAAAGAACAGGGATTATATGCTCACGGTTAGTTAGTGTTAGTTAAGAAAAAACAAGCAGCTGCATTTTGTACAAATCAGAGGCAAGAAAATGAAAATTGCTTGACTCCAACATAGAGAGCAATACAGAAATCTAACCTGGAACTAATGAAAGCATGGATTGCCTTTTCAGAGAGCATTATGGTTAAGGTAGGGCTTAACCTTAGCTGGTAAATGAAGCTGAAAGAAGCTCCCTTTTACACCAGAATTGGGGCGACTGTGTTTCAGTGGGTAGAGCAGTCGTCTCCCAACCGGAGAGTCAGAGGTTCAAATCTTGGTACCTGCAGTCCATGTGTTGAAGTGTCCTTGGGCAAGACACTGATCCCACAAGTTGCCCCCAATGGTTAGAGCCATTGGTTGAGTTGACGCTACAGATGGCTGCCTCGGTTCAGTACCGGAAACAAATTCCTTCTGTGTAACATACTTGGCCAAATAATTAAAAGTGATTATCAGAATTCATCTGTTTATCAAATTTGAGCTCAATGTCAAATATCACCCCAAGATTGTTTACAGCTGGTCTGAGGCCAGTGTCCTAAGATTTAGATCAGGACCATTAGGAACAATCCAAGGTACCAAATATATTACACCCAGTCTTCCCTTCATTTAAGTAAAGGAAGTTTTGTGACAACCAGAGTTTGATGTCATTCAGACAAAGTGTGCCTGCAGTGAATTATCTACTTTAGGTCTCAAATGCAGATAGATTTGTAGATCATCTGCATAGCAATGAAAAGAGAATTTGTGCTTGTTTGTAATTAACCCCAGGGAGAATATACAATGAAAAAAGATTGGGGCCAAGAATAGACTCTTGTGGCACCCCATAGGAAAAAGGAACACGTGAGGGGAAAAGATCATCAGTCATTACAGATAAAATTCTATTGGCTAAATAGAACTGGAACCATTTAAGAACACTGCCCCTACAGACTAACCAAGATGAGAAAAAGGACTGTTTGATCCACAGTATCATAAGCCATGGTGAGGTCTAAAAGCACCAATGTGCTAATAAGAAAAATATAAATATCATCACCTACATGCTACATGTTAGCAAAAAACCTTGTCAGGCATGAAGATTGCATAAACTCCCATCATGCTGGGTTAGGTTAGCTAACAGTTGATAGACAACCTATAGTGCTAAATGGCAGTTAAAACTTCACTGGACCACAATCTTGGAGTGATCTGGAAACCTTGGAAAAAAATAACAAGGGCATCACAAATTTAAGAAAAAGCAAATAGCTTTTCAGTAGCTTGAAGTTGGCTCCTTTTGAAGCATTTTGTTGGTGGTCTGTTAAAAGCAATTTTATTTTATTGTGCATTAGTGATAACTGATCATTAACAGTAAAATTATTTCCTCTTGTTATGGTGTGAAAAATGGCTGGCATGCAATACATGCAGGTGTAAATAAGATGTCAGATAAAGATATGATTCTACCTCTAGGTACTATTCACATGTTAGTACAATTACATATCATTTAGAAAATATCTCTCCCTAAAATATGAATGTTTTCATGACTTTTTGAGCTGAGTTGGCTGGAGAAAAAAACAAGAGGACATACTCAATACCAGCTGCAGGGGTGGGGGGAGGGTGACTGTTTTCCTGCAGGGTGCTCTTCAACACACCATTCATGAGACTCAATCATCACAAAAGCTAAAGATGGAGATGTGTTGATGAGTACCTGCCAGAAAATCACAGCCCAACTGTTCTGTGCAAAAAGCCACACAGGCATGGCAAGTGAGAAACTGAATGAAATGCCAAAACTCTGCAGGAGTTTCAGCAGTATAATAAGCACTGGTTTGTCACTGAGTCACTGTTCGTTTTTCAAAATGATGGCTGAGGGATGTTAAAGTTTGAATTGAAAGCATGTACAGCAGACAAAAGCTGAATGAAGTGTGAATGATGTCAACTACTGTAATTCATTCAGTAAGCCTCTAGCATAAAATATATAAACTGCTGGAAAACATTCATTCCTAAATTGAAATTCTCCAATAATAAAGAACACTTACAATATACAGCAGTGCACATTTAGCCCTTTCAGACATGCACCTCTTTCCATTAATATGATGGCATCTGAATGTGTCAGCCTCATATCTAAATAAGAACCCTCGTCATTTTTTCCTAAAATTTGTGACAGCAACCTGGCTAGTGTGGACCCAGTAACATTTACAGCATCACTATGGTATATATACAGTAACAGCACTATATCAATACTGTATCAACATAGCAAAGGTCTACACACAGTCTCATTGACGAATAGGCCTGCACAAGATTACAACAATATGCATATGATAAATAATCACACTTAGACTCTTGTGGTCTTTGTTACAGTCATGGGTATGTCTGAATGACAGAACACCATCACAAATTATTAAAGCCAGCAATGTTGAGTATTCCATGTCTAAAAAAAAAGCTTTTATCTACAATGAAGCACTTCCATGTGCATTAGCATAATTATGGAACTATGTATTGTTTTTGTTTTCCTGAGTCCTTCCCGACAGTGTTTAGTCATCTCCTCAACATTTGGAAGCTTTCACTATTGTGCTGTCACTGTGGTCATAAACTGTGTTTTATTGTCCTGTTTTGTCCTCCAGAATCTGTTGCACAGTGACTCAGCAGCTGCAGGTCTACAACCCTTTTTTTTCTGAGTAAACATTTAAAATGGGTCAACAAAATGTTAACCTGTGAGCTTTAGAGTTGCCAGTAACCAGATATTTAGCCATGCTAGTGACTCTAGGGATAGCAATATCATTCATTTGGTCAGTTGCTCTGTCACTCTGGTCCACTTTGGTCCAGACTAAAATATTTCAACAGTGTGTCCAGTACCTTGGATTGTGACCAAACACCTGGTGTAATGATTCGTGCTTCATGCATGCCATGATTCATTTGTCTGTTTCCACTGCACTTTGTCACAATGTTTTTAGTGATATAGCAACTTTTCTTCCTCAGACAAGTGTTTCCATTTCCATTTGAAGGCACAAATTGAAGATGCATGTAAAAACAGGGGTATGGAAACCCACTTATTGTGAGCATGTTAGCATGCTGACACTGATGTTAGCATTTAGCTCAAAGCATTGTTGTGCCACAAGCATTGGCTGTAGATGCTTAGTCTTAGTTATTTCATTTGAATAAAGCTAGGCTAGCGGTTCTCCTCAGCATCTAGTCTTTAAACAAAGCTTTAAGCAAAGCATCACCTGAGTCTAAATTCATATTTACCACACAAATATGAAAGTGAAGAAAAAGTAGACTATACTGTGTTTCCTGATGTACAATTGTTCCTTCAAAACAAATGCCATGAGTTGCACAGTGTGGATACTTTACTTTTATTTATATAAAGACATTGATTTCTTCAGTACTCTCCCATTCTGTACATTGCATCAAGTAATAAGACAAGCCAGCAAGGGTCCATTTACTGCAGACACTGTATTGTGAGTGTGTTGCTGGTGTAATGACGATACATATGCAACACACCAACTGTAAATCAAGACAGAAACATCATTAGCTTCGCATACTGGGGCATGTTTGTGTGTCTGTGGGTCGACCCTTTATATAACTCACAGCAAAAAAACATCAGAGCCAAAACTCATCTTGTTTGCTGGCAAGCTACTTCACTTTACACTCATTCATTGTAAATATGAAGCATAACAGACCTTATTAGTCTAAAAAGCATCACAGAGTATATGGTTTGACTGTGCTGGGAAGGTCTTGTAGTAATGGCCAGGCCCAGCTGTAAAAACCCAAATATTTCAGAGCACTGAGAAAATTCCAGGGGTTTGTATCCAACAATATAACTTGGTGTGAAAATGCCTTTGCTATGGTGCAGTGAGCTTTGGCATTGCTTGCTGTATGTTCTTGTTGACTCCCAGAAGAGGAGCACTTTTAATGAGCCCCCCAGTGATGACTTCCAGTCTCAAGGAATCCTGGATTTTGTTTTGAGGCCAATCTCTTTGCCTTCATATTGGAAATTCCCCAGATGGCCATGACTTTTCCTGAACCCATACTTTGCTGAAAACATTACACTTCCCCTGCCACCAGATTTCAGAGGGGAAAACTCATCTGAATTTGAAAAACTGTGCCTTGTGAGAACAGAATACCCAGGTGTGGTGAGCATGCCCTGGAACTCAGATTTATCAGGTTCTACTCAAAATACGACTATCAAAAAGGGAGTGAGGATCGTTTGGCAAATGTTGAAAAGATGAGATGATTCCATGGAGCTGTAAAATGTCTATAAGGTCTTAAAAAATTAAAAAAGGAGAAAATACTAAAACAAGGTTAAAAAAAAGAAAACTTCTTAGAGACTTCTCTTTATCCTTCAAAAAAGTCTTGACAGCACCGAGCCTCCTGATTTGTGGGTTATATTCAGTTTCATTCAATAATAAAACAGCTCATTGACTTGCTTAGGAGCTTTCCAGCAAATGTTTGGCAGCTGTCTTTGCTGCTTTACTTCTTTTTCATATTCCTTTGATAGAAATGCCTGTGGATGCACAAAATAATGCATACCCAGGGAAATTTACCAACACAGGGCTTATACAGCAATAAGATGAAGGTACTTTCAAAGGTCACATGACTTATTTTGCTCCAGGACTGTGGGAATTTGTGTTACTAAAACGATATTTCTCATTATTCTCAATCTGGATGCTTTTTGCCAAATGTGTTAACAAAAGCAAAAGCATAAGACTCCCCTGGCGGCAATTACATAATTCACCGCTACAGTTAATTTGTGGTTGATTTTAAACAAATTCTAACAAGTTTAATTACTTTTACGATGAAGTAATAATAATTCCTTTCCTCTTCACTATAAACAGTGACAGATGTAAGGACCAGTAAAAGTCCAAACATTTTAGAGAACTGCAAAGTGAAAGTTACTGAGCTGAAAGGACACATTTTCATTGCTTTTTGTGTTCAGCTGTTGGTCATGCTGGCCCCTCCGGGTGTGCAGTGGAGAGCAGTTCTGCCAGCAAACTGGAGGTATGTAAAGCTCAGCAATTCTGGCAATTATGATGTGTTGAGCATTTCGTTTTTATGATAGTGAAAACTAGAAGGAAAAAAGCCAAGGATAACAACAATTGGATCAATCCCTTGATTTTTGTGTTTAACATCAAGTCACCATTTGCATCCTAAGGCCCATTTCGGTGCAGTTCTCTTGTTTGCTGAATGGCCTATAACTAAGGATGGACTGGAAATTAAAATTGGCATTGTGCTTTAGACTCACCTGCCAAGCCCCTCTAAATCTGTCCTAATTTATGGATTTTATCAATATGCTGCCATAGCAAGAGGAAGAAAACGAAAGAAAGAAGATAAAGAGAGATTATCTAAGCATTGAATTATGCTCACAGCACAGTTTATGATAATGAGCAAGGTGTTATTTTGTTAGGATCGCAATGGGCATGAAGTTCACTCACCTGGATCGGTTGTCATCGCCACAGCTGACTGTCTCTGTTTGTCTGGTTTTTGTGTTTGTCTAAAGCAGCCAAGTGGTGGCCAGCGATATCACAGACTGTTCAGGAATTTTTCACATTGCCCAGAAGGCTAGTCCAGCCATGGGTGTCGTGATATCAGGCTGGAATGTACTGTATCTCATGCAGCTACACTGTATTTAAAACTACAGAAGGTAATGTTTTTTAAAATATTTTTGGTGTAGAAATGTGTTTAAAATAATCCTGCTGTGAGACTCACTGAACAGCACTGGAAGCAGTGCAGAGATAATAGCTACTAAATGTTTTTGAGAAGGAATGACCTCTCTGACCAATCAGAGATTTGCAATTGTTTCTGCTTGATTGGTATGGTTTGTTGCATTCTCATTTCTCATAATTTCATAACAAGAAATATCTTAGGAGCTGGGCAGAGTGTGGCGGACTGTAGTACATTGTAGTAAAGCATAGTTGAGCAGGGAGAGGAACTGCTGTCGCTACCCAGGATTTTGGAGGATTTGGAATTAACTTGGAGCTTACTAAACACAGTTCTACTAAAACAACACAATAGATGAATGTTTGTCATCCAAAAAAGTCATCTTCACAAGTGTATTAGAGTCCTGTTAACCCCAAGCTGCGATCTTCAAGTGTGAAGCCTTAGCCTTCAGTTTAGTATTCTGTAAGGCCTGGGTTTGGCTTTCTGAAGCCAAAGCCTCAGGTTAACCCAGGGCTAGCAGATGCATGAGTCAAAAACCTTAGACCCAGAGAGAAAACTCTAAGAGACATTTAAGCTTTCTGAGACTTTGCTATGGATCTGTTGTTTGTCTTGTACTTAGGCTAGGAACCAGAGAACTGGCCTGTAGACCACCACCAAAATGATGTGACCTGCAAGCAATTTTTATGATCATTTGTACTTTACATCAAGTTACAAGTTTATATCAAGTTATATATATATATATGTGTGTGTGTGTGTGTGTGTGTGTGTATAATGTAAGAATATTTCTTTGAAATGAAGTTGATGTATCATCTTAAACTGGTATTAACACCTTCACTGTGGAGAAACTGATGCAAACTGAGACTGAGCTGCACTCTTCCCCTGCACCAGACTGTGTAACAGGTCAGTGTGCACAGCTCCTGTTGCTGAAGGAAGGCCCAATGAACCTGTCAAATGAATACCACAGTAACTCCATTATTAAATCGAACCACACCAGATCTCTTTAAAATGTTTTGATTTGACCAAATAAATTTTAGCATTGTAAACTGCAAGATCATAATAACACTAACTAGCTGTTGAATAAAAGATACATCAACACCATCAGTGGTAAGACAAACATATTTTTACTGTTCACTGTTCTTTAAATCTCCAGTTTTTATTATCTACTTTTTACTTATCAGAAGGGGCATGATGGCCTATTTTGAGATACTGGCTGTGACTGCAGCAGAGCTTAACATTAGACCCGACGTATTGATCACTAAGAGCACTCCACAAATGTCAGAACCTTATTGTGATTACTATATATCTAAGTCGGGCAGCTGCAGAACACAAGGCTACTGAAGCTTCAATATTTAAATAAAAATCAAAAACCAGTTTTTGTGAATTAAAGTTATTTGCAAATGCATTGAAACAATATTCAATCAAAAGTGAAGTAGCCCATTTAGCTCAATGTTTGGACATATATATTATGTTACATGCATTAATGCTAATGTGTTGCCATGAAAAAATTCCCAAGTGTGAAATGATGACACATAGTTTTCTAATGAAAATAATTAAATATTCTCGTGCAACACACTGCAGGTCTTGAACAGTAGCTAAACAAGGCGGTTGCTAAGTGACACATGCTGTAAGTCATGCTCAAACTCTTTCAGTCAGTGCAGTAATATGTAAATTAGCTGGTGTGTGATGTATGACAGGTGCTAAAACAGAGCTATCCTATTACACTCACTGCGCGGCTCTGCTATTCCTGGCTGCTTTGGGGTTAAGAGGGGGTTTTTTCCCAGGTTTTATGGGGAAATATCACACAGAAAGTTAATAAGATCGAGTAATACTCATCTGACCAGCTTTGCAACCTGATTTCCTGTACCATGCTTAACATCGTGGCTTAATCAGGTTATTTTTTGGTAAAGTCACACTGGTGATGAATAAAACAAATCCTTTAATGTGAGACATCATATTATGAATTCTAAAAAGCTGTTTACCTCCAGGGACTTTCACTGAGGCGTGCATAACAACCAGCTGATGGATGCCTGCCGTTACTGATGGCCTAAAAAAGCTAACCTGAGTTACTTCTAATGGCACCACGGTCTGATGAATACATATCCAGTAATAGAATGTGTGTGAGCGTGTGTGTGTGTGTGTGTGCATCTGTGAGATCACTTGGCTCATGAGAAATCATCCACAGGGATAGATTCCAGCAGATTGGGCTGCCGTTAGGGAACGCACCGCCACATCTAAGAATTTAGTTTTGAGCCTTGAGTTCCTCTCCAAGCTTGCAGTTGTGTTTGTTTTTGCTAAATATTGTTTACATTCTGGGCTCAGTGTGTATATGTTTGTGCTTATGTAAGGTTTTTATTGCTCTAATGCTAAAGCTGGTTGCGTGGCAGAAATAAAAATTAAATCCCTAACAGCTTCCTTGCCATGAAAAATAGATTATCCTCATGGTTGCTAACTGACAAGGTTTGTGTCAGGTCTTTTTATTTCAAGTAATGTTCGCTATCACACAACTGCCAGTGTCTACTATAAACGGAACAAATACCAAGGCCAAATACTACTACATATTTTACCACATAATTTAGCATCATGCTATTTCATATGGTGTAATGAGTCACATTGCAGTATGTTGGTTCATCAGTTAACGCTAATTAGCTTTAACTTTTAGAAAGTTATTTGAGGTTATTCATGTAAGCGGCTGCCAACCAAGTCATGCTCAGCTCTGTTTATTCACTTTTTCACTTATTTGTTTTTCAAAGACTAGCCTCCTTCCCTGCACTTAATGTGATTTTTTTTTGCTTTGGCTTCATCAGCAAATCTGAAAAAAATCAGCCCCACTAGGTATAAAGTAGGTCAAACTGTTAGTAGTTAATTTGGGCTCTGCTCAGATGGGCTTGAAAAAGCACTTATTTTTCTGTTCACTTAGCTCCCTCTCTCTGGATAATAGATGATGCTGTCCAAAGCTCTCATTCTTACAACTTTGCAATACTCCAAAGTTATATTTTTCTAAACCATAATGTCATGCTCTTGGTTAATGTGAAGAGCAATTATTTGTACCGTGTTGCATGACAACAACACTTTATTCTTGGCATCATTAACTCTCGACAGTGAAATCTGGGATATACAGTAAAGTGGTGTGTCAAACACTGAGGGCTCACAGTGCTGAAGCTGCTGTTATGCCTGCATTGTTGATGTTGTTTCTAACGGGTCCTGCTGTGTGTGCTGCACATGCCATTCACTTGTCATGGCATTTCATACTCAATATCCAATCACTTCTATGACAAGGATGCTTCAATCATATCTGCTCCTCTACTCGGCTGACTTCATTCAATATCTGAATTTTAAAGTGCATGATAAGGGAGAGTAAGAGACTATACTCTCACTGTGCAAATGCTAAGAGACAAGTTAAATAGGTTTTTTGAAAGCTTACAACCACCCAGCCTACACTCAAGCTGACCTCTCTGCCCCACTCACTGATAACAGTTCGGCTTATTAGAGGACTTTGCACTCCGTCCAACTGGCAGGTTGACGTGGCAAAAGAAAAGTAATTGCATTTTTCGTGTGTGTCTCATGATCTGCTGGACAAAAGAAAAGATACTGTATCATACTGAATATGTTTATCAATGTCAGCATAAACTTTATTTTTAGTAATTCTCATTTGGTGTTCCAACAGGTATTAATACAAATTTTAACTACAAGAACAGAGTCGCCTGTCCACCCCTTCCCTCAAATAAAATGATCTCTCCACCTACATAACAGATGTCCCACTGGTCTCCACACATTTAATGCCATTCGTGCCACAGTATAGATGATAGAAAATATATTTTATATAAATATAATAGAAAACTCTATTATATAAGGAAATGTACTTGTACTCTATAGCTATGACACTGGGCACTGCAGATAAAATTTAACTCATAGCTAACATTGAGAGAAATCTCCTGAAATTATTATAACAACATTTTTTTCCAAACAAAAAAAAAATACTAAAAATATTACTGAGTAAAAAAAAAATTAAGAGTCACACAGGTGAGAATTTTCGAGGTGATAAATTACCTCACTCAAAGCTGATTCCGAGATAAAATGGTTAGAAAGTGAGATGAACCTGAGGCCTTATGAATACAAATAATACTATTATATTGCACTGTAATGTAAGCCCTTCAGTCAAGACCAAATTGATTATTTCTCACAGTCTCTTTGGGTTTCACATCAAATCAGACATTTAACCAAACTCTGCTGGTCAATTTGATGGCTCTTTTATTGATTATGTTAACAATACATTACCTGTTTTTAAGTATTACCACAGCATATTCGTTAGACTACTTTTCATTTTATCTGACATTTAGTGAACTTAACAAAATAATAAGTGGTGCCCTTGCTTTTCACAACCTGATTATAAATTATCCATGTCTGTCATGTTTTCCTGTAACAATATACTGATATAAAAGAAAAGTAAAACAATAAATCATAGGTTCATCAGAAAATACAAATCCAGTATATATGTTTTAACATAACGTGCAGACAGACTATTGCACCACATACTGTTTTTGCTTCAGTAAATCATGGCGATATGTAGCCCGAACAATATAGATTGAATCAGCACTAAAGTTTGTCAGTTACATTAAAGTCTGAACAGGGTTGGTGTGATTTATGAGATC
>NW_018127882.1:175180-186870 GCF_001952655.1 Monopterus albus
TATTGGTTTTAATAGACAGAGAACTGTCTCTAATGGTCGAATCCTTTGATTTACAGGCTTTTACTGCTCGAGGTCTCAGGTGTCACTTCATTCACTGTCAACATTACTGGGGAGGAACTTGACCTTTACTTCTTTTTTTTGTGACATCATAGATGATGTGTAAAAAGGGCATATATCTATCTATCTATCTATCTATCTATCTATCTATCTATCTATCTATCTATCTATCTATCTATCTATTTATCTACCTATCTACCTATCTATTGGGTGAAGGTAAAGCAGGTGAGGTACTTCCACTCTATATTTTCCTTGTCTGAAATGTCTCCTCCATAGATACAGTAGGTAAACAGCGGTATATGTACCAATGAAAAGAGATGTGTAACACTCTAAACAAAGCAGGTAATTGAGAAACCCCGTATTTTAACTGGTATAATGTGGATACAGTAAATTCTCCAGCCTTACAACAATTTTCTCTAACATTACAGAAACAAGACATTAACAGACATGCAACTTTTTTTTTACTTACCATTAAGTCCCACCGGGTAGTGGAAACTCCCTTTCAAGTAGCTCCAAGGTCAGTAAATCCAACTGGTGGTCACTGTGTCTTGCCCCACATGACCACATACAGTCCCAACGTAGTGAAATTAATTCCAACAGGTAGCGTAGCACCGACAGTAACATCATGGATCGTTAATCCATTCATTAACCAGCAACACATCACATGCAGCAGACACACTGGCCTCAAGCAGGCAAAATAAGCAGGTACTGTGCTCTGGGGGAATCGAGCGATGATGAGCTGATCATTCGCTGCCCCAGAGGTCTTTACTGGCTGGCTGCTTGTAGTTTAGACCTGGTCAGGTAAAACAGCAGGTCCCAGTACATGAACAGTCCTGTACATGCAGTAACCTCAGGTCCTGTATTTTTCTCCACATCCTCTGGTCACAGTGCAGCAGCAACCTGGCAACATAAAAATGTTCTTTTTAATGGTTTAACTGACCATTAATTAATTAATGATGATTCTTTATTCATCATTAATAAAACTATTAGTTATAAACGCCTTATAAATGCTCTGTTACAGCACAGTGTATTACAGCATTGCAACACCCAAACCACAACCACAAACAGGAGACTTGATCCCAAGAACAGGATCAATTTCAAGTTTATTTTTCCTCTCCATCAAAAATACATAACAGTGAAATTCTTGTTCCATCACTCTTAATTAAAAACACTATGGATCTGATAAAGATTATATAGATGAAAAGATCAACAGACTAATTCAGAGCCCTGTGTTACAATGGTGTCCCGTCCCGTACTGTAGCAACAGACTGTGTGCAGCTCTAATTCTCTTAAAAATTAGTTTACAAAGCAGTTCTTACTTTAGAATTTGTTTTGCATTGTGTTACAGTGCACAGAGATATCTATTTTCCTCTCACCCAGTGCGTACATAATTTACACTCACAGTAGCCTAACACCTTTGTCTTTTTTGTTCATTTGCTTCAGATTGTGACTGGATGTCCTCACAACACTGCAGTGTAGTGTAGTAGACATACACACACACAATGTCTTTGTCTTGTTTGCTAAAACACCACTGTAACTTTTGTCCTGATATGTCATCCCCTCTCATAAATTTCCCTGTCCTATACAGGGGGGCGGGGGGTTGGGGATCAGAGGCACGAGGAAGAAAAATGAACTCTATCAGGAAGCTGGATAAAATTTCTCTGACGCATACAACCTTGGTCCAGTAAGAATATCTCCGTATCCTGCTGACATGTGATCTTCTGAATCTATTTGGGACAGCTTGTCTCGCTGAACTCTAAACAAGTCCTTTCAAGCAGCATCATTCATCAATTTCAGCCCTGGTTGTGGGCTGCAGATGATACCCCCACTAGCTCAATAGCTGGCAGACACTTAACAATATGTCACCCAGGCTTTTTCAGTCAACCCACACCAACAGCTTTTACTAATCCAACGCTTCAGGTGTTGACAATATGAAATGCTTAAGGCCTCAAAGCAAAGCTGATCACATACTATTGTTACCATGACAGCACTTAATCAACATCTAGTGCGGGCGTGCTTTGCAGAATTGTCTTTAGCGTTCCTAGCCAGTGAGCATGCAACTCCATCAGCAAAGACACACTGTGTTTTTTTAGGCTTAATCTGTCTTTGTTTGTGATGATGGTACAGTACTGGCAAAGCACTTTCTGCTGATGGAGAGGTTCAGTAGATAAATGATGAAAGGGATTTCTGAGAATCGCTGTTATGGCTCTTTGAACTATTTTTACTGCCTTATTTGCTGTGATTGCTGGGAGGTCCAGCTCTTCTAAGTGAACGTCCGTATACAGGCTTAGAAAAGCTATGTGTTTTGTTTGCATTTGGATGTCGATGGTGTATGGTCTTGTAATTGAAGGGCTGAATTAGCTGCCCTACAGCTTTCTGATTCTTTGCTGTAAACCATATTCCCTCTGAAACCATATTCTAACAAATACTTTTCTAATCTAATGAGGAGTTCCAGTTATATAAACAGTTTTTTTATTTTACTGCACAAAAGAGGCAGAATATAGAACAATTTGATTGAAGGATTTGTTCAGAATGTTTTCCTGCCTTTGGAATAAATGCAAAGTAACTGTATTATGTGGTGATTTAGAGCTTATGCCGCCTTATATTTCAATTAAATGATAATACATTTATTTTAATGCATTTATACAATGACTAGATAAAGTTGGAGTCTCTTTTTTCCGACTTAATAGCAATAATATTTCAGTCTTTTATAAATTGTGGTCCCCCTGTTTCTGCAGCCCCAATTTATAGCTTTTTCACTATTTTATTTTTAAACCATTTCACAATATATTAGAAATAAACAGACCAGTGTAAATAAGTAGATTATTGAAAACCTGGGGCAAAAGTATTTGGCTATTTGACCCTCCAACATACAGTCAAAGACCCAGGTCTGCAGGTTTCTTTACCTTTCATATTGCCTTTCGATATGCAGCAATTATGCAAGGTAAAGAGCAAGCATAAAAGGTACTTACATTATTCATTATGTTCGACTCTGATTGGGCTGGGATGAATTGAGTCATCACCTCCAGCCAATCAGAGTAGGTGCTCATGAATAATGGACATTTTATGTTAATAATTTCCAAAACAGCCTGCTAGAGGACAAAGGGGAATCTGGGCTGTTTGTGACGATAGATTTAGAAATATCTAAGCAACTTTGTGTGAATAAAATGTCACATACATGTTCAAAACACACTTGATGCTTACTTTAAAAAGGAAAGTGTTGAGCCTTTGGAGCTTACTCAACAACATGTTATTCTATCCCAAATTTCATTTTTTATTTAGATCACACTGTCTTAGTTGTGTAACAGACAGTATGAAGACATGTAGAAGAGCAGAATTATTGTACCTCATCTAACTCCAGAATGGGCTTTTGAAATGGCTTAATTGGTAGAAGTGTCATCTATTACAGTGACATGGACAAGAGTCGCAGGTTAAACACTGGAAGAGACTTGTCCCCAAGAGGAGGCTCAAGTATTTCCTTTATTAAATGAGGCTTGTAACATTGATGCCTGTTGACCTGGATCATGTGGTTAAGCTCTTCAGCTGGGGTCACCATTTCCAATTTCCATTAATATTGTAATATTATGTATTCAGTTTACAAGTTGTCAGAGCTGTATTCAGTTTGTAATAGCTCAGAGAAGCTCAATATCTCAGTTAGAAATCCACCAATACCAGTTTTAAATGGGATGTAGTATTTATGTGATCTGTGCACGTTCACCTCCTGTGATAATATTCAGAATAATATGATTCGTGTAGATATATATACACAGCTGGGAGCGAAGATGCAAACCGCATAACTTCCTCAAAATATAACCTCAAAGAAAGTGGAGACTACTGTCTAGGTTTCTCTGATTGTGTGTGTGTATATGTGTGCAAGCAAATAATAAAAAAAAGCAGTCAGGTAAGATACCCTTCAACACTATCCTGCATCAAATTCAAGGCTGCATTTTTGAATTGGCTTGATTACTAATGCAGCCATCTGTCATTCTGGCAGGTCCAGTACAGGACTCATGAGTGCACTACTCAAAGGAAATCTGGTTGTTTCATGAAAGACATCCATACAGGGTTAACAGCACCTGTAAAACTGGCCACATAGGCTAAAAAATAATTGCATGGCCTTGAGAACGTCCTATAGTCCAGCTTTTGTTTAAACACTGCAGTAAGGCCATAAAAATCTGGTTTGAGGAAAAAAGAGGAAGTGAAGAAAATTTTATTAAAGAGTTCTAATTACTTTAATCTTCACCCTACAGAGAACTAAGCCAACGCAAAGTTAAAACATTCATTTCTCTGCTCATACAAATTTAATGTTTATTTAAAGTTTATAAGTGCCTCAGTTAAAATTTAAGTTCAGTGCAAGTCATGTTTTTGAATCAAGTGCAATCTTTTATATTATTACTCTTTTTTATTTCCATATTAAGTATTTCAATTATACTACATTTTTCGTATGACTGTATAAGATAATATTTTAGTTCCTTCTGTGCAAACATGACTATATTTTCTGTGCGGCGTTCCTTTTAGCCGGTGAGGTTATTGGTTGTAAATGTCACCTGAGACGCTGAGTGACAAAATAATGACAACCTCTTTTGAGGCAGAACAATTTCCCAGAATTGAATGAGCAGGATGTGTACAGAGTGAACAATATGTGCGCTCACCTCCCGATTGGTCTCTATCAATACCGTTCTGACATCTCTCCAAGAATGTGTACAGACCAATAGATCGGACGTCTCACAAACAGACACTGAGAGGCAGCTAAAGATTTAAACACATACTGTACATCTGTTGTCCACTGGCCGCTGTTTATGGACTGTTTATCTTGAAACTCCCTTTAGATGAATGCAGTCGGATACAGAAATGGATCACGTTAAGACAGCGTCAAAATATGTTGAATGGGATTCTAAAGAATGCATTTTGGCTGGAATAAACTGTAATTGTATCATAAATCTAGCCGAGAGCTTGCTCATACATAAAGTAGTTATTCAGAATATATTAGTTAATTAAAGTCTCACTGAACCAGGTGGGTTATGTTACAGAAAAATCCATTCATTCCATTAGCATAGTAACTGTATCTATTTGCATGTCAGATGTCAAAGAGAGAACTGAGTTGTTTTCGACAAATAGAGTCTCTGAAGCTCAGCGACTAGAGGTCATTGTTTCTGAATTTGAAAATAAATTATATAGTTTTAAAACATCTGTTTTATTTGTTTGCACTGTTTTTTTACACTTGTAAGTGTAATCTCTCATGCCTTGAATAAATGACATTCTGCCTGGATATTTTTGGTGAGCTGAATATATGCTAGTGAAGACAGGTGTGTTGGTACATCTCTGGTGTTAATTAAATGGTTCAGTGGATTTGAAAATGAATTTCAAATGTGACACTGGCTTTTTAAAAATGTGTAAAATGTTCAGAAACGATTACTAGCGTGAAGGCGGAACACATTACCAGATATTATTAAAGTTATTAGTGATCTTATGGTGTTTCTGTAATACCAACATAGTCACAGCATATAGTTATAGCTCATGTGTAGCCATAATCAAATTCTGCTTTTTTTTTTGGCCTAGAATCGATAAGCAGCATTTTGGAAAAACTCCAGATTGATCTAGAGCAATAAAATTAAGGTAAACGTCTTCCCAGGTTTGACAAATGGCTTTCTGAAATTAAGCTTCTCAAATGTTAAGTATGGCTAGCCTACGTGTTCCTCCTACGCTGTCAGGTCCAGCAGAGGTAGATAAGGTTCCTCGCTCAGAGGACTGACACAAAAGCAGGGAGTCATAAAACATTCAACGTCATTCATAGTCCCCTCTCACTTAAACAATGTGACATTCAAAACAACAAGAGAGGAAGCGTATCTCAGGAAACCCTTTTTTTTTTGGAATAATAAAATGTAGAGGGGAAAAAACTGGTTCAGCTTGACACATTTTTACTGTCACCCATTGTCTGGTGAAGAGGTAGATCAAACACGCTCACAATGGCACATTCACGTTGCCAAGTTGGCTCCAATAAAGTCATAATATTATTCTTTGTCAGATGTACAGGAGTTTGAATAAACAGGATATATTTAAACAGGGAAAAGTCAGAAGCTGTTTCCACACAAAACCCTACCATATTCGGACGAACCTGGACACTAAAAGAATTTCTATTTCTTATCATTACATTCACAGTAGTAAACAAAATGCAGTCCTGATGCAAATGCATCTCATCAGAATTGGTCTGCTCAAAAACGTGTCGTTCATGCAGTTCATCGCTCTTCTTTATTTTATTGTTTTATGAGGTCTTTAAAATGTAAGTGCTCCTTTTTCTTCTTCTTCACCTATTAGAGCTGAGAGGTAATTCTGTGGGGGAAAAAAATCAGGTTATCATGTGTTGAACTGTTTAAGCGCTAAGCAGTGAGTTTGATGAATTACAAGTCACTTAGTTCATTTTGCTGACAGAATGCAATTTTATTTATGATCCAGAGACTGGGAGAAAATGAAATCATCATATACTGTATTACCAAACACACATGCAGTGTTTTAGATTAGGGGAATCTATTTGGGATGGAAACACATTCTATGAATAAATTGTTTGAATTCCCCTTTGAAACAATTCTTGGAGCGCTCAAACATTACCTGGGCCTCTTTCAGCCACTGAGCTCTTAAACAAAGAATCTACATAAGAGAAAATCTTAATTCAGGGTTACAACGGCACACCCAGTCTTCTTACAAGCCAGCAGAGTCACACTTTGAATCAAAAACATAAAATCAGCTTTAATTTTTGGAGTGTCTATGTTTAGGAATAAAATGCTGCCCATTTCATGTGAGTTGGTGGCTATCCTGTTTTACATTTTCATCAAATCACATTCTCAGGTCATATCTGTAAAATTGAGAAATCATCAGAGCTGAAGTAGTGGGATATTGAAGGTTCAGCTTCATCAGCAGTCTGTGCTGCTGAAATGAGAGACCTTCAGTGGGATCCTTCACCCCCCCAACCCCTTAACTTTCTTCCTCTGTGTATTAAACTCTCCATCTCTCACTCTTGTTGGGTTTTACTCCCCCCTCAACTGCTCAAGATGTGGTGAGATAACATGGAGGCTTTTTTTCTTCATTTGTGTGAAATAATTTAATTAAACAAATTCACAGCTGTGCATGGCATCTCCAAATATTTTTACTAGTGTATTGACAATCACAGCAGATAAAATATTGAGGAACAGAATAAAAGGTAAAAGCCCATGTTATTTCAGGAACTACTTACACACCGATCAGCCATAACATTTAATACTGTGTACACAGGAGTCAATGCAGCAGTTGGTTGGCACTTATGTCACTCTGCAGCTCACTGTGGATCTTCTGTGAATCTGCTTCCATAGTTCTACTGTCAGGAAGGGCATGAATTAATCCACTGCTGAGTGAAACATTTCTGTAAAAGGAGTGAAAACTGTGGTTGTGAGGACAAGTTGGAGATCATTTGTTAGAAAAATTGAACAGCTTCCTCATTCTAGGTGTGATATCATCACTACAGCTGCTGAATGTTTCTCTTCATAGAAACCAATCTACAGTATTTCTCATTTTCAACCATTTTAACAAAGGTTCAAAGGTATTTTAATCTTTTGAAAAGTACAAATGGAATTTAAATATTTAATCTAGAGTAGATCAACCTCATGTACATGACCCTGTTGCTGTTTGTCCTTCCTTAGACCACATTTGGTAGGTACTGACCACTGCAGACCAGGAACACCCAACAAGACCTGTAGTGTTGGAGATGCTCTGACCCAGTCGTCAGCCATCACAGTTTGGCTCTTGTCAGTGTCACTCAGAACCTTACACTTGCCCATTTTTCCTGCTTCCAGCACATCAACTTCGAGGACATTCAATTGCTGCCTAATATACCCCACACACTGACAGGTCCCATTGTAACAAGATACTCAATGTTATTCACTTCACCTGTCAGTGGTCATAAAGTTATGGCCGATCAGTGTATATACGTATATGTCACTGAATGGCTTGATGAGGATGAAAAGTCACCAGAGTTCAGCCCCCAGCTGAACACGTATGGGAGATGTTGGACAGACGTGTTAGGCAGCGTCTCCATCATCAAATGGGGGAATCGCTTTTGGAAGAATTGTGCTCATCCCAACAGAGTTCAGAGACATGTAGAATCAACGCCAAGGCATGCTGAAGCTGTTCTGGAAGCACATGGTGGCCCAACACCATACTGAGACACTTTAGGTTGGTTTTATGTTTGACACCTGTCAGTATATACGGTATGAGGACTTAAGTCTTATTCATTTCAATCACTGAAGATATTCTGAAGTTATAGTAATACCTTCTCTTTCAACATCCCTGGGAGTTGTTTAACTAGTCCCATACCAATAATATTTAATTAAACTGATACACTATTGATCACCATACAGTCTTTTTACATGGTAATTAATGGCTAAAATGCTGTGTCATGCAAATCTGAGCCTCAATTTCATTCTCATTGGGCTGCATCCTCATAAGTGGTTTGCAAAGTAATATGCAATCCGCTAATGGCTTATTAAGATCCTTACAGTCATTTAATCTGAGACTGTGGTCAATTATATCTCTCTGGAGTAGCATTGCAGTTTAATTTGATATAAACATAACAATAGGCTGTGAAGCTGTGGTCATGATGGAAGTTGATACACCCGCTCTGTCTCTCCACAAGTCTGTGCTGGAATGCTGACAGTCTGAGCCTGTGCTGCATCCTTCTCAGGGGACCTTCTGTGTTGTTTGTAAACAATAAATAATATTAATTTCATACTGGACACCTTTGTTGGATCGATGCTTATCGACCAAGTGAATCAGTTGCCTTTATAGGTCGCATGTGTTGGGAGTGTAATTGTGTGATATATGGAAAAAAATCTTGGAACACAAACACTGTAGCAATCTGTAATATACAAATGAGTCTCTTCAGATCATAGCTGCTTTGAATAACTCAGGATGATGGAAGAGAAATAGTGATTCTGTCTTGGTTATGTGATTGTCTGCAGGAGAACCGGCTGCTTCAAGTTGTCGGGATATTGTAACCCAAGCCAGTGATGGAGAGAAAATTAATTACAACACCACAAATCGATGAACAAGTGAATGTGTCAACTCCCCAAAGAGCTGTGATTGTTCATTGTAGTCTGATTGAGGAAGCGCAGGGCACAGGGTGCCAGACCCAGAGGAATCAGTGGAAGAAAAGGTTATGGAAGAGGTCATGCCCTGCTTTGATTCAGCAAACACACATTGCAGCAAAAAAAAACAAAAAAAAAACACACACACACACACACTCTCTAATGATTCCTTTAAAAACAGCTGACTACCTCCTTGTAGGAGGACGATGTAACTGACTGTGCATGTTTAATATATACATATTCTCAGCTCACCCATTTGAAATGCAAGTAGCTTGTGTGCTTTTTCAAAAAAAAAAAAAAAAAAAAAGGCACAGGACTAGAAGAGACACAGCTTGTACTGCCTGATAGGACACAGAACAGATTAACAGAATGAGAGGGATCATTATGAGCAACCTCACAAGTGACCCAGGCTGAGTCATTCTCTTCCATTTAACTGTGCACCTACCCGCTCACATTCACAGCGCCCATCACGATTTGATTGTGCATGGCTGCAGGGTTGTGTGTTTCTGCATGTACGTGTGGGTGCATGCATGTGTCTGTGCTTCGTACTGTCATCTTGACTGTGACTTTGACCTTTAGCAAGGGCTGCTGGATGGAGAGAAGGCTTAATGAGTTTGTATAATAGCTGAGTTCTATCTGAAGAATCATCCATCTACATGAGCCCCATAATTAGCTGGTAAGACAGTGGTCCTGTTCTGTGCTTCACTTATTATTCTGCTGAGTAGTATGTGGGAGTGGAGAAATGGATAAACAAAGACACACAACCCCCCTTTCTGAAGTGTTTTAATAATCTGCTGTCAGTTCTGGCAGTGTTGTAGAAGGCATGGCTGAACAGTCTGATAATCACTCCACTGACACCCCCTGAAAATGAGGAAAAGCTCTCTGGAACATTAAGTCACATCCTGGTCTGAGTTTGCTGACAGGTGTACACTCTCATGGGAGCTCTAATCCTCATGCTTCATCTCTGTTTGTCTGTCACTGCAGCAGAGACAAAACCTTAAGACAAAGCAGAGGCACATTTAACTGAAGCTCAACAACATGCAGATGCGGTCTGCGTGAATCTACATGCAAAGCACTGCTCAGAATCCCATCATACAAAATTGAATGTCATATCCATCATTTTCATGTAAGGCAGAAGATATGAAAAGCGCACTTGCACGGATACGGAACAAATCATTTCCATACTGCCGCGCATTGCCAATATGGGGTTAGTTATGCTCATTCAAGGTATGTAAATATTTGCCAGAGAGAAAGGATATAACAGCAGGGCGCGCTCAGGATGCTCCATTCCCCGGCGAGCACGCAGAATCCGCTCCTGGTTTTGCTGCTCCGCTCATCACAGCGTATACCTTCCTCGACTCATAACACTCCAGCATTGCTGTGCAAGCAGATGTTCTTTCTCTAATGCCAGTTCCTACAAATTTTTGCATTTGGAGAAGGCATTCTTTCGCGCGAAGGTTGCCAAAGTGACAAGAAACAACAGAAACTGCTGGGCTCAGTGAGACAGGGAGAGTTGTGAACGGATAGCGGCTCTGGAAAAACCACACAGTACAGTGAAACCCACGGCGCGAGCGAGGCAGCAGTTTATGTACCACACCTGTGATGCGTTGTTCTGAGCAACGGAGACGCACGACCAGGATACTGATGGCCATGGCACGGCGGGGGGATATGTGTTGAGGAAAAGACTTGGGCGTTGTGAAAAAACGCGTTAACTACTCCACAGGACACTCCCCGGACCTGAAAAAGCACTGTGCGCCAGTGTTTCTTCTCTGCTCCTTGCTTTTTAAAAACTTAGGCGATACAAAAAACACGAAGATGCCCTTACTTCTGGGCCCCTTTGTTCGCTGTAGGCTCAGCTCTACAGTCCTTGTTCTCTGGCTCGTCTTCGCTGGCTTCACCTGCACTGGTAAGTTAAAGTGTACCATTTATGCTTTGGGTTAATTATGCTGTTATTTGTTTGTGTGTGTGGAAAAGGGCAGAAAATGCTGTATGTGACAAGTTGTTTGCGGCGGGTTTTGCCGAAATACAGTGGCGCGTGAGCACGTTGTTGGCAGTGGTTATTGTTTGCCAGCAATAACACTCATCAATTAGCCTGCACCTTCAAGGTTACACAGCAGAGTGTGTCGCTTCTAACATGTCTGCCAAGGTTAAAACTTGAGGCATATGTCAGCTACTATTCTCCAACTTGGATGTTTATTTTAAGCCTTGCCGTGAAGTCAGCAGCCTATTTTAGACGTACTGTCGTGACTGTAAGGGAAGTTAAGGCTACACCTGCCTGGAGTAGGTATGAGCAAACCTGCGCTATCAGAGGTGTTTTAACAGACGGGGCCATGAATAATAAAAGGCTCTACATTGACTCCATTTGTCAGTCTGATTTCGATATAAGCAGAATAACACATCGCTTCTCATCTTGGTATTAAATCCTTGGTCTGTGTTTGAACAGGACTGTACAAAAGCCTTGTATTGCTGCTCTGTTGGCTGCAAACGGGATCATTCAACTCCACGTTTCTCTCCAGCCAG
>NW_018127882.1:186959-194039 GCF_001952655.1 Monopterus albus
GATGACCTACTGGCACGGATGAGTTAGGCTACATTTTATGATCTTGCCTCTTGGCCAGACAGGATTGCATGCAAATGCGCTTTGATGTACAAAACAATCGGACAGTGGGGTGAGCTGGAGTAGGCTACTCTGGCTACAGATACATTTAAGTTCCCCCCAATAGCAGCAAATGAGCCACTAGTGGCCCATTATGGAGCTTTAAATTAGCTTGGGTAGATTTTTCATTTCAGAACTCAAATATCCTCATAATACTATTTACAATAGTGCGTATTATATTGTATTTCCTGTAACAGTAGCATGACAAAGTCCTGGTCATTGATGCACAAGTACAGTGGAGAGTGAATCCAGTCATCTGATTCAAATTTGTGCAGTCCATTGCTCTCTTATCCATGATGCACCATTTCACATTTCAGCATTTGGATTAATTTTTTTTACAACACTTTGTTTACTCATTCTACCTGATGCTAAATATCATCCTCACGCTGCCACACAGTTGGAAACTGAAGGTGAGTATCCAAAACAGGAGACTTTGATACATTGTTTGCCACATGTCTGTTTCCGAACTGTTAACCTTGCTTTAGACATAAAGCAAACATGTTCAAGTTGCTGTAATTGTGTCTCTTGCTTAGGGGCACTAAGATGATGAATTAAAAGGGCTTTTCTCTTGAATTAATTAGTTTAATTATGAATATATTGGGGTTAAATAAACATTCATGCTCCAGGGACCTCATATATCAATGGTAGCAATGCGGTGGTATTTACAAGTCATTTTGATGCCTGTTGAAATTGATGTATGTTGATTGGGTTGCTGGGTTATATGGGCTGCATGGTGTTTCAGTGCTCAGGCGCTGTTGCCTCACAGCAAGGAGTTACTCGGTGCCTCGGTTCTGTGTGTTTCCTGTGGATGCTGTAATTTCCTCCCACAGTCCAAACACGTGCAGCTGAAGGTTGATTTTTAAGACTAAATTCCCATAGGTGTGACACTGTTTGTCTGTTTCTTTGTTTGCTCAATGATAGACTGGTGATCTGACCAGGGTGTTTCCCTGCCTTTCTCTCAGTGCATGCTGGGATAGGCTCCCAGGCCTCCCATGACCTTGGATAGTAATGAGCCAGATCAGAAAATAGATGAATACAGGGTTACAGGTAACAGGTTTTATTTTTTTTCTGTCTACTGTATCACATTTCTGGGCACAACCTTTCTTTTTGTTTTAGTCTGTCACCCTCTATATGAGGTCAGTACAACCATCCTTATAAGCTCTCATCACAGCTTACAGGGTACTTTTATAGGACAAACTGAGTTCCAGAAATGGATTGGAAGGTAATTTGGTGGCTAATTCTTTCTACATCAGGGCTGGGACAGTCTCTGCTAAGATCAGTCAAACTATCCCCTGTAGAGAAGCAAGGCGCTGACTTGGCATTTGTAGGTATCAAAAGCCAACTTGTCTTTTTTGCAGGGAAACATAACTGATTCAGTAATAAAGGTAGGCCTGTCAGTCTAGATTTGAGCTAGGTGAGCACTTTCCTTCTCACTTTGCTGTGAGAGATCCGACAGGCCGGACAGAGGGGGTGGGTGTGCTTTCAGCCTCAGGAACAAAGAACTGTACTGCACTCTGTGCACACAAGCAAAACTGTGCAAAGATTTGCATGTGTGTGTTTCTGCTGCGTGTGTAAGGTGTTTGTCTGCAGATTATTCAAGCTTCTGTTGCTTCTTTTGTTTTCACATTTATTTAAATTTGCCTGTTATTTTGTTGCCTGTTGTCAGTCCCTTGTTACTTCCTCAAGAAAAGATCATTGAAAACCCAGGTACCCATGCAGAATGAATAAAATCCAGAATTTTTCTTTGTTTCTACCTCTGCCCAGTGAGAGCGTTGCCAAGCAGTTGTTGTCTGGTTCAGCCAGGCGCCATGGGATTTGGTATCAGGCACCTTTCCTACTTGTGTGAACAGTCACCTCAGAGCATTTTCCACGGGGTGTAAACCTTGTGATGATGCAAGAAGATGGCCATTAAATGACAACAAGCAGAAGTCTATTGCATAATACTGCAATTTGCAACTTCCCATTTCTTAGTGTAGTGATATAAGGCATTCTTTTGTCCAGACGTTTGTCATCCTCCCACTGTGAATCATCCCAGAGTTGTCTTTTTTCACAGCCAGTTTTGTCTCTCCTCATTGACTCACTAAAGAATGCGATAAGGAGAGCAAAAGCCAAAATTAACATAATTTATTGGGGGAATTTGCCTTCTGGTCAAAGAAATTTAAAACTACTTTGTTTCTGTCCCATAGCTAATGCATGGCAAATGATCGCCGTGTATTTGCAGGGATATGGTCTTTTACAGGGAAGTGATAATTTACTACCAGAAAGAGTTTTTGTTCCCTCTAGTCATGGGAGATGAATTCAAATGACACAGACAATGGGAAGACTTGTGCAGTGAGGTAGGGAAATTTTTGTACGAAATTATTTATTTTCTCAACTGCTCATACCCTCTCAGTAATTTAGCATGATGTAAAATACGGGATATTACACGGAAAGAGGCGTTAACTCTTTATGGGGAAAAAATTAGGGTAAAAGATTAAAATGATTTTACTCCCCATGAGTACAAACACTTGTTATGCTACTTACTGAAACTGATTTGGACAATATCACAATGAGAAGGAGGGTTGGAATTAATTACCTGCAGGACAGAGCTGCATATTTTTAAATTCTCATTCCATCATGTCAGTTTGTTTGTACTGTAAAGTAAGAATACAGATTAACTGAATAAATCTTCTTCCTGTCCAAGTCTTCCAAAATGTGATTTCTGAAGTTTGAGTTACTGTGATTCATGGAGGCAGAGATAATAGTTCACTATAAATGAATAAAAGGTAAACAATGAATGTCAACACAGGTCAGCTTTAAACAGTGGACTCTCCATTTGGTGACAAATGCCTGGGCGCCTTATCTTTCGGAAGGCTAGGTCCCCGCACTTATCCTTTGCAAATGGCAATCTTGAGGAGTAAACGAAGGACACGGATGTTGGCGAGGACACATGGAGGATGAACCTCACAGAGGGGAGGAGCCTGGTGTTATTTTCTGCACTCTGTGCAGAGGCTTGGCGAAGGCACTACATCTTTGTCAAACTCTGCCCTTTTGTTTCAATTACCCCATTTCTATGATTCAGGTCTATGTGAGAGCGCTTAGGGGTTGAAGCTGGACTGTTTCCCTCCTGAAAGGCACTGCACTGTAGTCACTATCGGTGCTTTTCCACCCAGGCAGTATGGAACTGACCTATCACCTCTGATGTGATGTCTCGGTGGGAAGCTGGTACATCAAAATAATGCAGATAACTGCACACCAAACGTCCATAATTTATACTGTAGATATAAGGCACAGTTTGTCTTTGTCTAGAAAAAGATCAGTTGTGGTTGAAACGTTGGTTTTACCTCTATAAATTATGGAAGCTTATTGTGTGGTTTTCTGTATTACTCTGTAGTATGTGACCATGACCAGTGCGCATTCAGTCGACTTTTTTTTTTCTTGGTTCAGTGAGAACTTGGAGCATAATTCACAGAAGGCCACAGTGTTCAACACTGTATCAGTAGTTGGAAGGTTGCCCTCAATCTCTGTTGTGGTGTTTCTGTTGCTGCTTACCATCCCATGCCACTGACCTGCCTTCTATCCAAAGGCCACTGTTGAGAAGTTGGGATGAGCTTATTGTACTGATTCCAAGTGTTGGCTGGGAGGGTCTGATCAAGTATTCTTTTCCCTGGGCCATAGCTTTCTCACACACTCCCATGAAAAGAGAGAACATAACAGTGCTAGTTTTAAACCTTGGATGTTACTGTGTTCTGGTGCTGGGGAAGGAATAATCACCTGGACACAGATGTATGAAGGTTGAGGTTCATGTCTGGAGTCAGTTACAGAGGAAGATACTAATGCTGGCAAAAGATGCTTTGCTGTAGTTTCCTTCTCCAGAATGTCTTAGCCATGATGTTGCTGACTGCTGTTAACCACAAAACAGATATGCAGGTCAGTTTTGGTGCGTGCTAGCCCTAGATCCAGAATTTGTGTAAAAATGTTTTTTGCTGGTGGCATTTGTTTTTAGTATACATGATGTGCTGTCTGGTTCACTTTGTACAGCGAGAATAGTGGTGTGTTAGGAGATGTTTCCAGGCCTTCCTGTCCTCCACATGATCAATACTCTTCTCCAAATGGTTAATTGGCCATCAGTCACTGTCAGTGGAAGTACTTAGAAACCTGGAGGTGTCTTGGTACGGCTCATAATAATGAGAGTGTCCAGTCCTCTGGGTCCTCTCCTGGCCTTTACTTCAGCCCTGGTAGTGGCTGGGGAGCAGAGATCTGAATGCAATATGGAGAGCCATAGATTAATAGTTCCTTAGTAAGGCCACCAGGGAGCGATGTGAAAGCCACTTCCCACTCCCCCTTCATCATATAGTGGCCTGGATGGAAAAGGAGCTCTGAGATGGTGTGAAGGTCATTTGAGTTGGCAGATTTTTATCAGTTTGTCATGGAGTAAATTCTCAGTGTTTTTTTTTGCTTGTTAAAATGTTTCGTGTCTTTGTGGCAGGTAAGTGAACTGTATATAGTAATTTTCATGCAATATTAAAGAGAAGATAGTCATTTTCACAGGGCAATTTTCCTGCAGCTTTTAGTTTAAACTTATAAGATGACACTTTTATCTAATACTTCAACCTTGAAGAGAAGACACACCCCCAACCAAATGTATGGCTCATTTTTATGCTTACCTCTGCTTAGCATGGCATATAAAATACATAATTAGAAATCACCTAAGGCTACCCAGACAGTCCTACTGGCATTTGATTGGCAAGGGTATGTGAGGGAGGCCTGGCTCAGCCCGGGACAAAATTTGCCATCTTGAAGTGATTTTGTTGACAAGACAGGAGGCACAGTGACCTTTCCTAATTATGTGTATGTGTCCAGGCACTGATGCCTAAGGCAAGCAATTCAACTGAGTCAACAGAGTGCTGACTCTTGGAGCACATCCGAGCCCAGACAGCATGTTGTGTGGTGTAAGGTTAGAATATGCTGGGCTTAGCAGCAAGCTTGTTAATAATTTAGTATTGATATGACATGACTAATGTAATTTGTGTCACCTTTTGCTCTCTCTTTGCTCATAGGTATGTAACGAAATAAACAGATCTGGCCAGATCAGGCGCTTTCCTTTTGTTTCTTCCGTTTTCCACTTGCACCTGAATTCATATAAAAAAAAAATCACATGCATGTTGATTCTCACAAAACATGAACCATTTATCATCCACCCTAAATGTGTGGCAGCTAGAGAACAGCCTCTCTGATCTATGTAGGTCCCTCTGTTATTGTTTTTCCCAAACAAACCATTTCCTGATGTGAAATGAGGTCTGAACATTACAGATTTGCAGCTTAAAGCCAAGCAGCACATTTTCTTGGCTAGGACATCATGAACACTAGGCTCACAAAAGCATATTCAAGTTCTTACACCAATAGAATTAATCATAGTAACGCAGCTACCATCAAGGCTAGATACGCCCTTTTTTTATGGCTTCTAGGGATCAATGTGAATTTTCATACCTGCAATTTCTTGTCACATGTTCTTGAATTTCAAAATCGGAGAACTAGGACGGGTTGGTTAATTAATCACTGTTTTATGCAGAATTAATGGTAAAGGTTTAGTGATACTGATTTGGGGTTTAAAATGTCATTGGGCCTAGGATATTCTAGTTTGTGTTATAGAACACTCAGGCTAGTTCATAGTTAGACCAGATCCCAGTCGTCCTATTGACTAATGCAGTCTCACATTTATTTTACAGAAAAGTCACTAACAAGTCACTATATCTTTAAAAATACAGGCAGACATCAGTGATTACAATAGTTTTAGCCTTAGTAAGTGATCATTTAAGTGTCTTATGTTAAATCTGAGCCCTCTGCCTTTTTGTCCTAGACTGGTGCCATGAAAACATAACAAGCAGAAATCTAAAAGACTGGTGGAGGAGGGCCCACCACTAGTTTCCTGCTCAGTCAAGTCATCCGAAGCAGCTTTCCCCCCGTTTGTTCCTGTTCATTTAAAAATTTTGGCACTCCATCCAGTCTCGCAAGCCTTGTAAACATGTAAAGTTCTTTTTATCCTTATGTTTTTTTGTGCTCAAGTATTGGTCTACTGTACATCACACTATTTACTGTGCCATTAGAAACCCATGTTTGATTTGCTCAGTTAAAATTTGGCAGGCGCCTAAATCCAATATGTACCAGTCTGTTGGAGAGAACATCTCGTCATAATCCATTTTAAAAACTGACAGTAGTGAATTTTGATCAAGTCTCAATAGTAACTTGTGAACCAAATGTTGAAATTAAAAGCTGTTGAAATTAGGTGCTGTTGTATGACTTGCCCAGTTTTTGGGCGGCAGTGTGACAGGCAGTCACATTTTCAGATAACACTAGATTTAATAGACAGTTTTACTCAGAAATGATCAAAGAACCCCCTAAAAAAAGAGACAAAAGTGAAATAACATCACAGATATTATGCAACATCTGCAGGCAGCACAGGCCTGTCAACGTTCACCTGTCTGTTTTACGCTGTCTTTAAAGCTTTTATGTACATTGTTTCACTGTATATGAACATAGTTTAAATTTTAACTCAGATTTAATGACAAACACATCAAATTTATTTATTTCGGGATAAATAATCTTAGGCTCATTTACTAGCTTTTCCAGAATTTTCAGCATACTAAGGTCTTCATCAGCAGATGGAGATGATGCAGTCTTTATTTATACAATTTCTGTCATAACATTTTGATTCATTTGGATGGGTAATTATAACTCGTGTCTCTATTCAGGGGTGGTCTTCGGCACTGGATATGAATATTGACCATATCTGTGCATGTAAATTCCAACACACTGTACAGGCAGGTCTTCTGTTGATAAAGTAGCTCACACCACACATTGCTCATTAGGAAAGACATTTATGCGTTCAGACAGAGTCCACAATTCGTGTCTCATTTATTTTTAAATAAAGGACTCATTAGTACGCAACAGGTCTTGGGTTCAGTCTGCTGGGTGCAGTCAATTGACTGATAGAAAATTCATGCC
>NW_018127882.1:194277-195667 GCF_001952655.1 Monopterus albus
GGTGTTCAAGTCCCGTCACTCGAAAAGACAGTATGATGTCACTATACTGTTTTGCTTCCTGTGGGAGTTGGTACTGTTGTAGTACTTTAACTCTGGTCTAACAGATACAACTTTTGCCTAATTTGACACTGAATAATATGTATTTGCTGGTTTGTAGTTCATAGGCTTGAACACGCTTTTACAGATTATTGATTGAGTTTTGGTTTTGCTTCCTGTGGGAGTTGGTACCGTTCGACACATTCAGTAAAAACGACAAAGCCCAGTTCAATTTGTTCATTCATGCAGCTGGGGCGGGCAGACATCTGGTGACCAATAAACAAGAACGTTAGGAGTTATTTGTTCGATGTGGCTGTCAGTTAATGAATGTGAGTTGGTGTCCAATTTCAAGCAGTGATTAAATGTACACTGGCCTCTGACAGAGCTTGGTTCATAGGATATTGTTAACAGCTCCTCTAATGACTTCATCCATCCTTTATTTCTGAGCCACTGTAGCAAATTTTTACTCCCAGTTCAGAACATCCTATCACTCATATGCTGAAGACTATAAAGGATTATTCATCTAAATTATTCTGGATTTGACAGTCTAATTTGAACTGAAAAGTCATTTGGGAAATACCAGGTGTGAAGCACAGTGAAATATTATTGGTTGTGTTTCAGGACTTGTACTTGTTTCAGGTTGTGTTAAGGACTCTTGTTAGATTTTAACATGACCAAACATCTGCACATGGCCTGATCACTGCCACTGGGATTTGGGCTTGGAGTTGCCCCATGAGTGGTCGCCAGAATGTCTGTTGCCATTCTATTGGTGGTGCTTTTAATCTTGAATACTGAGCAGCATTGTAAGTCACTGTGGATAAGTGTGTCTGCCCAGTGTTGTCAATGTAACTGTGGTGACAATAGCCAATGGAGTTGAGATGGAACAAACTGTGTCTAGCTATTTTCCTCTACAGCTGTTTTGATCAGTGTCGGGATATGAAATCTGTGCTCCTCGTGTTACAGTAGTGACATGTCGGGAGTCAGCAGGATGCAGCAGTCTCCCATCCACATGTAACTACATGAGACCTTGCCCTAGTTTATAAAAATCTGTGTGACTGACAGTTTGCAGTTTGCATTTCAGAGATTCAGTTTCAAAGGTCTTCTGCTTTGTCCTCGGTTGTACTGTAATCAAGCAAGAAAATATATCTGGGAGCTTATGCTCTCTAGTCAGAAGGACAAAGCACAAGTCAGTAAAACAAGTGTCCATTTCTGGAGTATTACTGTCAGACAGAATAACTCTGTCAAGCGTCCGTATACACCAGATGTTAACGTGTGTGTGGATAATTACAGTATGAGCCTTTTAAAATTTCAGTAACTGTTCTGCTTATTTAATGTCTTCACAGTTATCCTTAAT
>NW_018127882.1:195678-209452 GCF_001952655.1 Monopterus albus
AGGGAGGGAGGGAGGGAGGGCGGGCAGTTTCCCCTTAATCTCTAGCAGATATGACAACTTTATAAAAGCACATTAATCCACAGAGCAGGCTTCCTCTGGAGGGTTTGTGGGCGTTATTTAAGAGTGGGAAGCAATGCCCGACTTGGTTCGCTGTTTACTTTTTTGCATACAAGCACATTTACATACACAGGCACGTAAACAGAACACCTACTTTAACCTGTAATTATCTGACACTATCGTACAGTATACCAGCTTGATTTTTACACAAACTGCCGCCTCACTCTCTTACTGTTTGTCAACATTTTTAAACCAGTGAACTTATGTTGTGCTTTTAATGCGCTTGTAATTTTGTAAGTAGTTTTTATTCATCAGTTGATGCAGAATACATGAAAAAGAAAAAAAAACAGTATTTGGTGTAACCAGTCTCAATGGCTATGTTAGATGCCTTAATGCAGTTCCAGTTTATCTTATTTTGTTTTTTGTCAGATCTGAACTGTTTGTGCTGATTGTTCACATCGTGACATGTATGTGAACTGCGTTTTTACCCATGGCATGCTCGCTTTCAGCCATTTAATGTTACATCTTGGGTACCTCTGAATTAGCTTTGCACCCATCATAACTCCAAATAGTTTGTAACTATTTCAGAATAATAAAGCCAGAAAGCCTCCTCCTGAAAACAAGAAGATTGTTCGTGAACATGCACAACTCCTGCTGCCGATTGTTGTGTTGAAATCTGTTGCCCCGTCGAAATGTGTTTCCCCTAACCTGAATCCTGCCAGATATGAATCAGATCTGGGACCACATATGAAACTGGACTTTGTTTGTTCCTCCCCCATAAAACAGTCAGATCTTGGTCACTTGAAGGGCATGTAATGTGTTTTTCAAAGTACCTGGCAGGCAGGCTGTTTCAGGCTTCTTAGAACTTGCCGCAGTTCTCCTGTGGATTTAGGCTGTCTGTGACTTCTGTGTCTTCAGGTAATCCCAGGCTGACTCAATGACATTGATCTGGCTTGATAGATAAGAATCTAAACATCTAAAGAGCCCAAAACATTTGCCAAAATACTATACTGTATGTACTGTATAACCCATATCTGAACTCGTAATATTTCACTGATACAAGTGTGTACACCATGTCTTGTCATGTGTATACTTGTGTGTACAAAGTTAACCTCATCCTCTTCACTAAAGTGAAAAATGTTACTACAGTATGTGTGAGACACTCTGTGTGACTGGGTAACCTTGTTCATTATTGCTGCTGTTCCTCAGTTGAAATCTCAAGTGTTTCTGTGAATCATCTTATTTTCTTTCACGAGTTCCTAGAGCCAAACTTCAGACCATGTCCCTGAATAATGTGTGATGGAAGTGTCACTGTGAGAATTGTGAGATTGGACAGTCCATGCTTCTCTATTTAAAACCATATTTCTGGTTTTTAAATTATCCAACTGAAAACTTGGACAGATTGGTTTCACACTGAATCATTACAAAGCCAAATGCAATTTGGCTTATTTTCTAATTCCTTGGTCTGCAACATACACTGCTTTGCACTGTCATTTCCAATAAAGTAATAATTGAATACTAACTTTTCTGGTCGAGTCAGACTGTTGTTGAAAATGTCATTTTTAAACTTTTTTTCCCTTTTGATATTTATTTATTTTCCTTTTAGAAATGTTACACTGTGAAATCCCAAGCTTTTACACACGAGAGGGGTAATCATTTGAAGAAGATACAGTAATTTTCTACACAAAAATGGCTTTTATCATTGTGCCTCTGCTGCAGAAGTCTTCAAGTCCCTGTCCAGATTTGTAAGAAAGGATTTATCCCAGTCGTGTTTAAAGGATCAAGATGAAATTGTGAAATAAACCAGTCCCATGTTTTTAAAAAAAAAAAAGTACTTCCTTACTTGGATAATATTTCTAAGAACTCACAAAGGTGCTTTTCTCCTGCCTCAGCAGCCTTCAGCTTTCCTTTTATCAGGCTTGTCCTACCTTTCAGGTTCAATTATATTAATCAACGACATACCTTAGCGCTCCTCACTCATTAGAGGAGCTGGAGAATCTCACCGTAGATCATTAGGAAATCATTTTCATTGACTCTTCCTTGTCATCTTTATCTCTGTAAAACTTGCAACTCAGATTTCAAATAGTGAGTAGAACACATTTTCAGTTTTAAGATAAGTACCACACTTTGGCTGAGAATCATGTCTTTTTTTTTTTTTATTCCCAGCATAACCAGCATTATCTGTGCCCGTCCTCCGTAACAGGCTGCCATTTTGTGTTAAGCCAGCACTGATGCATTGAGCCTCCACAGCCTGGTGGAAATTGCCAGAGCCTAAAGCAAACAGTGGGGCCTGAGGTCCCACAAGTATGAAACAGCCAAGTAAACCCATTAACTGCCTATATAGTGGTTTGTGGCATTGTCTCCACATGACGCTATCCACAAATGAACCACAAGCTGATTTACTGTTTGGCTATGTTGAACAACCACAGAAGAATCGAGACACTCTCACTCACTCTGGAACTAATGGTGGAGGAAATACAACTTGTTCACATCATTTAACATTTGTTATTAAAGTAGTTGGGGGAAAAAGTTGGGAACTGTGCAGTTGCACTTAATTTGTAGTGCAAAAAATTTATTGTACATCAGTAATACTGAAACCACAGCATAAGCATTTAACTTTTAAGATATGATTTGACAAGTCTGCAGCGTTTCATTTTGGGGCACTGAGGCATGATACTTTCTTTCTCTGAATTCTTGTATCCCCTCTCAACACTTGATGCCCAACTGTGCAAATTATTTGAATCGCCAGAAGGTGTTTGATTTATGCTGAGTCTGAGTTATCAGCTCCAAACAGGCCATGTAGCTTCTCTCTTATCATCCTACCCAGCCGCTTGCAGAATTTCTGCATGTTTTTGAGCTCAGCCCTAAATGTGATGACAGTAGTCATGAGCGGAACACAAAGACAAAAACTGCCACTTGCAGCAAAATGAGAGCCTCCCCCTCTCGCCTAATTTTTGTGTTGGATTTTCCTGTAGCATGTTTGACAAGAAGGGCTGGCAGTTTACCCTGTGGCCCAACTCGGGATGTCGTGGGCGCTGCACACCCCGACCCCTGTCACCCAGTTAGCTTTCTGCTTTTTAGATAGCTAGAACAAAGGTGAACTTGGGGAGCTGAGGCTTTGTTCAGTCAGAGTATAGGGGTGTGTGTGTGACACTTTGATGACTCCAGGGCACTTTCTTGACCAGAGGAGTCGTTGGATGTCACTAAACATCACTGTCTCCCTCCCCACTAATGGAATCTCCAGATTGTGCTGTGAGGAACAAAAGCTGGTTGTATGAGATATGGAGGAAAAAAAATAGTGACCCCCATTAGGGCTGCAGGCTGTGGTTTGTGAACGTGGCGGCAGACCTATAGAAGTGTCATGACAGATATGAACCAAGGAACAATTACAGGCCCATGTGCTTGAAGCTAAGATGACAGTTCCTTCAACAGAAAGACGAAAAAAGGTATCAAATGAATAGCGCTGCAAACACGGGCTGTTACACACAGGGGCACACACAGCATGCACCTTTGATTTTCAGTGTGTTATAAGCAGTTTAAAAAAAAAACTAAGCAACGATAAGTGGAGAAATCAAATGTTAGTGTGTTTTCCAGCTTTTTCTGTTATTTTATTCATGAGGTTAATTTCAAAAGGTGAGTGTGTTAACAAAACAAAACAGTATGCAGAATAACAACAAAATGAAATGTTATGAAGAATAATTTGTAATTTTCTTTTGGCTGTAGAAATGAATCAATTTAATTAACTGAGCTGAATATTTTTCTGATAATCACTTGCTTCTGAATTAATTTTTATTACATGCAAATTTGTATTATCCTGGCAGTAATAAATCTAAAATGGCATTTTTTTTGTATTGCTGCCAATAGTAAAATAGGAGTTAAACAGCAGGAGTGTACTGACTTGATCTACATTCAATCTTGGTTGCTGTCACAGAGTCACTGGGAGGCAAAAAAGTGTGTTTAACAACAGATAACAGCTTAGTCTGGTGTGTGCACTATAGATTTAAAGATGGTGATTAAGCATAGCAGCATTAAGTAGATTTTAAACTACATTTGCTAATTTTGAATCCATAAACTAAAATGTAATCACAAACAGCTTTTTATTATCTCTCTAGTCCCCTGTCTCTTTCTGGCAATCCTAATACACAGAATTATTACTGGCTGTTGATCCAAAGCTAATTGGATTAAAAGTCAAGCATATTTGCCAAAATTGTTTCATTGCAGTTCATTTTCATTGTTTTAAGCAGCACATAAAGCTCCAACAGAAGAAGTGACTGACAGCTGAATGTCTCTGCTGGAAACTATTGAACCCTGTGTTCTGCTGTCTTTGGTCAAGTATTGTTATATTTGTCAAAGGTTGATTAATATAGCAAACTGTTCTTTGGTGTAGTTCAACTTTGTGAAATGCCGTTTCTCAAATGATAGTCTTGTTATTTTACATGTTGTTAATTTGATTCTTGTGAAATATTGTGTGGAAAGTCAGATGAATGTGCCATGATTCTGCAGAGCATAATGCCTGGCATCAGCGTTGTCACACCAAATCTTTGTCTCCATGTCACTTGGAGTCAAAACATGAGCCTGGAAATGCAAGCCCTCACAGCGTTGAGCAATCGTTCTCTTTTCTGTGCTTGAGCCGCTAATGAGTCTGACAGAATAAAAAGTATTAAAGACAGTTATTTAATAATTTCATTAAAAAAAAAAGCACTGCAGATATTTTGAGCCACAGGATGTGACCTGCTTTTTTTTTTTTTTTTTTTTAAAGGCAGAGTGGTGTTACCCACCTACCCACACACCTGGTCTCCTAGGTCACAGCATGTGACAAGTTACTGTGTCTAAGTTTCCCTGTGGAACCTGCAGTCCCGCAGGTTTAGCTGTAATACCCTGGCTAATTCCCCTGCATGTCGGGTTATTGCTGTCAAAGCACTTGTCAGTTTATCCTCAATTCTGGCTTATGCTTTCATTCTTACTGATGGTTTTGTTTTGTGCTACCATTAATACCCACCGTTGCATAATACACAAATGCAGAGAACCAAACATACTATGTTGACAAAAAAATATCTAGATGTTTTTTGGGATTTTCTCAACAACGAGCAGATGATATTTTGCATCCTTCAAAAATTCGTTTTAAGGATAAGGTTGAGCAGTCTCCACATAGAAGCTAAAACCGCCAATGAATCACCTCTACTCACGGTTAATGTCTGAGTCATAGGTTAGCTTGTTTGTCTGTGTGATAGGTTGTTGTTCAAAAACAATTAAAGCACATCAGGGAAACATATCGCTGCACTGGGTGACATTTTTATTTATAACAAAACACCAGACACGACCATGTTGCCCCAAAGGCTCTGAGGGGCCATAATTTCCTATAGTTGGCGCGCATCAGAGTCAACTGCCCATGCACAAGATTTTGTGGGAGCTCTCATCTTTCTTTACATTCCACTAGATCTTCACGCTCGGATCTGGGGTTTGCTGATGGACTATTTCACCCAGGCAGCAGTGTGTTTCACTGATGTTTATGACATGTATGAAAAAGCTAATCCAGGGCGGGCTGACTGGCAGACATTAACCACGAGTAGAGGCAAATTGTTGTCGGATTTAGTTTCTGTATGGAAATTGTTGAAAAGACTATTAATACTGTATAGAAAATGAGAGAGAAAGAGAGAATGACTGTCCTTATCCTCTAAGCCAGAGTCCCTCACAGGTCCAATTTTGAAAACCTGCACCAGCAAAGGTCCACATTGGACCCAACCTATTACCTGGAGTTATTTCTAAATGAACCAGACCCGAGCTGACCTGGTAACATAAGAGCGCGACCTGATTCAAATAAATTAATAAGAATAATTAAAATAGACTTTAAGTGACGCAGTCACTTGTGTTTGAGAGTTGTTCTTGGAAAAGTATCTGTTGATGGACGCAGCCCCTGGGCTCTGAAGCTATTCCCTTAATGAGGAAGTACCTAGCTTGCGGCTATACTTTTATTATTTAGCACTATTTAGCAGCAGCAAAGCCATCTCACTGTCTGTAACTTTAACCACATCAAATTTCTTCCAGATGCTTTGATGTATTTATCCACAGTTTTGTATTTACCACCGACTATTTTCACTTTTAGGTTATTAATTTTGATCCACTGATGCCTAGCCTATGTTGATGTGAGGTCCTGCTAGCTGGATGCCATTTGAGGGGTCAAATGGCATCCAGCTAACCTTCACAATAATTATTATAATTAATAATAATTACTGTTATTTAGGCTTGATAAAATTATGCGGGATTAGATGTTTAAAAGAAACTGCACCTTTATTTATTTTTAATTTAAATAGATATTGAAAGTTTTTTTTTTTTTATCCGTGACACATTAATTTTTGCAGGTACCCGACCCCTTGCAGGACTCTGCTTTAACCCTTAGATTGCGCTAGGTCACTCTTGTTAATAGCATAGTAATTGTTGCTTTTAATGGAAACATTTCATATACTGATTTACTTTAAACTGAAGCATTCAAGTAAGAGAACAAAAACAATGAAATCATATTTTGCAGTATTTTTCAGCTAAAATTTTGAGTGTTTTTCATATTTTCTATATTCTGTGCAGTCTAAGTTCATATTCAGATGGTGAAACAAGCTGTTGAGTTGTCTTTAACAGCAACCAGTTTCCAGCATTGTTTTCAGATTGCCTTTGTTTGAGCAAACATCTGTCTTTCAGAGTCCAAATACCTCCATGCGAGTGAGGATGATCCACGTCTAGCAATTAAATTAATGACATGCGCTGCGAAGCTGGTCTGTATTTTGTCTTCTGACATTGTTTGTTCGCTCAGTTTTGACTTGCACATAAATGCATTTTTAGGCAACTACACTAGCTTAACTGTGGTGTGTTACCATGCTCACACTATGTGCATGCACAGTAGCCTATCCTACGAGGCTACTGTACTTGAAGCAGTGAATGTGTGGACTCTAAAGGCTTGTTTTTGTAAAGTGAGTGGCATACTCTGATACCAGCTGCCACATCGTTAAAACCACAATTAAGATATTATTATCAAAGTACTGTAGACCCCCCACTATAAACATACTATGTGAGTGTCTGATTTGTATTTGTCATCAATTTTTGACATGCACAAAAGAACAGTGCGTGTTAACTCTGTGGCATCAGTTATTATTTTATATTGGTTTACTTCTGTCCATTTAATTTGCTTTTTTGTTGCCTTGTTTTTAAGTGAAGATGCGAAAGCCTCCACCAAGACTAAAGTTTTAATTCCTCTATATTTGTCATTTCAACGTTGTTTTCATGAAATGCTTTTAGAAACAGAATTGTTCATGCAGTCCTCACCCACACATTTTGTTATTCACCATGAACAGTTGGTAGTGCACTAGCAGAAACTGAGGTTTGAGTTAAAATGTTCACCCAAGTTGGCAGAGCTGTCATAGAGTTTGTGGGTTTAAATAGCAACTTGTAATCAGTTAATTGTCTCATTTGTAGTTTCCACAATTTATTTATTTATTTATTTATTCTTTCAAGCATGTAAAGACAGTTGATATATCAACACACATAATTTTACACATATCCAACAAATGCTAATCCAATATCAATGTGCTTATACCTAGTACATGCTTGAATGGAGTAGGAAGAAGTCAGACTTATCCAGTCCTACCCCATGACATCATCTTACCATCATTGGTTTGCAAGCAGTATCTCTACATAAATAATTCTCTTCTACACCACACAAGTAATATACTAAAAAATTATAAGAGTGTTAACATTCTTACATAATTACATTCTTAAATAATTATCTTCTACACCACACAAGTAATATACTAAAGAATTATTACAGTATTAACATTCATACACCACACCCACAATGTTCCATCTAATTAATCATTAAGCCTGTTCTTGCATATATCTTGATTGACACATACCTTTATATTTATGTTTAAACTCGTCAATTCTATTACTATTTTTTATGTCTACACTTAAATTATTCCATAGTTTTACCCCACTTATGGAAATACAGAATCTTTTTTTGGTTGTACGTATAGCATGAATTTTTAAATTTAATTGACCCCTTAAATTGTATCCCCCTTCCCTTTCATTAAATAGTTTTTGAATTCCACCAGGTAATAAATTGTTCCTGGCTTTATACATAAACACAGCAGTCTTATATCCCACTAAATCAAAACATTTTAACAATTTAGACTGTATGAAAGCTACATTGGTGTGATCCCTGTACCCCATCTTATGCACAATTCTTATCGCTCTTTTTTGTAATATATACAATGGTTGAAGTGAGCTTTTGTATGTATTTCCCCAGTTTTCAACGCCATACTCTAAGTATGGTAAAATCAATGAAGAATACAAAATGCGTAGTGCTTTCCCGTCCAAAATATATCTAACCCTTGCAAATATCGATATATCCTTTGCTATTTTGTGCTGAACATATCTGATATGAGATTTCCAGGAGAATTTGTCATAAACTGTGACGCCTAGAAATTTTATTTCATATACTCGTTCATTTGGAAGCACTCATTAATAAAGCGGACAGCCAGACCTTTGTAGGGCTTGGTGGTCTGGCTGGACATCAAGTTTGTTCCACTTGTGATGCCTCTGCTTCAACTTGTGCCTTGCGTTTCTGGTACAGCTCTGGGATGGCAGCTTAAGAAAAACAAAATGTGTGTAATGGCATTACATGCCACTAGTCAAGTGATGGACAAATGACCATGTTTTTAAAATGTTCTTAGGTAACTGTACAAGTTGGTACTATGCCTTTGCCAAGGTTAAATGTTGCAACCAGATCTTTCGTTTTGATATTGCATTGTCATTTTTGTATAGACATGTCTTTTATCTTCATTAGTGACAGTTGGAACAAAAACAATTAAAGAGGCATTTATAACAGTACATGTTATTTATACAAACTTCACAACCACCCCCTTTATATAAATGCCACCCAATGATAACAGAAAGGAGCAGGCATTGCTGATATAACTTCATTAAATAAACCCTTGACCTCAAAGATACTGGGTTGATCTATTTCCTCTAAATCCCTCTACTTCACCAGAGAATGGAGATCCCACACAGAGATTGTGGTTGTGCTATCTACCTATCTTTAATTTAGAAATGCAGGAAGACTGCATGTGGGTAAGATGGTTATCCACACTCACTGTCTGTCTTGTCACTTCATGCATGTTGGCTCTACAAAAACCTACTTTGGGAGTGCATAACTGCTAATGGCCCAATATTTATTTATGTTGAATAGTTTTTTGTCCTTTCCCTAATGACCATTGATAAGTGTGATCATGTCAGAAATCATTTCTAAACATTTCCATCCTGATGCTTCTGAGGCCTCTGAGACCAGACATCAGAGGACTAATAAACCAGGAGAATGGTGAAAAGAATTCAGTGTACAGATGTGACCAGCGGTGTTTTATTTTGTTTTGTTTTTTTTTTTGCTTTTTCTTCAGAGCGCTGCATGTTTGCTTTGCAGCAAAGGGGGTAAAACACATGGGGCAGCCAGGACCACCTCCCCTTTAGCTGTTTCTTGGTCAAGGATACTTCTGCAGGGGTGTTGGTAGATGAAAGAGAGTCTGTCTAACCATGAGCCCTCACCTGCCTTATGTAGGTAGATCAAAGGGAGGGGTGCTACTCATTCTGGGTGACAGTGAACATGAACTTTAACTGACTGAACAGCCTCAGTTTACAGCAAAAACACATTTCACAACATACTTAACATCTGCAGGAAATCCCCTCTTAATGGAATATCACACACTGTACCCATTATCTTATCAGACCTTGAAAATTACAGCAATTTCTTCTTAATCTGAGTCAGTTATATGCCACATTATACACTTGATTGGCCAATTTATTTAATGAATACTATAATTCATTAGCCTTTGCGCAATGCTGATTAATGTCTTTAAAAAATCGTGTTTTGGGTTTTGCAGAAGACTGTAGCTAAAGTTTATACAAGGTCTGTCATGATGGCGCATTGACGATGATGTCTGGTGCTTTCATCTTTGTTCTTTATATTTGCCTTTCAGACAATTGAAAGGCAGAGAAACCGTGCAATTTGTCTAAAAGGAAGCAACTCCGATCAATAGGATTTTCATTACAGTTATGTTTTCATACTGCAGTTGTGGGTGGGGTGCGGCGCTCTGATGAATGATACATTAAGGTTCTCATCCTCTCTCCCTCCTGCGCCAGTTCTCAGCTCCCAAGGCCTGTCACCGCGATGATGCACGAGTGCTGGGATGAGTGTGTGCAGCAGGACCTTATTCTCCTCAATGCCACATCCCCAGTCAACAGCTGTCCATTGTGTCATTGTAGATTTCAGACGGTGTCAGGGCTTTGAGGAGGCGGGGGGAATACCAGAAGGCATGATCTTTCTGAAAGCTGTATTTTATTGAATTATTCTGCACTTCAACTAGAGAGGTGGAGTTAAGCAGCTTACCTGTGGCCATGAAAAAACACAGTACATGACTGCAGCAAGGAATCAAGTGCTTCCTCTAACACTTAAAGTATTCCTTTTTATTTGTAAGCTACAGATATTATATGACTAAAAGAATGTGGACAGGAGTGTTTATACTTTTTGCGTATGTTGAGTTTTGGCCAAGCCTCTACATTCCAATTAAATGCTAATGTGGTACTTTATATCACTGGTCTTGTGATCCTTGAAAGTAAAGCAACGTACTTGTGACAGCTTTTCATTGGTTTATGTAGATGGGTTATGACTGGGCCGACAAAGCTTTGTTCCCTGTTTGTATGTAATTATTTTTGGTGGCAAGAAGAGTAAAATGATTCTGCCATTCAGAAGCAAAATAATATATTTAAATTTTGTGTAGCATAAATGTTTTTTCCTGTGCTTTGGTCTTGTTAATAATCTTGTGACTCATGAGGTTTGTTTAGGTCACAGCCCTTTGTGATCTCCTCAAATCCCCCCCAGAGCCCAGACCATAACCCTGCTGTACACCTTTGAAATGAACTGTAACGGCCTCTACAAGTCGGGTCTTTTCGCTTAGCATCAGTGGCCGACCTCAACAATACTCCTGTGGCTGAACGGGAACGCATCCCTGCAGCCAGGCTCCACTGTCTTCTTGAAAGCCTTGTGATAGCAGCATATTAATGCCTTGGATATTGTAATAAAATGTTTCATAGCCACATTTAGGTGTAACACTCAGGTGTTCACATGCATTTGGCCATGTAGTGCATGTGCTATCTGCTCTCTGTTTATATTAGCATGAGTGGCATGGCATATCAGTCATAGCTCCCGTTTTATCCCCCAATATATTCATTTGCTAGCTGCGTCATCACTGTAATGTTCAGTAAGCGCGTACTGTCACAACAGACGGTTGTAAATGGAGACACTGGAGAGGACACTGTGGTAACTCGACATGGGAAATGCTGATCAGACAGGTGGAGGTGCAAACCATGACAGCCCTTCTCTAAATCCAGTAAACCTCTGATACGGATGTGACAGGTCAGCCAGGTAATGCAACACAAAGGACAAAACAAATGGGACTTACTCACACAGGGTGCCTATTGATGATTGTGTTTTAAGCAATCACAGAACAAATTACCACAGGCCTACAGGTGCAACCGATTCACTTTTTTGGCATATAGTCATTTACATTATCATTTATCACATGTGCTGTGGCAGTCTATATATTGATTTGTGTGTCATAAAGGCACATCTCAAAACAAAGGTAAACTGCACTCACGCTCACATTGTAGTTTATGGACCCTCATGCAGACTTGCTGTGACTGCTCTCAGTGCTAGTAGGCAGCAGCTGTGGAAAACTGTCCAGCTTTGAGGGTTTGCTGTTTCCTCCTCCTGCTCTTTGCTGCTGTGCATCTGTACACCATTTGTTTTATTCTTAATTGTTATTTTTCTGCAGCTGCATGTGTTTAGCTACCCAGCCACTGATTAACGATCAAGCTTTCAACTTGTACTTCTATGACTTGTGCACATAAAAACTGAAGTGGGCTAATTAGGTTGTATTTTTACAGAAATGAGTAGGCAGGCGTGATTGACCATGGAAATGCTTAGAAAAATGTATAAGTAGTGCTGATCTGATGTAGCAGTGGTATTGGTGTGCAACAGTCTGCCTTATTAAAACTAATGTTTGTAAGTTGATGTTTTTGACAATAATGACAATAGAGAGGTGTTGAAATGCCGGAAGTGTGAAGCAGACTAAGTACTGTTCATTACTGAAAACTTGTTTTGAATTGGAATGAGCTCTAAATTTATAGAAAACGGCAAAGCCTATTCAGAAATGGCCTTTTATTCAGTTTATTGATTTCTGAAAGTGAGATTTGCATCCACACATCAACCGTCTACATTACTGGTTACTCAAGTCAACAGTAAAACCTACATTTGAAGTGGTTTAAATTTATAACATAGCAAATCCTAACAAAAAGCGGAGTGGAAAAATTGGCAGTCAGTTCTTTTGAGGAAACAAATATGGCTGTCCCTGGTAGGCTAGTGGTTAAGGTGCAGCGCTTTCACCGCTGCACCCCGGGTTCAAATCAGGGTTGTGTCAGGAAGGGCATCTGGCGTAAAACACGTGCCAAATGTCAACATGCGAGCCGTCAGTGTGACGATTCGCTGTGGTGACCCCTAAACAGGAAAAGCTGCAAGTGACTTTCTCTATGGTCAAAACCAGAAAAATGTAAAAAGTATCAAATGACGCATGCAAGGTAAAATAAAATGGCCTTGAGGGTTTTGAAGCCTTCAGACTGTGTTTATCCCTTTCCATCTTCTTGCTGTTTGGAACAAGAAAACCCAAATTTAGGTGAAGGGCTGACACATCTGAGGTGCTTTTACCAGCACGTTAACAAAAAATTATTATTATTTTTTTTCTGCCAAGGCTGATGATCTAAAAAAAAAAAAGCTTTTAAATGGCAATAGCTGCAATGTTTATTCAATTACTCAGCCAGCTGATTGATTAAAAGACTACTTTGATGGTCAGTTGGGTAGTTTTTTCATCAAAATGCCAAACAGTGGGTAGACTCAGTTGCACAAACTGGATACATTTTCATGTCTAGATTATATTGCCATACAATGCCAACATTTATTTAACATATAGAATAGGTAAATGTCATAGAGACATGCATTTCAGATTTAAGGAAATTGTGTGATTAACTGAACAAAAGAGTTGCAGCCATAGTCATGACAGCAGCAGCGTTTAGCATCTTCCAATGACTGTAGCAAGGCACCGAGGGCATTACAGTTGAAATTCAGTAAAACTACTGACAGGAGTGGATGGCAACAGGGATAAGATAATTTTTTGTAAATATATTTTTGCATTATACTTTATAGCCCAAATTGAAGGTAGTCACTTTACCCTTTCATCTTGTATTTTTTAGTGCTCGTAACTTAACCAGCTCTTACCCTCAGCGACGGATCAAAAAGAAACGGTGCTGAAAGACTTGAGTTTCCACTGTTGTCCTTTGGATGGTATAACATCCTGCTCTAATGGGTTGTAGTTCATAAGTGATAGACAGCTGTGCTGCAGCCATTTTTCACTTCTCCCTTTGTCTAAAGACAGGTGAAGTGGTAAACTGATGGAAAAACACTTTTTTCATTACTGTCTCACATTAAAGTTTCTCTGCCTCGGCTCATTGCTGTAGGACATGAACCCAACACCTATATGATCTGAGTCATTTAGTTCATAGGCTCTCAAATGTTTTGTCCTTTCCTTGACATCATTTGTCACATAGCTCAGTGAATCCTAAACTTTGTCTT
>NW_018127882.1:209502-233066 GCF_001952655.1 Monopterus albus
AACAAGTTTCCCTCTCTCTACCACAAACAAACACGTTCTCAGTGTTGCTGGTGAAATTTGAAAGCAACAGTTTCCTGCTGTGGAAGAGATTACACCGAAGTACAGTATGCTAACATTTAATCTGTGGTGATTTATGACTCGTGCTTATTATTTCCCTTGAAATCCGGCTTTCTTATCACAATTGTTCTAGAGTAGAAATTTGGCTGTTGGTTTTTTTTTTTATTTCTTTTTTTTTTTTTTTAGATAAGCCTAACTTCTACATTTCCCTTTCATTGCCCTCATCAGTTATTTATTTACCTTTCCCTTTATTATGTGACTTGTGTTGTCCTCAGTGGAGGTAAATGGCAGTAAGAGCCATAACCGCATTTACAAGGATCCAGAGCATAACTCATTTTCAGAGGGTTTACAGGGTTTATTTTGCTTTTTCACCATGATCTTATCACCCACTCTGTGACTGTTTTCTCTTTGACCTTATTTGAATTCTAAGATAAGAGTCCCTCCAGCAGAATTGGACCAAATTAGTCTTTTATCTGGTGTGTTTTAAGGGAAAGCATTGTCACCATGCCCGTCTGCTGAATGCAGCCTTGTATAATGTAGATGTGCTCAGCTTCTGGCCTGTCTGATTCACCCAAATTCGTTTTAGTGGCTGTCAATGCTTATTCAGGTCACCCAAGTGAACTGGCCTCAGTCTGAATGCCTTTTAATGCTCTATCTGATCTAACAGAGAAACACCAGCAATCTGTTTTGGTTGAATAGGATTCCAGCACATTACAGTGTGGAAAACAAGCAGCAGGATTTGTTGAGAAGTTTGTAAAAGCTTAGTATACTCCAGCAGTACATTATCTCATTTACCCAAAATCTGTAAGGAATTTGCTTTTCCGTTAGCTGCATAAAATATTCAAAAGCCTGAAATGTATTGAAATTATGAGCTGATGCTCAGTAGGAATGACTTACAGTACATATTTAAATTCTCTTAGATGAACAAATAAGGAATTTCCTAGCAATTATGCACATAATCAGAATCTATTTTTTGCCCTTGCCTTGGCTCATTACCAGTTGTCAGTTTATACCTGATTAAATTAATTCATGAGGTGCATTTCCTTTAATTTAAGACTTGTTAATCTGTTGATATAAAAATCACGTCAGTCAGAACATGAATGGCAATTATTATGTCAACCTGAGTGTAAGTTTGAATATCAAACTTGTTGTAGTAAAAGTGAACTGATCATTTTTGTTGTATGATTTTGATAGACAACGTGAATCACCATATAAAGTTTCCATTCAGAATGTGCAACAGGGAACACAAACGTCCACTATAGAGCTGAAATCAGCGAATTAGTCAACTGACAAAAAAAAAAAATCACAAGAAAATGAAATATTTTAAGATTTGATTAGTGTCATTTTTTAATCAAATTCAGATATTTGCTAGTTTAGCTTCCCAATGGTCAGGGTTTGCTCTTTTTAATAGATAATAAATATAAAATTACTTTTAATATTTTGATCTTTTTTTAATTGTTGAAAAAAATGTTTTAAAAAATATGATCATGTTTTCACAACTTAGTTTTCTTTCATAGATGTATAGAAGCTTGAACTGAATATGACTCCATTTAACCAGCAACAGCCCTGCAATAACGATGTGAGACAAGCGCCAGACAAGCCACCACCTTGTCCTAAGCACTTTCTGATTTATCTGGTGCTGAGGCATGGAATGAGCAGATAAAGCAATTCTAAAGAGGAAATGATTCTGTCCGTAATCAGATTTATTTACGCAGCCCACTGAGGAAGATTGATGTCTTATCTGTGACTGTGGATTTCAATTCTTTATGCTGTGATGCAGATAAACAATCAATCTGCTGTCTCCAGAGCTCTTTTAATTGTGTGCGTGTGCCTATTAGTATGTTTAGTATATCAGCATGTTTCCTGACAAGTGAGACAGTGGTTTCCGAATGAAGTCACCATCCCTCTCTCTCTCTCTCCCTCCTGCTTCTTCCATGGCTACTTTTCATGGCTGTTAAATGCCAGGCATATGTTCTTACATCTTTGGGACTAGCAATTGCATAGTGGAGCTCAAGCAGAGATCAAACCAGCACCGTTGCTCCTGTCTAGCCGGGAGACACATTTTCTCCTTTTTGTGTGTGAGCAAGGGAGTGAGCCACCATTTTGAAGAAATGGTTGTACGTTGAAAATCCATGTTTTATTACTGTTAGTCACCATCTTGAGCCTGTGTGATTAGAGCAAAATATTAAAATGCATCAGTAGCCTATTCATTGACTAAGCGATCTAAGCTAATAAAGCTTGAGAGTATGTCTGTTCAACAAGGGTTAACGACCTCGTTACTTGTATGCAGGCCTATTATTTATGTGGAAGTTGTTAATTACTAGTGTGCTAGGGGTATAGATTATTTTAGTTTTTTTTTTCATCAAAGCCTATTTATGTGAAATAGAAATACTAAAGTTTAGTAGTTTCCATGGGAGCCACTTTGTATAGAATGGCTGCAGTGTGTTGCATTTGGACTTGCTATGGAAGCTCTCCACTACAGTACATAGGCAGAAACGTTAGCAGTAGCTGCACACACTGTTGCTCACAAGATAACAAACTGCAGTGTTTTTCTTAAAGCAAAAACGTTGATAGACAGCGCTCACTTTTTTCTGGGAATAAAAGATTTTGTGCCTTGTTGAGATGAATTCTCATTCCTGAGGAATAACTATAACAGAGCAGTAAGTGAGATCTGAGAAAGATTGCTTTCCCCCTCCCCACTTAGACAGCTTGTCTTATTATCTCCTGAAATGGCAAGGTTACAGTACCTACAGGTACAGAGGAAGGTGAGTGTGTTAGCTTTTTATCTTTAAACCAGTCAACCTTAACAGAGAAGAACAGCCACTGAAGTCTCATCAGACTTGGCGAGGAATAAACATTCTCTTACATTCTTCTGTACAAGTTTTGCAATTCAGCCAAGCTACATAGATGGAGAAATGGGAGAATGTTGAAATATATTAGGTGTGTTTAATGGACCTGGAGAAATACTGGGAAAAACAACCTTGGTTACCGCTGGCATTAATATAAAATTTATGAGAAGGATTTAGGCCAATCTCCTGCAGAGCCTTGAGAAGACGTTGCTTTGTCAGTCAGCGCACGTTTAGCATAAATCTCTCACTTCTCCTTTTTCTGCAGCCACCTTGAATCTCCTAGAATTCACTCTTTTCTGCTATTGTACTACAGGTGGATTGTCTACATTTAGTTTGTTGTGGTTTCCAAGGTATTGGGTCAGTTGTTTGTAATTCAGTAAAAGACTGATTCATTGTAGTGGTGATTTTTATTTGCTTTGTGTACGCAAGCCATTAATTGCATGTGCCATTGTTATTTTGCTTGACACCTTTTCCAGATAAAGTGACACACTATTAGAATCCTGCTTCTCTCTTCTTATCCATTTATGAAATCTCCTAGTTTGTGGAATTTCGTCATTTACATCAACCTCAATATTTGCTGGGATTTTATTAATGTTGGTGCTACTTTTTCTTTTGCCACTTATTATTAATGACATGTCAGAAATTGGACTTGGTGATTGTGCCTCATTTGCATTCATATGAAGGCTATAATAAATTGAGCCATTTTCCATGGTACAATAGTTACGGTATCTGCCTGTTAATAGGAGGGACCTTTTTTACAGGTGAGGCAACTGTCGTCTGTCTTACTGTGATTCATGAATTTTGTGAATGGACTCTAATAAGGAGCATATTTCAATCAGCTTAAGGATCAGGAGTGGGCTCTCCTCTTCCTGCTGCTTTTGATGGTAATGGAAATTACACTTCCATTTCTAAAAGTTCACAATGCCACTTTTTCATGTGTCAAAGCAGAGTTTTTCAGTGCGATTATCTTTAGTGAATTGGAAGAAGGCCTTCACATGTGCTCTTGGTTTTAATAGCCATGTCTTACTTGAGTCACATCTTATGTACATGCCAATGTGTGCAGTATTTATTCTTTTTCTTTTTGACTGTATTTGAGAAATGTGCTGAGAAATTTGCTGCAGCATGTTGCGCTTTAACCTGCAAGCAACATCAGAACAACAGAAGCAACTGTCCAGAAATAGAGAGCTTTAAATGAAACATGACCAGATACTCCAGTTTATTCAGTCTTGACCAGTGATAATCATAAATCAAAAATGAAGCACAATTCCAGCAGAGAATCTGGTAAGTCACTTGGTAGAATAGCATTACATATACTGTAGAAATGTATTGATTTATTGATACAGTTTTATAAAGCTGTGAGTCCTCTGGTTATGCAGGTACTTAACAGGACAGATCAAAGAGGCAGCTATGATAATATTTAATAGCATATTGTGCTACCTGTATATTTTTAATTGATTCTGAGCTTCAAGATTTCAATTTTACTCCTTAGTAATAGCCTATCCTAATCACTTTATAACCACTAATTCGTATTATCTAGAGCACAAAATGGCTGCTCTCTGGGGATGTGTTGGGTTTTTCCTCAATAATAATAATAATAATAATAATTATGATGATGATGATGATGATAGTAAGGTCTAGACCGTACTTAAGATGACTTTTGTTGTGATTTGGCACTATACAAATGAAATTGAATTGAACTGAATAGTTTGCATACTGCCTGTACTGAACAGCGTCTAATTGTGCTCAATAAGTAGTAAATCCAGCCTCGTAAATCAGAGAAGCTTCCAAAGACCCAAATATGATCTAACTCGGCCTATGGCAAAAACATTTATCCAGTGCTTGTAGACTATGATGCTGCTGTCCCAGAGAGACAAACTGGGGATCAGGACCCCCGCTGGGGTTGCTCTGAGCTGCTGGAACTGGTTCAAGGGTTGGCGCTTAAAGCTATTAATAAGACGAGGTATGCTCTATGGATTTGCTTCACATGCGCTTTAAAATGAACACTCACCCACTAATCCAAGTGTTTAGCTAAAATGTTTTTATTATCAAGCAGGCTGATTATTAATGGGAGGAAACAAACTTTCTTTTTAATTTAAATTACTTGTATTTAATTTGAATGGCCAGCTGAGAGGCGAAGCCTTTTTGTTAGATTTAAAGATTATCAGCTCTCAGCTGGCTCAACAGCTATTCTACTTTCAATATGTTTAATGTAATCAATGTGCACTTGTTACAGCCATCATCCTAATGTTTGCAATCACCTACCATGATTGTTATTTAACTACAGAAGTTGCATTTAGTCAGTTGGAGAACGCCAAAGGGATAATGGCACAAAAAGTAAATTGCTTCAGAATAAAGCTAGGTCTTTTAATTAACCTTGTAATGAAGGTGGTCACATTGGAGTTGAAGGGTGTACATTTCAAGAGCAAATTATCAGGTAAACAAAAGACCTGATTTGTGTGTCTTGATATTAAAAGCATCCAGTCACGTCTGCATTAATGTTGCTTCATTCTGAGTGTGGAGCGAGCATCCGAGAGTTGGAGCCAGAGATGCTGATAAGTGCATGATTTATTAAAAAAAAAAAAAGGCCACTTTGTGTAGACTTGGGTATTCAGGCCTTGTGTTTTCTTACTGTTCAGTCAGTGGTTTAAAAATAGTGAAATATCCATGAAAATGTGTTAGAAGTTTATTATGATTGTATACGTATGTTGCTTTCGTAAATGCTCATGTGATTGATTCAATAGTCTCAACTTTTTTCTACAGATGTCCATGTTTTCCTAAGTTGATCCTACTGAAAGATTAAGTGGGTGTTCAGACAGAATTTCAAAGGTGTACAAAAACACTCTCCATTCATTCTTTTGGAGATTACGTTCACCGCAGCCGGCACCGGGACCACAGGGGGCAAAACGACACAGCTGTGTGGCAAAGGAAGTTTGTTTCAACTTTTTATAAGAATAAGGATAATCACTTTATTTAGCCAAGCATGTTACACACACACACAAGGAATTTTTTTCCGGTACAGAACCCAGCCAGCCACCTGCGACGCCAACTCACACCGATGGCTTTAACCTTCGGGGACAACTTGGGGGTTTAGTGTCTTGCCCAATGACACTTCGACATGTGGACTGCAGGCATTGAGATTCGGAACCTCCAACCGTCTGGTTGGGAGACAACCTCTCTACCCACTGAACCAAAGTCACCCAGTTGAACTTGAACAGTCACTGATATTCACTCTCGATTTTGGGCACAGTTAATGCACCAAAAATGACACAGCATTTTTGTTAGTTAAGGTACTGGATATTAAACTGTTTATCAGTTCAACACACTGGTGGTAGAAAGTGGTGCTAAGGTAGAGTAGGCTACATTAGCAGCATGACTAACCAAAACTCAACAAACTAGACTGAAAAACTCTTTCTTTCCCTCTGCCATCAGACTCCTAAACAGCTGACTCAGGATCTACCTCATGTAATTCCATCTGTACTGTTTACATACTCATTTTGCACATGCATAATTGCACACTCACTGCTGAATATTTGCATTTCATGTCTCCCACATAGCATATATTTTCTCTGCATTATATTGTGGTCTTGTATTTTTATTTGCTTCATACTGCCTATTTAGATGTTATTGCTCATCTGCTTTATATTTCACTTATATTTTGTGGCATTCATGTGGACGGCAAAGTAAGAATTTCATTGTACAGGGAAACGCATTTCCTAACTGTGCATATAACAAACACTTTGACCTTTGACCTTTAACTAGAGTGCTGGAAACATGAATGAAGCCACTTGTCACTGACTCGTCACAACATGGCCATATTGTACACGCATACAACACTCCCTGTGACCCCTCACCCCCCGTCCAACGCAGCAAAGACAGTGAGTTGCGTTTTATCGCACTCGGTCTGAACACCGGCTATGGACAAGACTGAAAGCATAATGATGTCCTTAGATCTTGTTAAAGCTGATATAGTTGACTTCAAAGTCAGGAGGTAAATCTTCATGCTGTATTAGTTTCTCTCAGGAACGCTATGAATTCCCAAGAGAAAGAGCAACACGCCTTCAAAAGGTTAAAGTTGGTTGCACAGCCCCAGCCTTCTGAGTATCTTACCCATTAGTGCATGAACATAATAAATTGAGTCTGGCCCTGGAGGAAAAAGGCGTGTGGGACCTTTCTGTGTTATTAAAGTAATTTCTATAATTCACAAGTTTAGTTTCTGGAGGTTAAAGTGAGTGAAATAAAATCATTTTGACTTTTTTATTCATATTTCATGGAAGAGCAGTCAGAAAACGACAAAACCATTGTCAGCCCACAAAATAACCATCTGTTCAGTCCAGTAGCAGTTTAGTTAGAATTCAGGTGAAAGGAAAACAAGACAAAAGCAGGGAGAATCCCTCCTAAGACTGCTTCAGTTGCCACGCAGCTTTATGTACACCTGTTTTTTGAGAATTTGAAGAGAAAATTGGCTCTGCTTTGATATGCTTTGAGATGAGTTAGCCATATTCTTCCTCCAGTAAATTATAATGTTAATTAGCAAGATGTTAATTTCAAATGTTTTTGCACTGTGTACTTGGAGTTTGAGGGATAAGAGTTTATGGAAGGAGAGATTTACAATATTGAAAAATAAAACTTGCCAACTGTAACTGGGACTCCCTGTTTTTTTGCAGGTTTTTTTCCACCTGGAAAATCTGTAAAAACTTAGCAAAGTATTTAAGAAAGAAATTCCTAAATAGTTTCTCAACTGAAAAACAATCTGTGAAGGCTTTGACAAATAAAAACATAGCAATATGTGGCATGATCATGTTGACATATGCTAATTTCAAGATTAGGTGACAAGTGACTTTGTTATGAAGAGAAAAGGCTTGTCAAAACTGTGCTATTATCCAGTTATTGTGCCTGAAATCATTTTATGATTTAGTTTTGGTTCTATGGATACAGGCATCAACTTCTTTTAAGTCCATATCATCTCTTTAGAAAATATAGTGTTTAGGCTCAACAAAAAAAAAAAAGCTCTTCGTAACGAGGTCAGCCTCAGATGTTTAAAAGAGAGCAAACTTTTGAGATGCTATTTATGAACTGTGTTCCTCCCACATGAATATCCTGCAGAGTTCTGTCATATGCTGATTAAAGACATTGATTCACAATGGAGGAGAAGGGTAAAAATAAATGCATCGCATAATATTAAGTCAGAGGTGTGCAAGAATCACTGAGTAGGATCATATTTGCTCTGTTCATCACATCTAGTTTCACTCAGTGGGCCCATGCTGTCCCCCTGCATATGGCTTGAGCAGAGGTTCACCCATGTGAATGGGTGCACAGGGCAGGTGGATTCAATCAGCCCGTCTAATGGAATGTAAATCTAAAAGACAGCAGCACCCAGGGATCACATCCTGCATTTAACCATGCCTTTCCCGTGGTGGCTAAGTACAGGTGTGCACATCAGGGCACCACAGTGACACGGGGATGGCAGCGATCAGCTGCATGCAGAACTGAATAACTGAGCCAGAGAAACTAGAGGGAAGTGATATCATAGTCCAGGTCATTCAAAGCTTTTGTGAGGTGGTGCATGAGGGGGGGAGGGTGCGTGTGAAGTGTAATTATCCTCTTTTTGGCATGGAGGCTTCAAGAGATTCAACGCTGAAGGAAGCCAGCTCCATGTGGATCAGGCACACCAGCCCCGAGGAGGCCTTTACCAACGTCGGTGTCTATGTGCGGCTGAATATTCCGGCCCCCTTCAAAACCCCAGGGTTGTATGTATTTATCCTCCGATGCTGTTAGGGCGGCACTGGATGGAGTGAGTGCAGGACAGAATGCATGCCTTCCCGATGTTGCAGTGTCTTCACTGAAACATTTAAGGTGGTATGCTGTACCTGTGGCATAAAGCACCTAATGTGGCATGGATGGAGAGCTTAGCTGCAGAGCTAAGCACACATATCAAGTGGGGTAAGAGGTGGAGGCTGAGCCTGCAAGGCATTTCCAAGATAAATATTACATTCTAGACAAGAACTCTGCATTCCTAAGATGTAGACGGCACAGAATGTTTTCGCGGTGGCATTTCTGTCAGAAAAATGCTGGCGTCGTTATGCATCTCCACAACCACACTGACATGAGTTGTTCTAATGCTGGAAGAGGAAGATTCCCTGTATGGGAAGTCCTAACTAAATCTTAACTACAATGAAGCGATGAAGTGACATTGTTATTAGCAACATGTCTATGGATTTTGTCCCCACTTGCACTCAGCTGCACCGTGTCCTCATTTGTACAGTGCTATGTTATAGAGTTCAGCAGCTGTTCGCATTTCACAATAACACAATTCACACTTCCTTATAACTTGTTAATTAAAAGATTCATGTTTATAGACCTGTAGGTATTAATTCCAATTTTAATAACAGCATTTTAAAGTGAAATATTATTAAAATTGTCATTCTATTAATTGGTTTATAGTCATGACTGTGATTTTGAGTAAAATCGCAATTTTGTAAGGAAGTAACAAGCAAGAAAGCTCTCCTCACACTCTGCAGTGATTGCAGTGATTTCTTCAACCAGCCATAGTAGTAATTCTACAGGTATTTATCTATCCATCTTTGAAAATTGTATTTTCAAGTTATTATTGGTTATTATTTGATACTGATGGTTGTTCAGAGTTTCTATAGAACAAATACAAGAGCTAATGCATCTTTTTAGTCCTACTAGTCCAAGCAGAATAACTATTTTAATTGCACACTTCCGTAGTATTAATTACTATTGTACTATCTCTGTTATCACCATGCAGTTGCATCATGCACATGCTTTTGCATCCTCATGCTTGTGCTAGTACAGCACAGGAGACTAGCAATATGGGACCTCCACTGGTCAAAAACAGTGGACAGTAGTATTAGCAGACAGAATTGTTGTTGAGGCTTTGATGGCAGCTCTCATGTTGTAGACTGAATACTGGTCCTCTTAAGCATGTTAATTTATTTTTAGTTAAGTGTGTTGTCACTCTCTACATATGTCAATTAACTGGAGTGTTGTCCAAACAGCACCAGGGCACAGCATCAGGTAGAACAGTCCCAGTGCATGGTCTGAGAGCCAGCAGGCTACCGACGGCCTATGCTAATGTCCATATGGTCATGATTGCACTCAGCTCTGGGCTCCCCTGGATGCAGAGCTGCTATTCAGTCATATGTCATTCAGTAACCATCAAAACTTAGCAGGGCCGATCGAGACTGCAACAGCACCCTGCAGGTATTTATTTCCATCTTTAAAATGCTCAGTGTTGAAACTTGAAAGCACCACTCAACCAATATGAACATTTAAAATGAACAACTGGCCTTCTGTAAGTTATGTTTATTTTTTATTTAACCCACCAATCACATTTTCCCTGTCAACCCTTCAGTCTTCACACAAGGCTAATTACAGGAAAGTTATTGCATGTATGTGATGGGTTATGAAAAGTGCATTCTGAAGGCTTAGAAAAAATAATGAAGTCCAATGAAAAGACGATGTGTAACTGGCAGTTTTTTTTCACCGTAAAATGAACAAGCACAGATGTAGTTATAGCATGACAGTCCAGTCCGACAGCTGCTTTATCCACTTTATCATTGATTTTCTATAAATTTCCAAAGTTGCAGGTTTTTAGATGATGCTAAATGTTCTCAAAGTACGGTCCCGACAATGAATTTCATAAGCCTACTTTGATGTCTGTTTTTAGCTACATAGTTACACAGCAGTCAGGCTAGTAGAGTTGTGTTGGAGCTGGATGGGAGGCTCTTTGACTGATTGCTGAGGTATTATTATTTGATACATGTTTCATGTTCCAAGTAATTTAACTGAATGCCTTCTCTTGGTCTTTGCACAACTTCGATACAGATGCACTTTATGATTTGCTAGTTTCTAGTGCAGTGATTTTTGTAGAGCCAGCAAACCAGGATGTTCTTTGATATGCAGACAAGTAGTGCGTTTTGTGATGAAGTATTGAGTGTAATTGCTCATAAAAGCTACTCAGTTACCATAAAGCTTGTAAATGTGATTTGTTTCTTCTACTCAGGTTTGTGGGTGTACAAGTATGATCACACACGTGCAGCCTGCCACAGGTTGGGTATGAGTGAATTGCCCTCAAGGGAAAAGATTTCATTTCTTGGGGAAGGAGCCACATTCCTCTCCTCACATACGGCCTCTCTGTGCATACTGTATTAGTCCCAGTGGCCCAATCACATCAGGTTTGTACATTCAGACCAGCAGCTTTACACTGTTTGTTTCTGAGCTTGATCACATAACCGCACAGTAATATTGTTATTTTTTTCCCTCTTCAGATCAAGCTTATTCTCTCTATACTTCACTCAGTTGTAAACTGGTGTCCATAAAGATCACAAACACACCTACACAGTGGCCATCCTCAGGTGATAAATGCCTATCATTGATCTCCATCGCAGTGTAACTCTGTGCCTGTTGGAGCTGAACCCTCACTCTTATTTCTACGGCAGCAGCCATATGGTTAGTGCTTTGTGCCACCTGCCTCTGGTACTAACCAGGGGAGATGGGAAATATGATGCCGGGGGGGAAAAGACGGATTGGCAAGTTCGACTGCCATGAGAGTAGGGAATCGTAAAGTCTCCAAACTGACATAATGGGCTTTCTCTTGTTGGCTGTGTAAGGATGGATGCTGTATCACATGAGGGCTTTGACTGGAATGGAAGTCTTTGAGCAGTGGGACTCAGATCTGCAGTAGCGTTAGCAGGGTTATGTTGTTCCCTGTGTAATTCTGCTGCACACTGCTATTATGTACTGTACCTTTGGCTCCCATTTATTCTATCTTTGCCCCTAGCCCCATGAAAAGCAAGCAATTATAATACCCTTAAAGTAGTGGATAAACATGGAGCAGTTAAAAATGACTCATTCTTATTTGCACTTCAGCTTCTTAGCATATAATTATTTCTACCAAAGTGCCATCCAACATAAAAGTCATCTCTTAAATCTTCACTTACAGTGGGTGTAGTTTAATTTCTTACTTTTAAAAATATCACAACAGGATTCTTATCTCAAAACAAGGTCAGGAGCAGATGTGCTGAAAATATTTATCCTCTGCTTTTATTATGTAATCAGATAAGATACTGTGCAGAAGCAGAAGTGTCCATGTCTTTAAATGATCCTGTTATGAAGATAGAACTTGCTGTCAGTTACTTTCACTACATAATAAGAATATTTACAGTTATGTTTGCCTTACATCTAAGCATACTTTTTTAAGTCTCGTTTTTCAGAGCTGGAAAGAACTCAAGTATTGTACTTAAATACAGTTCTGAGGTATCTGGAGTATTATTTTCTGCTACTTAATACTTTGACTTCACTACATTTCAGAGAAGAATATTACACTTTATACATTTATTTGATAACTTTACTTATGTTTCAGGTCAATAAAACAAAATACAGTATAATCAAGATTTTATTGATCCTCAGCAGTATGTAATGTGCTTAAGGTAGTTAATATTAGCTCCATCTTTACCAAATGCACCATCAATTATGATGTACACAATAATACAGCAAAAATATGAATCCAGTCATATTATATACATTCATGTGAAATATGCCATTCTGCATAAGGAGTGCTTTTGCTTTTTGTACTTTTAAGTAGATTTCAATGCTAATACACTTGTCCTTTTGAATGTGAGACATTGCTACTTTTACTTGAGTAAACAATCTGAGTACTTCTTCCACCACTGTCCTTTTTGGACACTTTCATCAGCAGACCCAGTTATCTTTTCAGTAGCCATCTCTCTCTTGGCTTCCCGACTGTATTAGAACAGGATTTTGACCTCCTGTAACAGGGTCGTATACCGAAATGTGAGCTAAATCAATACTGGAGGCAGCGAGCTGTCAGTCAGAAGACAATATCACCTCTGATGCATTAGTATGTGTCAACTCTTCATTGGCTATCAGTGTCATATTGACAAATCATATCTGAAAAGACAATAGTGAATGTCAAATCAAAGACACTTTCTATTCATAAATGGCTTTGTGGTGTACACACGGGGTGGTTTATAAGGAACCCTTCCTTATAAAGCACCGACAAGCCTAGAGTTATGAGTAGATTTTGTCATTGAAGTTTCAGTGATATAAACCAACAACTAAAAGGTGTCTCTGGAGTCTAATGGCCACAAATGTATGTTACAGAGGACAATGCTCTATAGTTTGCATCAGTAATGAGCAGAGACTCCTGGCCCTCCTAATTACTTGCTGGGCCTTTGCATCGCTCATCAGAGAGCGGCTTAATTGGCCATCACTACCCAGGCAAGCATGAGGCTAAGGCTAGCCCTCTTCCTGCCTGTTCACTTCTACCAAGATGCTTGTAGAATAACTAATCAGCTCCATTCATTCAGCATTGCTGCCACTAATGAACACAGTTTAGCCCGGAGGTTTTGATCATTGTGCCACACTTGATCTCGGTCTTACTGTGTTTGGTGTGTTTGCAACCGCAGTTTGCTGTTGTCGTCCCAGCATTTGGTCTCTTTTTTTTTTTCTTACTGTTAAGCATCAATGTAATGAAGTGCTTCCTAGTTTTGGTATTGGGGTCTCTAGTGCAAAGCTGACTCGCTGGGAGATAAGTGTCTTCAGCTGCTGGCAATCAATTTATTTGCCCTCTAATGTTGAATACGTGTGTGGAATGAATGCTGAAAGACAGGGAAAGATTGAAGAGAGAAAGGGAGTCGAAATTGCTGTCTGTGTGCATTCCTGTTGTCACTGAGAAACGATCCTTTCAGTGGGACTACACAACGCTTCATGGACCATTACACTATCCTGAAATATACAATCACACATGAACACAGAGCAGTGTGTGGAGCCTATTTCAATACTGCCAAGTTAATGTTAAAGCATCAACACAGAAATGGCATGTTTTTTTTTTTCCCCATACTTGAATAATTGTGTATTGTTATTGGTGTTTACTTGTTCTGATGAACCAGATGTACTACCCTGTGAAAGGCTGTGTTTCTGATTGCACGAAGATATGGTCTGTGTGTTTCATCACATACAAGTGGTTTTAGAGATGAAAGACATTCCTGAATCTGTCCTTGGGAAAAGTTGCTCCTGACCCTGAAAGAAGAAACGCACTCACACATAATGCAGTATTGATTGGTGCTTAAATCAGTTTGATAACAGCTTTGTCAAATCAGCTCTTTTGAGCAATCAGATTAGAGCTTTTAGTACAATCGATTTCAAATCTAAAAGATGACAGTTACAGAGGAGCGCATACAGTAGCAGAAGCCTGGCCACCCCTGAAAAAGGATCTAGGCTGTTCACTGTCACTTTTTCTATACAGAGCTGCTGCTATACAGAAAAACAATCTGAAAGCAATTGCTGGAACAAAGGGAATATAGTGAGGACTGATAACCACCCCTGTGATCTGAACTGCTTGGGTAAAAAACAGACCTTTATAGTACATCGCATAGCAGCCTTATCTGAACATATATGAATATAACAGTATTACTTTGCTTTATATGCTCCTGGAAAATTGAGGACATGCAACAGACATCGTCTTGTCAGTTCACCGCAAGACTTCCAGAACAAAACCATGATATCGATTCTTGCAGCTGAATTAATGTCATGCAGTTTGACACCCAGATGAAACAAATGCCACCTGAAATGTCACGTAGTAAACAAGGACAACCCCACAGCGGCCAAATCATTACAAAATAAAACACACTTTGCCAAGGTTAGGGCCATTTATCCATAAAACACAAAGCGCAGTTGCATCCATTAGTTCACTATGCTGGGTTAGCATGCACAGGGGATAAATTAAGTGGCTTTATGAGTCACCACATCAGTTGGCGAAATGGAGCCAAAGAATGGAGGTATTCACTGGTAATTGCTGGTATTCTCTATATTCGATGTTGAAAGGTACTCTCTTGAGCTGTAAGTCTTGTTGCCAAGTCAGCAAGAGGTGACTCTGAGACTGCGTGAGCTTCTCTCTAGGGCTTTTTAATTGGCTTTGTTATTGTAGACCTGTGCAGGGTGAAGGCAGCTTGAGAGAATCTGGGCTTTGGTATTGAAGGTACAGAGATTTCAACTGTGACCCTCCTCCCAGGGGCAGTGTTCACAGCTGCTCTCTCTGGAGAAGGTAACCCAGCTTTGCATCCCTTTCTTGCTTCTCCCAGTGGACCTCCCCCCCAACCTCCCATCTTTGCCCACCCCACTCGTTCACTCCTCTCGGAGGTCATTTTCTACACCATCATGGAGTTTTCTCCTCCCCTGCCTTTTTCTCTGCACCCATCCGTTTGGCCCAGCAGGGAGTGGCTAATTCCCTCGCTCTGCAAATTTCCACACTTTTCCGGCATGAGCTGCCAATATCTCTTCAGTGGCTCACTCTGGCAATGTCACCCCTCCCAACCTGCACCCATGCATATAAGACAATTCTCCATAGCAACTCGACCCCACACTCTGTGGGCTTTTAGTAGTGTGTGTGACAGTCGTAAAAGAACAGAACAGCCCTGTATAATTTTGTCTCGTGCCACCACAGCATTTGACACATTTACTAACAGTGATGTTCTGAGCAATTCTTCTGCTGACCACTCTTTTCAAAAGCTCAAGAATAAATGACTCTCTGGCACCGGCGGCAAGCTCTCAGTGAGTGATAAAGTGTGTGTGTGGGGGGGTGGGGGGTATATAAGGAAGCAGGTGGTTAGCTATGTGGTTTACTGCAGCATGTAAGGGCAATACAATCATGTGTAATCAACTCCGTAATTAGTTCGTGACCCACTTTCTATCACAGCTTATTACCATTAGCAGCTATGAAGCTGTAGTTTCATTGTTATATCGTTGTATACCAATGTGCCGCGTTGTGTATGATGCTACACTATACGCAGGCATAAAAACCAAACCACCATAAGATACATTTTTAATACAACATTGCAATAACATGGATTTCCAAAGAGCTTTCAAGTAGACATTAGTGGACTTGTGGCTTGATTATGCAGCATTAGTGTATTTATTACTAGGGGACTGCTTCTGAAATGTCACAGCTAAGACCATCTCACCCCTTGTAAACACAGCTTTGGAGTCCATTTGTGGAATTAAAGTTGCAAATAAGTGGACCAACAACAGACCAAGAGAAGGATGTTGGAAACAAGATAATTATTTCAAGCTACTTTGTATAATGTAAAGTGGGGATTGCCAAATTATTCTTAACAGAGGAATGGCCTTGTTTACAAAGAATATAGTTAACAATATGACATGCATATCTACAATGACAATGACAACTATCCCTAAAATGAATTGTTGTTTTGCAGATTAAATGGAGCAAAAAACAAAAATCCCTTTAAATATTGCAGCAACACATTAGATTTTGGTCCAACACAAACTTTTAAAAATCAAACTCACTAAAAAAGAACCTCTGTGAAAGAAGCAAAGATTTTAATCACTAAATTCACCTGTAATTACTGAACATGCTGGTGACAATAAACTCAGAATGATGGGCCCTGAGAGTATGGCTGTAAATGGATGTCAGCGTTGATACCCTGCCTCCAGTGAATACTACTGATGTGCATCAACAGTCACATCTGCAGAGCCTGAATACAGCTAGATTTTGGCTGAAAGGCATCACTGAATGTTTTGGCTTTTCAGATGTTTAGGGCTCTTGTTAGAGGCTGACAAAGAATCAGGACCTATTTTACAAAGTCTTCCTTGTTCACTTACAAGCTGACATGGTTACAAAAATAGGTGCCATAAAAGTTTTTCAAATGTGTTTCAAGGTTGTGGCCATGCCTTTCGTTTGCCATCAAATAAACCATAAACTATCACACATTTTAAAGTATTCAGTATTCCTAAAGCATTTTTCTTTTTTACGTGTCCTGAATCCTTTCTTGTGTAACATTTAAAAACAACTTTTGTAATTAGATTCTTCTGCTAGAATTCCCTTTTGTTCTCCACTTTTACACTGGCTTCCTCCTGCGCACCAGTGAAATCAACCACAGAGGTGAAAGCAATCATCTGAAAAGCACTCAGCGAGGCCAGAAACCTGATCGTGTTACAGCCAAGACACATTCATTACATATGCAGCATAAGTCTCCTCTGCAACATATGGAAAGAGGAGCTAAGGTGGGACTATCAGAGCATAGGACAGAAGGAAGGGAGTGGTTGTGGGAAAGGGGTGATCTGGTTTAAAGTCTTCTGTCTTGTTAATCATGACCTCACATTAGTACTTTGTAACTCCTTTTCACAGTGTCTGCTGTACAAGAGCAGCTCTTTCATTAGAAGGACAAGCAACAATAGGACTGAATGGCTTTCACCATCACACCAAAAATTCTTTGAAATTTCTCAAGATGCACTCCAAGTAGTTACTGAATGCAATGCACTTGTCCAGAGAACAACCTTTTTGCCTAGTCTGCTGTATGAAGTCAATATTTAGAGCATGCCAGTCTAAAAATCAGTACCCATTCTCACCAGCAGAATGATGTGTATTAACATGATAGCAGGGGGCCAGGTAACAATTTGAGCTCAGTGGTCCCCTTAACAGCACTAATTTTTATGATTGGTGTAAGGTTTTTGATTTGACTTCATAAGGTGGTGCTGTTTTTTTGGATTGTTTGTTTAAGCAAATGTGTTGTATTTAATGTATTTTCCTTCACATTGCTCAACAATGTCCAAGTCCTCAACTGTGACTTCAAACATTACATTTGGTGTTGGTTACTGCACACAGACTTAACGTTACATACCAGCTCATCCTCATTCCCAGGGCATCAAATACTGATGATATGTCATTTAGCGTCTCATATGGATGCCAAAGGCTGCCTTTGGTGCCCGTATGAGATGAACAGGTTTTCAGTAGAGCATCCCCTCACAGCAGTATTTGACGCCCAGAGCAAGAAGTCATAGTATATGAAGAGAGAAAATCTGCGTTAGAAGGTGGATGGTGGGTCAAACAAAACATTGGACTTTCCCATGGGAGAGCAAAGTCCATGCCCGGTGTATAATGAAGTGTTTTTAATCAGCAATTGTTTTAACCCAAGCCATGATATTTTCCTAAACTTAACCACTTGGTTGTGTTTAGACGAAAACTATGTTGTTTTTCCCTTAACCGTAACTGTTGTTTTTGTGTACTGACAGAAGTGGGCTAACGCTGTTCTGTATTGAAAATCATGAGCGTCTTAAGTGGACGCTAAAAATACCCTTTTGCGTCGGTACAAGGTGCAAAATGCACTTTAAAAAAGCTCATATTTAACACCCTGGTGATAAGAACATGTAAATATGCTTGTTTCATTTTGAATAAAGAGACATTTGTGAGAAATGGCATAAAAATTTGACATGCTTTCACTGACAAACACTTGAGGCAAAAAAAGATCGAAACTTACAGTATTTAGCAACTGAACTTGTCATACACGGGGAATTTCTACATGGGACTTGGCAATCTTAAATCAGAAATTAAATATTCCATTATTTTTGAGAGAATCTCCTGCATATATGTGTTGTGCAGAAACTAAATTGGTGTGCATATCAGCTCCCAGCTGTGTTGTTGGTCCATGTCTGTTCAGAGAAATCACAGCTGGAGACCCCATCGACATCATGGTACTAATTTGATTTATAGCACGGTGTATGCTAATGCTTTGTTTGGAGGCTGTGCATTTCTCAACAGAACAGACAAAAATGAATTTGTTTTGCATTTTGAACACAAGTCAGGATGATTAAGCATTATTAGTTCTGTTAGAAATGTATGCATACTTTAATATCATCAGACAGCATCAAAACACTTCGAATACTCCTAATGTTGCACACAGCAGGTATGACTGTTCTAGCCTGCAGTAATCATGTCTGTAGGGAAGAAGGTTAGTATGCAGAACGTGAAGACTGCCTGTGTACTTATGCAGTGAAGCACATTAACCAACCTTTACACCCCTGAGAAACTATTCATATCCCTGTTTTGATTGTTAAATTCATGTCCGGGTTTTGTTTTTTCACAAAGCTGAGGCCATTTACTCTGAATAACATTCATTTTCCTTTGCCTGAAGCCCCACAGAAAGCTGTGAAGCCATGAGGCAACACTGCAGCCTCCTACATTTGTGTATCCATTGTTTTGTCAACCTAAATACCAAAACCTTTTGTTGCTGCTACAGTAACTTTGCCTAACACTTATATTTTTTTGTAGTCGTTGATCTTCAAATTTTCCCCAACAGTTAGAGGGTTGGTGCACAAGCTCCATTTGAACAAGGGTTTAATCCAGCAGTAAAGTAATCAATAATATGTCAGCTAAATGTCATTCTAGCAGTTTGATAACAGTGGTTTCTGCATTAAATCCTTGTTTCTCAGCAGTATTCTCCATAAAAGTCAAGATCAGACTTCTGGGTCTTGTGTTTTAATGATACATAGTTTTAATGTACAGTCAGAGTGGAGCAGAGGAACCAGTCTTTTGAACTTTTAAAGAACTAATTATCTTTTTCTCTGGCACTGCACAGTCATTGTTCTTAATAAGCTGCAGTGTGCAGAGCAGCTTGTTGGCTCTCATATTGTTGCTAAAACAAACATTATGAAATCATTTGTAGTGTCTTCTGGGTCATTAGTGAGTATGAAGTGTTCTGTGATGTAAAGTCCAAACATAAAGTAGGTGCAATTGAATTAGTCAGAAACTCATCTCGCTGAAACACTGACCTTTTTTTAGGCCGCTCAAAAAGGGAAAGGAATTACCTTTGTCCTACTTTGAGTTCATACAAGAATCTTAATTGAACATGTCTATAAATAGTATTGGACTAAGTAGATTAAAACCTTAAAATCTTTTGTTTAAATTTGACTAAAGGTTTGGGATTCTATTATTTTATACTTAGCTTGCCATGATTACAAAATGTAATCATACTGGGCTTTCATAACAAATCAGACCCACAAGTTTCATGCCTAATGAGAAAGTGGAACTAGTAACTAATGTTTAGAAGTGAATTCCAACGATAGATCGCAAACCTTAACCATTAGAATATTGCAGTATTTTAGAACCTTTGCACATTCACTAACTCCAGTACAGATAGCTGAAAACTCTAGACAGTAATGAAGTTTTTCTACTTCAGTATTTCCCACTTCTGTATCACAGGAGTGGATCACGTGAAGTACAGTGAAAGCCAGTTGTTGTACATTTTATTTGTGGTGCTGACTTCGTAGCAAGTAAGGATCGCAACTGGAAAGCTCAGTCCCTCTGAATGATTGTTCCAATACAAAGGTGCTCTTAGTTCTGGCCTGTCGATACTGTTGTGCTCAGCTGAAAGATAAGTTCCTTCATGATGGAGCCACATGCTCTGTGCTGCTCCCCCCCGCTGGGCGGGGGCTGCTTCAGGACAGAATCAGTGAGTAATACTGCATGCTGGCTCTCATTGCAGCTGATTACTTATCTATTGATTGAAGCCAGCTTTGCACAGATGGATGCCTTCAGAGTGTGACAAGTGCTTTAACATCCCTGGAACCTAATGCTCCTTAATGTCACTCTGGGTCCATGTTAAATAATGCCCCATGTCTAAGTCACCAGGACTCACTCATGGTCAGTCCGAGCAATGGAAAAGGAATCCATCTTGATTGGTTGTCTTCAGGCAACAAGATCTATGGCCACAATTACATGTGGACACTCTTCACTACAGCTGGTGAGATGTAATAAATAGCATTAAGGACTGTGAAAATCCTTTAAATACACTTTCCTTCTTCTCTTCCTGCTTGACAGTTAGAAAGAGCAATGAATTCCCAGCGATCACTGTGAGAAGCAGAACGCCGTTTCCACTGCTTATCACTTTCACTTAAGCTGCTCAGGAGATTCAGTCACACATGCACTTATGTGTACACACACACACCCACACACACCCTATAACATGGTGCCAGCCTTTTATTGTTCATACCAGACAGGGTAAACTATAGTGCAGTGCAGCACTTGGCTCTTTCTTCTGTTGATGGCTTCTTTCACATGAAAATATACTTCAAAACATTGTGTTTTAGGCACTGATGTACTCCTGCATTTAGACATTTGAACTCTTTTTTTTTTTTTTTTTTTTTTTTTTTTTTTTTTTTTTCTTCCCTCCACTGGGTGTTTGCCAGGTCCATCACAGCTTCGTAACAAGTAGCCTTAGGCTAGCCAAGTCAGTCAGTTGAGTAATCTTAAAATGTTAATGGCTGACACAGCCAGATGAATGTTTAAGGTGAGTCAGAGCTCATCTGAAACTTCAGGCTTAATGCGCTTTTATACCAAGCTGTAAAGCAACCTGAAATGCACTGGCACTCCTAACATTTTATTTGTTAGCTCAAGCCAATACTGACGGTTGTATATTTTGCCGCAGCAGAGCTTTTATTGAGTTTATATTTAAGATATCAGTTGAACAACCTTGATGCCAGCAATTTTCATGTGTCCGAGCAAACAAATTATATGTTTTCTATGTTGGAATATAGCTCCATGTTGACCTTTTTTTCCCTAGATGAAAATAGACGTGGTGCCAAAGCAGAAGCCGACATCCTAACATTTCATAGGAGAAAGCGGCTGTTATAAACATCCATTATCTTCTTGGATGCTTTAGTCTCAAAAAACATTTTTATGCGAAGGGCATTCACACCCAGAGCAGGAACATTTTTTTCTGCCTTACTGTTTATCTCTCCCTGTCAGCAGCACCACAGCCAGCAGACCAAACTCCCAAGTCTTTAGCTTCTGTCATTGCTTAATGTGGTTTTTCTCTCTAATCTTTATAATTTGACATCTGGCAAAGACGTGCTTTGATTAATTGGAGGGCCTGACACAAAATGATTTTGCTATTTGCGAAATTCCTGTGTACATTTAAAGCTACATAGGAAGTCACATGCTGAAGTGACTCATCTGTTTTTCCTCTCCAAGTGACTCAGATCTGATCTTTTTTACAGTATTGTGAACAATCCATTGCAGATTTTTGGCCACTTGCATATGTGGTCCTAGACAACCCAGTCTCACATGAAAATGTAGCTGTGTTGGTCCACAGCATAAAACATAGTGTCACAATAACAACTGTAAAAATGTGACATGGCAACTCTTTTGTATTGCAGCCCAGTGTCCTCCCCATGTTCTTCTTCTTCTTGCTGTTTTATGGCAGTTGGCAAATAGTGAAATGGTGCACTACTGCCACCAAGTGGACTGGAGTGTGGAACAGAAAACCAACACTTAATGTGTGCTGAAGTGAAAATGTTTTGAACTATAGAATATTAAACACTTTGACGGTGGTGATTGGTGCAGTAGGATGGGTCCAAAATACACCTGACCATGCAAACAATGGGAGATCAAGTCCCATCTCGGACATTGTGCAGTGTTGTACCTTTCACTTGAGAGTAGTTCAACCGAACCCCCGGGCTTTCCCTCTGTGCCTATACTTAACTATGTATATGGAATGTCTGCCATTTTTTTGTTTTGCTTTTACTCACTGCCACAAAGACATTGCCATGTCACAGTTTTCAATCCAGAAAAATGCTGCAATGTCACAATTTTCAACGGTTTATTGTGAGTAGGAAGGACATCGGCGTAAAACGTGTGCCAAATGTATACATGCGAGCGGTTGATTCCCCAATGGGGAACAGCCAAAAGTAGTAGTAGATTGTGAGTAGGTTTTGAATTGCGGACCAATGTAAGTGTTATACATTTGGCTATGAGGCTGGGTTGTCCTAAATCTGATATGACTAGATCTGATCTCTGCTACACGCCCATGGTCAGAACAGTCAGATCAGAATTCATGTTTGTTTGTTTGTTGTTGTGTTTTTTCATGACTCAGCACTTAAATTTCTGGTGTCAAAAGTAGACAGAGGGGACCAGCAAAAGTGATGGAGTCCAGCAGAGAGACAAGGATGTATCAGATTTGTTGGACATTTATGGAGAAGCTTCTGTTCAAGCCAAACTATAAGGAAAGCATTGTGACCTAGCAGTTTTGAGGTAATTGCATGATTTGACCATTGCACAAATGACATTTTTGTCATTCTTGGCCGCACAGGGCCCATATTTCAGGTTTATTTGCACATTTTTTTGTAGTTTATGATGCCAGTGATGTTCACACCAGAGCTGGGTGCATGTCACTTCCAAACATGAATGTGAAACATCAATGCAAAAATACTGGATCTGGAACAAAACCTCAGGGTTGACCATTAAGGCCTGTTCTGTGTATGTGTATACATACCGTGTGTGTGTATATATCTATATATATATAGATATATACACAGTATATAGAGCTCTCTCTTTCTCTCTATGTGTGTGTGTATATATATGTGTATATATATCTATATCTATATATATATATATATAGATAGATAGATATTAATCACGGAATGTCATTTAGTCACTTTGTCAATTACAATATTGTCCATTTTGTCTAAACTGACTTTGAGCTGTTTTAATAAAACTTCTAATTCAAGCATTATTAATTTTCAAGTAATTCTTACAGGGATTCAAAGGAGGAGGATATTTTTTTTAATCAAACATCAAAGCAGCTCATTTTCATAGAGCAACCCTTTGGCACAAACCCACAATAGGATTTCTGTGTCGGTTTAGGATGTTATTGCTTTCTTGTCTCATTTGTATTTTTGGCAAGATTACAGTTTTATTTTAAACTCACACAGGGGCTTCCATTTGCACTTTACCAAAGGGTGGGAACAAACTCCCTCTGAGAGTGACTGGGCTTCACTTAACCACAAGCTTGAAAATTTCTGAACACTGTGGCCTGTCTATAA